>NC_059500.1:78872479-79186698 GCF_018139145.2 Gymnogyps californianus | reverse complement strand
AAGTTGTCACGTTGTACATTGTATTCTTATCAGTCTGAAAAACAAACATTCTTCAGGCAATTAATTATTTTCTAGATGCTTCCCATTCTGGATTTTCAATGAGTCTTAGTACCAAGATTTTTGGACAGGACTTTACCTACCTATCTATGCTGATTCGATTGTGGAACACAGTTGCCCTTCTAAAAAAAAAAAAAAAAAAAAAAAAAAAAAAAAAGGACTTTCAGTAGAGAATCAGCCATTGCTCAGCAGATATACTAAAATTTGTTTTCTTTCTGCCTCTGTCATTGCAAGAAGTATCATGACTTAATCACCAGAATAAGTCCTAACTTCAGTCATGCAAGATCAGAAGGTTGAAAATATCATTTTTAGGCCCTTCTATTCAACGGAGAAAATAAATAAAGCTACCAAACGTTCCCAGCCTTCAGCTGTACTTAAAGTTCCTTGAAGTCTGAAGATGGAAGAACTGTTCATGCTGAGATCATCCAAAAGCTAAAAAGTACTGCTGCCATACAAAATAAGCAAGAAAGCAAACCCCACTTTCTGTCCCTCTCACAAAATTGTCTTCCCTATTGCATTGATGCAGTGAATATTTTCATCCCACCTTGCTCAATTATGAGTAATCTGGAAGACGTATGGGGAACTGTATTTCACTTAAGAAGGAAGTGTCAGAGAGGAAAACATCCAGAAAAATATATGTTTTTTTTTTTTAATCAAAAGGAAGAAGCTGTGCTTCTGAGATCAGAAAGCACCTACAAGTCTTATTTTACTGATGATATATTACTTTGGACATGTCACATTGTGTTGTGTCAAACATGTTTTTCCATGTGAGAAGTGATGATGTGACTAATGCCAAAAGATGCGTAATATCATAACATGATGTGTCAGAAGAAATATTTCCAAAATATATCCCCCAAAATCTTTAACCCATCCCTTGCCTTGCAACAATTCAGAGTACAACCTGTCTTTCCAGAAATTTTTATGTTTTGTCTTAGTTATTATGGGTAAGTAAGTTCCGAGGAATTATTTGTATATTATCACAGGCTAATGAGCTCCTCCTCTCAAGAATATATGGCGTAGTTTTCTGTTTTGACATCTGGCTTCTAGTGCAGCAATGCCACTGACAGGATTCATATCTGTGTCAATGAGTAACAACTTCAGGGTAGGAAAGACTAGAGTTGCCATATAAAGTAAAGCATTCAGAGTGTCAAAAGTGAAGAAATTAAGCTTTTGTTTCTCTTACCAATAAGGTTAGAATTTCACAAATGCTTCTTTGGACATAGAATTTAAACATAACATAGAACAAACCAATCTAAAAGGATTTAAATTCATTGAGTTTCTGTGCTGATAGGTCACTGGTACAGTTTAAGTGATAGCAAAGGGCATGATAATGAAATAGGTAAAAAATAATCATTATGGAAACTTCTGTACCTGAATAGAACCACAGCACAGAGCAAAAACAATGACCGAAGAAAAAAAAAGGCTGAAGGAACTTGTGAATTTTGAAGCCATTTCTTTGAGATTGCCAGCAGAAGAGAACCACAGTAGTGTTAGCCAAGATGTTAATCGTGGCAGTATATGAATGGGAACTGTTATCTTAAGTGACTACCTTCAGTTTTATAAACTTCTATAAAACTGAGTATGCCCAAGAGGATTTGTAGACATTTTAAACTGCAGGCCGAAACCATCTGGATTACATCTTGGATGGGTTTGTGTGAGATAGAAGCCTCAATAGACAGTGGGGAAAAAAGTATAGGAATTGTGTGATGGCAGTGATAGCATCAATCTGTAGACACAGAGGAAAGACTGAGGACTGATGAAGATACTGGATACAGGTATACAAGCAATTTTAATCAGGGTACAATCATGTTTGCCCAAACTCTCATCTTTTTCCAGAAGTATGAAAGTCCACTGGAAGTCAAATTCTAGTCTGTTTATAAGATATACGCCAAGTATTAGGAAAAGCTTTGAGACAGCTAGTAGAAAGTCTGCCTCAGAGGCTGAGGTTCCAGTGTAACAGCTGGAATTCCGCTTGCCTAAATTTAGCTGTCTGAACAGTGATCATCTTGCTCGCCCTATGATCAGTGAGGACAGGTGGGTATCTCATCTATCTGATTCATTCAATCTTGAGGTAGGAAGGATGAGATGTCAGCACTTTTCCATTGACTTGACAAAGTAGGACAAGGGAGGTGATTTGAGACAGCCAGCACGGCTTCACCAAGGGCAAGTCCTGCCTGGCCAACCTAGTGGCCTTCTATGATGGAGTGACTACATCAGTGGACAACAGAAGAGCTACGGATGTCGTCTATCTGGACTTCTGTAAGGCCTTCGACACGGTTCCCCACAACATCCTTCTCTCTAAATTGGAGAGATATGGATTTGATGGATGGACTGTTTGGTGGATGAGGAGTTGGTTGGATGGTCACATCCAGAGGGTAGTGGTTAATGACTCAATGTCCAGATGGAGATTGGTGACAAGTGGTGTCCCTCAGGGGTCCGTATTGGGACCAGTACTGTTTAATATCTTCATCAATGACATAGTGAGATTGAGTGCACCCTCAGAAAGTCTGCACACAACACCAAGCTGAGTGGTGCAGTTGACATGCCTGAGGGACGGGATGCCATCCAGAGGGACCTGGACAAGCTTGAGAAGTGGGCCCGTGTGAACCTCATGAGGTTCAACAGGGCCAAGTGCAAGGTCCTGCCCCTGGGTCGGGACAACCCCCGGTATCAATACAGGCTGGGAGATGAAAAGATTGAGAGCAGCCCTTGGGGTTACTGGTGGATGAAAAGCTGGACATGAGCCGGCAATGTGCACTCGCAGCCCAGAAGGCCAACCGTATCCTGGGCTGCATCAAAAGAAGCGTGGCCAGCAGGTCGAGGGAGGTGATTCTGCCCCTCCTCTCCGCTCTGGTGAGACCCCACCTGGAGTACTGCATCCAGCTCTGGAGTTGCCAGTACAAGAAAGAGACACGGACCTGTTGAGGCAGGTCCAGAGGAGGGTCACAGAAATGGTCAGAGGGCTGGAACGCCTCTCCTATGAGGAAAGGCTGAGAGAGTTGGGATTGTTCAGCCTGGAGAAGAGAAGACTACAGGGAGACCCAATTGCAGCCTTTCCGTTCTTAAAGGGGGCTTAGAAGAAAGGTGGGGACAAACTTTTTAGTAGGGGCTGTTGTGATAGGACAAGGGGTAATGGTTTTAAACTAAAAGAGGGGAGATTTAGACTAGATATAAGGAAGAAATTTTTTACAATGAGGGTGGTGAAACACTGGAACAGAGAGGTGGTAGATGCCCCATCCCTGGAAACATTCAAGGTCAGGTTGGATGGGGCTCTAAGTAACCTGATCTAGTTGAAGATGGTCCTGCTCATTGCAGGGGGGTTGGACTAGATGACCTTTAAAGGTTCCTTCCAACTCAAACTATTCTATGATTCTAAGACCATCTTTTCTAACAGGCCTATTAACCTAGTGAGGAAGGTTTTAAACCAGGTTCATTGGAGGATGGAGGGCAAAGCACACAGAAAAGTGGGAGAATGAAGGATAAGGCAGAAATATGTACAGGACAAGCAACAGGGGACCTTTCACATTCCTCTTGAGAAGCAGGGTGACATAGGCTTGTCTCGTGTGCTTGTCACAAATAAATGCAGCTGGCAAGGCACAAAAAAAAAGTAAACAAAATTATGGAAATGAAAGTTTTTGTGTAGTCACTGAGCTGTGGAAATAGAGATGTTGTGGGATAGCTTACATTATGGAAATGCTATTGAAGTGATGGATATAGGCTCTGTCAGGAAAAACAGGCAGGGAACATGAGCTGAAGGGGGTGCACTTTGTCTGCCAAGAAACAGCTGGGACACAATTCTGCTCTGTTGTGGAAGGGATGATAGGCAAGTTAGAGAAATTATGAGTTAGGATCTGAGATGAGGTCAGCCAAAGGGCAACAGACTCTGGTCAAGAAGTAGGATGAAGGCTTCTTCCTACAGGTTGCAGAAGTTTCCTGGTTGCAGTCCTTGATTCTCATGGGTGAATTCGACTACCTCAGCCTCTGCTGAAAGGGTCATATGATGGGGACACTGGATGACCTGGAGATTTCTGAATTGTCAGGGGCATTGCCAGTGATGCAGGAGCTGGAAAGGCTGGCAAGAGGAGGTGCTCTGCTGGATTTGCTATTCATAAATAAGGACCAAGTGACCAAGGAAGAGAAGAGTTTAAGAACCTGAGGGAAGTGAGGAAGCCAAGTAGTTGACTAAAGACCCAGGAACTGAGGGAAGTAAACTTCAGCTTGCTAAATGAATGGGTAGACAGGTTCCTTAGGGAAGCTGATCTGAAGGACAGCAGGACCCAGAAGAGTCCTAACTGTCAGGGGCAACTACTTCAAAGCCCAAGAACTACCTATCTTGATTTGCAGGCAAACAGGCATGACAAGAAGTCAGCTCAGTTGAATAGGGAATTCCAGACTGACGTCAAACACAAAAAAGGAAGCATATAGGAAGGGGAAGTAGGGAAAGACAACCAAAGGGGAATACAGAAGTGTCACCCAGACATGTTGGGATGGAACTAAGTAAGATCGAAGCTATGTGGGAGTTGACATGGGAGAAGGGTATGGAGGACAAAAATAAAAGGACTTCTACATGTAAATGACATGGTTGAGGTACTCGGTGATTTCTTTGCCTAAGTCTTTATTAGACCAGGTCTGCTGCTGGGCCTCCCTGGTCTCTCTGTATAGTTGCAAATTTTGGGGGGAAGAAATACTCCCCACAGCAAAGGAGAATCAAGTAAGGGATTGTGAGGGACTGAAAGAGTTAAAGTCTAGTCAATGTCTCAAACCTTGTAGCAACCGAGGTGCGGTCTGCATAACAAAGAAGGAGGGCCATTAGCAAGAAGTTGGCCAGCACGGGGGTGTGCAGTCCCGGGTTCTGGCAGACCCAGCCCGGTAACCCACCGTATAGAGTCAGGGGTCACACCAAGCTTATCTGAGGAGGGGGCTTGGAGCTCCTTGGAAAGTCCCTAAGACCACCACCCCCAGAAGCCGCACATGCTCAGTAGATAAAGAACCCTCTGGAACACTACCATATATGCTGAGAACTGTCTGGAATGAACCCATATACGTCTTCAGGAGGCGTGACTGTGGACGGAGATGCAGACTATAAAAGACACAACGGCAAAGAGCCACGTTGCGCGCGCCCGTCGCCGGAGGATTGCCGCGCTCGTCGCCGACGCCGCGGGATCCAAGGGAGGTGACTGTCTCTTTTCTTTTCCCGCTCTTTTTTTTTTCCTCTCTTTTCATTCTTCTCGTGAACGTTTTGTTTTGCTGCAACCCACGCTGCCCACCGTTACGCCTTCCACAGTTTGGATTGTTCAAACAAAGCATTCCAAGTAATCGTTTGGTGTCGTTTCATCTTAATTTAGCCTCGGGGGGATCTCAGAAACTCTACAACCCTCTGGTCTGTCCCGTCTGGGTCGTAACAGGGATGACTTAGTTAATCTGGATATACAGAAGTCTTTGAGACCAGATAAAATGGGTTCAAGGAGCTGCCTTCAACCACCTAGAATAGGTGGAAAGAACTGCATTGTGAGGCTGTTCTGTGTCATTTGAAGAGTTAAGGTAACCCTGGTGATGGAAAAAGGCAAATATTTCAGTGATATCCCAAAAAGGCAAAGAATGATTCAGGGAACTAGAGGTTGGTCAGCCTCATTTCTGACCCTGGGAGCAAACTTCCAGGCACATGAAGGACAGGAAAGTGACTGAGAACAGCCAGCATGGATTTACCAAGGTTAAATTATGCTAGACCAACCTGATTGCCTTTTTATTTTGAAGTGACTAGCTCTGTGGACCAGAGGAAGGCAAAGAAAGTGACTTACCTTGACACTAGCAAGGCTTCTGACAGTTTGACACAGTATTTTTCCAGTTGTAGTGAGGAGATATGGACTGCTGTCATGGTTTAACCCCAGCCACCAACTAATGCACCACGCAGCCGCTCGCTCACTCCTCCCCACTCCCAGTGGGATGGGGAGGAGAATTGGGAAAAAAAGTAAAACTCATGGGTTGAGATAAGAACAGTTTACTAACTAAAATAAAATATATATATATAATAATAACAACAATACAAATATAATAACAATAATAATAATTGTAATGAAAAGGAACATTAAAAAAAGAGAAAAATTAGACCCAAGAAAAGACAAGTGATGCACAATGCAATTGCTCACCAGCTGCTGATGAATGCTCAGCCAGTCCTCAAGCAGCAGTCTGCCCCTCTGGCCCACTCCCTCCAGTTTATATACTGAGCATGATGTTCCATGGTATGGAATACCCCTTTGGCTAGTTCAGGTCAGCTGCCCCGGCCATGCTCCCTCCCAGCTCCCTGCACACCTGCTTGCTGGCAGAGCAGGGGAAACTGAAAAGTCTTTAACTTAAGATAAGCGCTACTCATCAACAACTAAACCATCACCGTGTTATCAACAGTATTCTCACACTAAATTCAAAACACAGCACTGTGCCTGTTACTAGGAAGAAAACTAACTCTATCCCAGCTGAAACCAGGACAATTGCATCAGTGAATTAGGAGGTAGGTGAAAAACTGGCAGGACTGTGGGGCTTAAAGGGCAGTTGTCACTGATTGAAAGTGTAACTGACTGTCAGGTGTGAGTAACTTTCCTCAGGGCTGCTGCTCAGAGGGAGTTCAACAGACTGGAGGAGGGGGCTGATAGCAAACTTAGGAATTTCAACAGTTAGATGTGAAGTCCTGTGTTGGGGACAGAAATAGCCCCATGCATTAAGACATGCTAGGGACTGACTGGCTAGATGGTAGCCTCATATCTCCTTATATCTTGATGCAGGTTTTGACAAGAGGTTCTTGTTAAGAGAGGTGAGAAGGAGGAAAGAAGAGACATCTAATCATTCTGTAATATTAAAAAAAAAAAAGGCAAAGCAGAGGATCAGTATTTGAGACTATTTTTTTTGGAGAAAAAGACAGGCTGATTTCTCTTACGTTCACAGATGTTTATAAGGCTGCAGAGTATTGGATGGCAGGGACTTCTGAAATCCTTGGCTCTAAGCTACTGCTATTCTAAGCAAAAATACAATGCATTTCCAAATTATTATTTGTCATCCACAAGCATATAGGTGACAAAGCAATTCCTGAAAAAGTTTGCAGGTGCAGAGGGTTCAGCAAATTTAAGGTTATTTGCTGCTCCAGTGGTTGATGTCAGGAGTGCTTTAGTACTACAGTCAGAATTTTGTGATCCTTAGCAGGATTGTTACCCATGTGAGCAAAGAATAGTCCATTCATGAGCTTTGGCAATAAAGCCTAGAAAAGGATTGTTTCTAGGGTTTAAATTACTGGCAAGAACCTTTGGCTCTTAGAACTGTAATTGTGCTATCAGTGTGAAGCATATTTTACTTCAGATTATAAATAAAACAGAAAGTCGTTCTAACCCATTGTAAGAAAGCATTACAAGACTCCATGGAAGTGAAATCCTGGTCTGTTAAATCTGCTGTTAGACTAACAGTTACAGTAAGAATCTTGCCTCTATCACTAAGGCAGTAAAGTTCTATAAATATTTTAACACGTATTTCTGTTGTGGTGCTTGGAGAAATTACTCATTGAAATGCTTAAAATGAACATGCAGGGAGTCCATCAATCTGAATGTAATACCTAGTGGTTCGAATCACCAGAATAGGAAACAATAGAAGTTTGGTAGAGCTTTTCTGAGAGGTGATAATACAACTTTAAACAGTTTTTCACTCTGGCTTGCTGTAGAGCTACTCAGTAAAGAAATGCTTATCAGAATTTTATGCATAGGACTATAATGTGAAAGGTATTATAAGGCTCTAAGGGTCTTATGGGAACTGTATGGAACTCATAGCGTCACATAACTAAATGCACTCTAATATAAATGGACATGGGAGATTATTTTCATGCAGAATGTTTTTGACAAATTTTCCTTTTTTAATTAAGTTTTTAATCTTATTTTATTTAACAATTGAAAATTAACAGACTCCCCCCCTTCTTGTGGCCTTTTCTTACATTTTAGTATTTGCCAGGAAAAAAAAAAAACCAAACCAACTGACCTCTTTTGGCTTGGTAAGCATAAAGCAAAGCAGAAAGCATTAATGCTTACAATTTTTTAAACTCTGTAATGTTCTACCATGTGCTTTCAAATCATACAAATTATTCATTGTACAATTAATAGAATAGGTAACCATTATCATTAGCTAGAACAGGTAATCATTATCACTTGGTTTTCTATTATTCCACCTTTTTCCCTGCTTCTCCCAAATAGTCTTCAAAAAACTTCTAGTGCACTTCTGTCTCTTTCGTCCAAATTAACTCTACTGTAGGAACAGAATTCTATATAAATGCTTTTAAGGTCCTCATTTTGACAATTCAACAGCATTAAATGACTTAAGTGAGCGTAGTTATACTATCATGTCAATATATAAGCGTGATACTGAGACTTAATGCCTCAGGTAGTCATATAACAAACATCAAATGATTCTGGGCTTGATTAAAGTCAAATAAACATTTGAAAAAGGCCATAACTTTTGTTTTGTGAATGTGACATCTAATAGTGCTACATTTACTGTTGGGAGAGAAGAAGCAGTGATCTTAAGATGCTATGCAGGAAGTCTGTGACAGAACCACAGATTCTGAGTGTCAGATCAGTACGTTAAACATTCTTAAGTAAGTAGCGTAAATACTGTTCAGTTGTGCTGATAGTAAAGGTTCACAGGTCTCTCCACTTTAGTTGGACATTTCTGATTTTAAATACTCACAAGGACTGTTAAAGTACAAACCACGTTATTTCCTTTTAATGTAATTTGATTGTGTTTTATGCTTAAATTATACAATAGTGTTGTTATCATAGTTGTCCTTAAGGGATGATATAAAATGGAAGAGTTAAAATTATAAAAAAGACAGAATTATCAAGCATGATAGAACTTTATACGGAGAAGATGATCGTTCTCAGAAATGCCTACAGCAGGCCAAGTCAGAAAAAAATAATAGTGGAAGAGCAATGACACAAGATCATTACGCAACATCCATATTGTCACAGAAACTCTAAGTAAAGGGAAGATAGGAAAAATAGGAAAATCCTTCAGTATGTTGACTGACAAACTGGGAAACCAGTATAGAAAATTAATTTCTGCAATATTTTAATAATTCCCCCCTCTGCTTTCCTTTTCTTCTTTTTTGGATGGATTTGTCACCTCAGACTTAGGACTGTTCAGGTTTTGAACTACTTTTTTTAAATATTAAAGTCTATTTGGGAGAGAGATATCTTTCCCCTTTAAAAAAAAAAAATCACTTGTTTAAAAGCCAATTTTTATTTGGACAAAGAAAAAGAAAGCAAAAACTCTACAAGTTTTGAAGGAAAGTTAATGCTTTATTTGGACCATGTGTTTTTGTACCCAGGCTGTAAGTTTCAATAAATGTCATTGTTTGCTAAGATGTTACTCCTTTTTTAGGTATGAAAATACACATCTTCCCAAACGATTGTGCTCAGCACAAATTGTTTTTAAGATGCAGACAGATCAGCATTGCATTAACTAGATACATGAAACTTGCTTAATATATAGGGAACATTCTCAGAATTAAGTTTGCAGGAGGGAAGGAACCATGTAAAAAAAATAGCTGGGTGTCAGTAGACAGCAACAACTGCTGCAATAAAACATGAGTTTAATTTCATCTTGTGCCTTGGCAAGAGTAGTTCATTACTGTTTACAGAGTTTTATGAAAAAAACTATTCAAAATAGTTGCGTGGGTGCATATAACTTAGAATGGTCAGTAAAAGTGGAGGGCTAAGTAGGTAGAAGTAAACATAAGAATAAAATAAGCCAAATCAAATTTGGCTAATTGAAATTTAATTTTTAGAAAAGTTGTATGACAGTGAAATAATGTGGAAGCATCTCAGGGCTCCAGGCTTAATTGCCAGTGGAAAATCAATGAAATCCTCTGGAGAAATTCAAATTCAGATTCAAATTGGCAGTATTGTACAGAACTCAAGATAAAACTGATAAAGGGCAGTTTGAAAGCTTCGGCTGTATTCCAGGACTTAAGTGTAAGATATAAGCTTTTTTGTGGTTACTTTTAAAACTTGTGTTCAGGATCTGATTGACATGATACATAGGAGATGTAAGGTGAATAGTTAAATAAACAGAAGACATTTTTTAAAAAAGGCTTTATGAGAATTAGTTAAAAAATGCAATTGTCATTGCTTCTTATCAAAATACCGTAAGACCCTTGCTTTTTTAACTTAATCTATTTAAAATAAACGGCAGAACAATCCACCAAAATCCTACTTGGTGAAAATTTTTAGCGCAAAATACAGTAGAATAAAATTAGGAGGTAGTTATTAGAGTTCAGCAAAGATAGACTGAGTTTACCACCACAGGAAGGAAGAGATTAATCTGTGTTTAAGAGAAAATCCTGACAAGGAAAGGGAGTAGCATTTTCAGTGTAAAGAAAGGTAGACATTCCATGATTTGCTATGAACCACTGAACAGCAGATTAATCTATGTCCATCTATCAGGAAGACTGATGGTGCTCTGCTGCTCGTTAATACCAGGTCCTTTTTCATCCAGAGAGTTGTCTTTGTGATGTGCATTTTATGGCTCTACAACTTTCCAAGGTTACGGTATTTATGATAGATAATAATTTGCCAATTCTGCTTCTGTTACTTGAAGTAATGGTCATTCTACCCTAAAATTACAAATTAATAGCTATCAGTATCTAATGGGGATACTTCTAACTCATAGAAACAGACTGGGAGCAGGGGGTTCTTCCAAAGGTAACCTTAATTTGCTAATTTGGTAGCAGTGGACTCATCCAGCTGGCAAATACACATGTGAAAAAAATTCTTATCAGAGAAACAATTTCTAAATGGTTGCAAAAGTTAAATAGAAAAATGAAAACAAAAAACACCCAACAAAAATCAGGCCTTGCTTCTTCTTGTTATTGTATTCAACCTGTTTTAACAATATGGTCTGTATTTTTGTCATTAGCCAGCTACATTATATAATGTAGCTAAATCTGGTTTTGACAGCTGCGTGATCATGAACCACTGAAGTCAGTAAAAAAATTGGTCGTTAACCTCATCCGTTTTCCCAGGTAGAAAGATTATAAGATCATCAGAACAAAATGTCTTGATAGCAATGTTGGTCAAAGTTTATGGTTGTCTTTTTCTGTTTCTGGGGATCAACGTTACACAATCCATGGAAGATCAAGGGCTTTGAAGACTGGAAGGCAGTCGTATTCAAGAGTTGTCAAACTCCAGCTTTCTGCTCTATAGCTAGCCAGTTAGACTTGTTTTCCCCAGAATTCTTTTATCTTTTGATTTATTTCCAGCGATGTTATGCCAGAACCCATCACACAGTTTTCCAGCTGCAGTGTAAAATATGGTAAATTAATTCAGCATCCAATTTATTTATTTATTTTTAGGCAAATGATGATAATTGTATTTTAGGTTCAAGTAGTGCCAGTGGCTTTTGTGCATCTCAGTACGAGTGGATTTTGAGGCTAGGACAAAATTATTTTGTGGCTAGGGCTCTTATTTACAAGATTTAGATCCAGAGGTTGCTTTCTCTCTCCAATTTTAAAAAGTGTAGTTATTAAAAAACTCTTAAAGTACTAATTTCATATAGGATACTAAGAAATTATGTTCTGTAAATGTTCCACCTGCCAAAATAATATCTTTTTACATAAGTCTTAAGAACAGATTGCAAATACTAGCTGGCTTCTGAATCAGAATTTTTTTTTGGAAGGGGAGAGGAGTTTGATTATATGTATTCAATCAATAGTACGTATTTTCTAATTGTGAAGTATCGCACAAAAATGCTAGGTGCTTGCATCAATGTTATAAAAGTTAATCCAGTTAAGTTTTTCAACAGTCATCCCCTACAGTAAAATAGGACCCTTTTCCCCAATTTGTACTAGTAGTATCGTTCAGGTTTCGATACCCAGTTCACTTTGAATTGATGCTTTAAGTCCTTTTTTTGCAAATCTCAGTGAAACTTGGAAAAAACCACAAAAATTTGGAAGAAACATCTGCTTGTTAGAGTTTACATTATTTATAGTGGCTTGATGAAAAATGAATGAATACAAGGAAAATAATTGACGGCTAAAATCACTGCTTTTGGCACTTATTCTTTTCATAATCTTCCTTTTTTTGGATTTTCTTATACTTTTTTAAGAAACTGAAAACACTTCATGACCTGTGATTTGTCCACCCTGTTATGCTTAGAATATCTTTATACATAAATTGTGTTTGTCAATGTTACCAGTGATGCACTTCAGCATTTCGTAAGGATTTTGCTTCCATCTCGAGCAGATACCAAAAGCAGTCTATACTTCAGCTTCGCCAAATGTGTATTTTAAAGCAAGGCTAAATGATGGCCTCCGTAACAAAAAGCTAAAAAAAAATAAAATCAAATCCAGAATACTAGATGCACTGATTATGGGATGAAGTCGTATAAGGTTATCATAAAGGTGTTAACTAAGGCTGAATGCATGGCTTTGGGACATATTTTGCTTCTGGTTGGCTAATAATGTTCATGGCTGTGTCATTTATCATAGAAAAAATTAGCTTCAGCCAGTCTGAAGACATTTACAGCTTTAAACAAAATTCAACTATTCTTACATGAGTACTTTTTTTTTAAGTGGTACCTTTCATGTGATTTGTAGATTTGGCCAGTAAACTAAAAAATCAATTATTCATGCAGACCTATTTTTTGGTTTTTCAGTTACCGGTAGCTTTGTATATAAAATACAAATATAAATTTGTGTGTGACTGAACACAACTTTCCCTTGGTGTCACCGTTTTCAGTGTTCTAATGTTTGGGATGGATGGACTATGTTTCCTTTGCAGCATTCACTGCTGCTAGACTAAGTTGCTTCTTTGTTATTCATTTATGGGATTACTCTCCTGTCAGTTTGCATCATTATTAGCATCTCTGTGAAGAACATACCTGTGCAATAGGGATCCTTCGCCAGAATATCAGACTCAAATATGGCAATCATTCTTAATTCAAGATGTCCCAGATTTCGGAGTTTTTAATGAACTGAACATAAGTGAAATTGGGGCTTTTTTGTTATACCATAGATTATCTAGAGAAACAGATAAAAAAGAAAGAAAAAAAACCCCTATTGTTCATTTCAAACTATGATTCTTACACAGTTGAGAGGAAATAGAATGTTTTCTGTCTGCTGGCCAGAACAAACTAAAAACACTTGGGGTTTCCTAAGCGCAGTTTACAGATGATTCTGGACTGAGGTTCAGCAAATACAGGTGCTTTGTCTGCGCAAAGGTTATCTTGCCTACGCTCATCTCTTTAGAGCAAAGGAGGTTGTCGACATTTTTAAGAAAATCTATAGCAAGCTAAAGTCCATGAGGGAATCATAGCTTTAATTTGAAGCAGCTGGGTAGCCTGAAAAATCTATTTGATTTAACAAAGGACAGAAAAATATGTTAATACTAAGGCATAAGGCTTGACGTGGGGTGCTGAAACCCTACAGCAGTTTATAACCGAGCCTGCAAAAAAAAATCAATGACTTAGCCCTAAGTGTTCAAATCAGTGTATATGGGTCTTAGTCGTATGAATCCTAACAGTCAATAGGATTTCCATATATCCCCAAACCATGCTTTGAAAATGCACTTCTTATCCAGAGCTGTCTGAAGCTGATGGGGGGAAAAAAAAAAAAATTCCTCTTGATTTCACTGTGCAGTGAATAGACCACTTACAAAGAGCGTATCTTTTCCAGGCAGCATCCCTAAAAAATCCATTATAGGACAGCCACACAGATATTTTAGTAGGGAAAGAAAAATTAGAGAGTTTAAAAGCAAAAGTGACAGGTGCTTTTCCTTGACATATAAGGAAGGATTTTGTTAATGAAAGGGTGTTTCCTAGGCCAATGCAAAAGTCATAATGAGTATTTAAGATCATACAGATTAATTACTAGGTTATAAGAAAGTTTTCTGTCTTCCATTAGACAACAAGAAAGGGAACTAATGATACATATTTATGAGGATGCAGAATGCCTTTATAAAAGAGGGAAATTCTGTTCTCTGTTCTGACAATTTATATCCTGCAAGTGTTTTTTATTATTGCTGTTATTCTAGGGAAAAAAAACCAAAACACAGCTTTTTTTTTTTTTAACTTTTCTGTAAAAAAAAAAACTTACATGGAAATACTCTGATCTTGCAGATGTTTAATGGGGTTTGATTCTTATTACAGTATGCCAGTTCTTTCACAGTTCATGGGAGGATTCCTTGGGAGAGTTAATAGGAAGGTAATGGGAAAGATGCCTCTGTAAACGTTGTTCAGAGAGGCTCACATGGCAAAAGACTTGCCGTGCTTCTGTGCTTGTCCTATGTATATCATGATTGCATCCAACCCCAGTTCTGTAGCTTTGTAATTTGTAAGTCAGTGTTCAAATCAGCTGCCCCATCACGAAACACCTGAACATGTAATTCAGCACATCTGGCTGATATATTTTTCATTGATCAATTATTGCTCTGCTAAATGACACCAGGTTTGTTTGACAAATTGAATGTAACGTTGTCACTATATAGTTTATAGTTTTCTCCCCCAGCATTTGTAACCCTTGCAGATTTATTCCTTCTGACTGAAACAGCTACAGGCTCAACTAAAATAGCAAAAAGCAATTTGAAAGTTAGGGACATTCCCAGAGAGTGCCTGCGACTAACATTGAATGAATTCTCAGATAAGATTAAGAATTAACCACTACAGAGGTATTGGGCTCCATCTGCAAAAACTGCATTCACAGTCACTGGGAAAACAAAAATGACTGAGAGTCTTATAATAAGGCATAGGGATGTGTTTTATTTTATTAACTGTAAATATCTACACGAGTTCATCTCCTGATCTCCTTTTATAATCTAAAATTGAGTAAGAGGAATCCTACCTTATGTTCCTGTTTCTAAAATTGTGTTTCAGAACACTACCTTCCATGCTGCAACGAACCATGCCACAACTGAAAACATGAGACACCACCTTAAAACCAGCTCTGGGACTGTGTCTTAACCACAGGTAAACAACTGCTTTCTCTTCCCACCCATCATGTATATTGCAGAATTGCATTTGTATGTGGCAGAGAGGGCTCGTACTTCCCAAGTCTTCTGTACTATTCTATAGCTTGGGGGATCGGGATTCAAACTGCAGCTTCCCGGTTCCTACAGGAGTCCTAGATTCTGTTGTAGAGTTTAGTACAAAAATGTAAGTAGCTGCCGTGTCCTCTGTTACTTCTCACCCTCGCTTCATCTGCTTTGTCTCTTCTGGAAGGAAAGGCCATGAAACTGTCTCACCTCCAAATGAAATTAGGCCCCTAAATCTGTGCAGTTATTGTTTATAATGGAAGCTGCTGTAAAGAAAATAAGCTTGTTTGTCAGGGACTGAAAGATGTTGCCACGATGGTTTACAAGTGCAAACTAAAGATTCTGCTAGGCTTTTCGTTTGTATTAATTAGGGATACAGATTTACAGGAGAAAGTAAAGATCTGTTTCCACTAACGTTTAGTACCAGTTGTGTCTCTTGGGCAATAACAGTCATTACTTGCTTTATGTACATATTGTTCCGCTTTGTTATGTAACATCTTTCTTCATTTGTACATTTTGAATCTAATTGTCTCTACAATTCCCATAGTAAACTCTCAGCTTTCCACCTATACAAGGAACAGCATTTTATTCTTACCTTTTAAGCGGTTGTATTCTTTATACATTCCACATTTCCTGTAGATGTACTTCTCCAAGGAAATTAGTCAAGGATGTATTAGAAGTAACGGTAATAGTGAGTACCGTCTTATAGATCCTGCAAAGCATTTTGTCTTCAATTTCTCTTGTTTAGATTTTTGGGTGGATAATCTCAAGATACTAGAATACTTTGTGTGGCACTGAACTGAGTATTTTGTAGTGATCATTTCCCTATGTGTATTCCTTACCGTTTGCAATTCTTTCAACATAATGATACAGCTAAAATGAGATTTGTGCTTTGAAGGATGGGGGGAATATATACACCTGCAACCTTAATAGAGTTTTATAGGCTATTTGCATCTTAGTTTAAGACACAATGGAATGAACATGCATGGAATAAGCATAAAAGGGCATGGTAAGAGCATGCAAGTGGAACTGGGAAGACAAAGATGGGAGTTACCCCTCCTGTAAGCTTTTCTGTGTGTTCTAGTTTAGATGGTGATGATTATGTTGTCTGGACACCCAAGCAAGAATCTAATACACTGAAATACTAATTCACTAGCAGAGTGAAGTTGGATCTGAGTAGGAGATGGGAGAAGAGCACATCATGTTACTGATTCTGTTATTTGCTCAGAGCTGTAGTAAGAATTTACTGCCTAAGTATCTGCTGAACTGCATGTTGTCTTGTCTTGTTGCTTCACGCTACTAAAAATGATACATAGGGAGAACTGGAAGTCACAAGGGTGAACGCTGACCCAGACTTCAGCGGCTACTAATAATTTGGCATGTCATGACTTTTGATGTTTTTAGCCTGAGCTGAGACCTGAGTTTCTGAAAATCTTTCTGTACCAAAACCACTAACTGCTAGATGAGGAATAGTTAGCCACTGAATGTTCACTTTGTATTTGTTGTTATGCTTAATGAAAGGAAGGAAGGAATGCAACTTTCTGGGAACTCATTTTCTTATATGACTGCAGAGATTCAAGAGTCATTTGATGCCTGTTTCCTTCGTGATGGGGGGGAATGCTTGCTTTCAGCTGGTTAAGTGCAATCCATTTATTCTACTTGAATGCCAATCACCAAAGGATTTTTGCTACAAGTGTACATCGCATTTTGCACCTTCTATCATCATGTTATTTAATGCATGTTCTCTACACAAGGAAATGATGCTGAACGTGATGTCCAGCTTATCACATCAGTATCATTCATATCCATGTCACCAGTGATAATAAAAATCTAGACTTCCTGACAACTCTATGCTATCTCAGGAAAATGAGGAATGAGGAGCGGGAGCCTAGTACACAGAGCATTTAGGAAGTGCAGTATCATTGTGATTATCTGAAATGGTTATAGCGAGTGTAAATGTGCTTTTTGATGCAATGCAGGTGGAAAGGCATGCGTCTGTAGCTAGAGCTATGTAACCCCAGCAGAATACTGTGTCAGGAGTGGTGATTATTTCTACAGAAGTTAAGGCAATATCCTGTGTAAATGGAGTATAGTTGCTAGGTGAAATTTTGGAATTTTGCTGAAATGAGGATGAATTTACATGCTGCCAAGATTAGATAGCAGCTGGCTGAAGTATCATCCCATTCTGAAAGCAGACACATTCTCTTTCTGGCTCTGCCAGTTCACGGTAAGATACTGCTACTTCTAATATTACTAACAATACATGAATTCTTCAGAAACCATCAGCTGGAATCCAGGGCTCATCCTTAGCTGACCGATCCAACAAGTAGGTCGGAGCTGTGTTCTTGCAATACTGTCCTATCAATCCTATTTGTCTGCATAGTGGCAAAGTTGCAGTAGGGTAGATGGAATCTGTCCTAGTAGCCAATATTCAGCGGTTTAATATGTTTCCCCTGTAAGATGTGAGTTACATGATTAAGTTCCTAAATTCTTTAAAGAGAGCTGTGGAGCTGGAATGACACTTCTGGTTCTTTTTCTCTTGCATTTTTGATGGTGTAGAGTGCTGGCACCATAAGTGGAAGTGCCCCGTAGCTCTCTTTTCCCTCAGTTGCTTATGGACTGAAAGTAAAGGGCGTCTTCTGTGGTATAGGAAATGTGATTTCAAAAAGGTTCAGAACTGTAATGGAAAAAAAGCTCTTTGAACAAAATGAGTTGTAGATATAATGACATTTTTAAAAGAAATCACTCTTTCTCATGTGTTGTAGGCCCACTTTAAGCATGCCGATTAGATGGAGAAACTGAAGAGAAGTACCTGGAGTGAAACAAAAATGTGGGGTTTTCAGATTGCCTTGTTATCCAGACCACAGTGTTTCTGGGCATGATAAGCACCATGGGAAACTTCTGAACGGGCCACAGAAGCAATTACTTTCCAGTTGCCCTGGGAATAGGTAGTGTTGGGTACCGATTTTCTGGCATATATGCAATTATGGCATTTAGACAATCTGTATTTTTAGCTATGAAGGATCTAAATCACCCTTCTCTCCCTCCTGTCTCTTTCTGTTCTTCTGTCTTCCTGTCCTTTGTTTTTTTCTTCCTTTCTCCTTTGTTCCCTTTCTTTCTCTTGCTTTCTTCTGTCTCCATCTACGTCTTTTCCTTAATAAGCCAAACTCTTTGTTCTTTCAGCTAAAGTAGGAATTGTGGTATTTCTGAAATATTATTTGGAGGGATTGTTGCCATTCACACTGCAGCAAGCTAAGAAACACAGCACTAACGTTGGTATTACTTTACCATAGTGTTTCTTCTGCAAGTAGTTCCCAAATTCCTTTGCAAATTCCAGTTATTATTGCTACTACTGTTGTGTTGATTAATAGACATAGACTCGTATGCCCAACCAGAGTGGCAGTGAAACATTATAGGAGTGTTGCTATAGGGCACTCTTTTCAGCCCTCGAGGGATGTTATTTAAAATCAGGGCTTGTCATACATTATGTTAGGCCATATGCTCTGACTGCTCTGTGGATACTGTTCAGCACTGGTGCATAGCCTCCAGTGTCAGATGTAAAATGAAACTCCAGTTTGAAATCTATACCTGTCATGTTCTCATGTTTTTGGGTCCCTGAGCACTTCAGGTAATTCCAGAGACACCTGTTTGCTAGAAATCCTTAAAAACAGTTTCAGACTTCAAAAGTACTGTATAGGCTTATGATTTATGGACATGTCTGACTCTTGTCTTTATTAGGAGTTCTTAAGTACTTGAAGTAAACATGCTGTAAATTTGGAACGAACTGTTTGTGGACACTGAGATATATTTTTCTTAAGAAGGACATGATTGTGAAGTGTTAATGCTTTCCTCTTGTAATAATCAGTGGCTAGTATTGGTTTCGCTGGTCTTATCCCAGAGCAAGATTAAAGGAAAATGAGGGTAAAAATGGTTTCACGCTAACTTAAAAGCCATCCAGATTTCTCAGGCCTTTTCTGACTGGCTTCCTGAAGTTGATTTCTCTAGTCTGAGAATTTTAGTAAAATAAAATACTTCTCAGACTCCTGACACAATGTCAGGAGGCCATGAATCAAGGAGAGAGTTAAGAAAAACCTACATGATTTTTCCTATCCTAGAGACCAAAATACCATAGGTATTACTACAGGACTCTCCTGGTTTCGGCTGGGACAGAGTTAACTCTCTTCTTAGTAGCTGGTACAGTGCTGTGTTTTGGATTTAGTGTGAGAATAATGTTGATAACACGCTGATGTTTTAGTTGTCGCTAAGTAGCGCTTATCTTAAGGACTTTTCAGTTTCCCATGCTCTGCCAGCAAGCAGGTGTGCAAGAAGCTGGGAGGGAGCAGAGCCGGGGCAGCTGACCCGAACTAGCCAAAGGGGTATTCCATACCATGGAACGTCATGCCCAGTATATAAACTGGGGGGAGTTGGCCGGGAGGGGCAGATCGCTGCTGGGGCATCAGTCAATGGGTGGTGAGCAACTGCAGTGTGCATCATTGGGGTTTTTTCCTTCCTGCCCCCCCTTTTTTTTTGTTATATTCCTTTTCATTACTTTTATTATTATTATTGTTAGTATTATATTTTACTTTAGTTATTAAACTGTTCCTATCTCAACCCACGAGTTCTACCTTCTTTCCCGATTGTCCTCCCCATCCCACTGGGAGCAGCGGCGGGGGACGGGGAGTGAGGGAGCGGCTGCGTGGTGCTTGGCTGCTGACTGGGGTTAAACCACAACAAGGACTCACTACCTATTTCTTCCCATTGGTAAAAGATTTTCCACTGGGTTGATTTACTGGGGTTTTGGCAGCTTTGGATGAGCCATCCAGATCTAAAAGCTGCGTAATGGGTTTAATCTTAAAGCACATTACAAATGCTGTTACTGAAACAGGCCATGCGATACTTTTGTGAACTGGAAAGGGTCTCTCCCTTTGCACTTAACAAGGAATATGGGAAACCTGGTACTAAGGCTTTAACTGGATGCAAGATGTAAACAAAAATGGTTTTTATTTTGCATTTGATTGATAGCATCAGACACCTTGCAGCTCTCTACCCCTCTTCTTTCAGGAAGAATTTTTTTCTTGAAATTCCATGGTTTAGGCCAATATTGCATAAAGAATTTTTGCAATTATTGTATTTTTCCTTTTTCTGAAGAATATTAAAAAATGCTTTTTCTGGAGATGGAATTATCCCTTTATCAACACTTCATAAAGCACTGGTGAAGCTGTTGTACCCAAAACTGCCATCTCTACATATAGATCCAGTTTTCACTTTTTCCAGCTTTGTTGAATATTTGCATCTGCTAGTTCTTTGAAATTTATGAAACTGGATAACCCAAAGGTTGTGGTGAGAGGAAAAAAAACTCCACCAATTATTAATTACCTCCAGAAAACTCATTACACTTCCCTATCCTTCCTCGCTCTCTTTGTTACTTAGCTCTTAGAAGTGACACTAGACAGCAACATTGCTCATGAGTATGTAGCCCAAAAGAGTGGATCTGTAGAGTGAATCACCTGGTGCTATGGACCAAACATTCTCACTAAACATATTACTGAGGGCAGTCAACTAATTTTCTTCAAAAGCACATTCCTAGTCCAAACTAATATGCTAGTCTCAATTCACCTTTAAAGACTTTAAAATAGAATAGACTGTTTCAGTTGGAAGGGACCTACAGCGATCATCTAGTCCAACTGCCTGACCAATTCAGGGCTGACCAAGTTAAAGCATGTTGTTAAGGGCATTGTCCAAATGCCTCTTCAACACTGACAGGCTTGGGCCATCAACCGCCTCTCTAGGAAGCCTGTTCCAGTGTTTGACCACCCTCTCAGTAAAGAAATGCTTCCTAATGTTCAGTCTAAACCTCCCCTGGCGCAGCTTTGAACCATTCCCACGTGTCCTATGGAGTATCACTGCATCCCAGGGAGAAGAGATCAGCACCTCCCTGTCCACTTCCCCTCCTCAGGAAGCTGTAGAGAGTAATGAGGTTGCCCCTCAGCCTCCTTTTCTCCAAACTTAGCTGCTCCTCATAGAACATTCCTTCCAGCCCTTTCACCAGCTTTGTTGCCCTCATCTGGATGCATTCAAGGACCTTCACATCCTTCTTAAATTGTGGGGCCCAGAACTGCACACAGTATTCCAGGTCAGGCTGCACCAGCGCTGGGGTCCAACAACTTTCATATTTGGACCCCATGAAGTCTATGATAAAAAACAAAGCAAAACACTAATCCAGTTCAGGTGGGATCATAATCAATGCAGTACAATTTTTATCATGAACTTCATAGTAAGCAAGATAAAACAAGACTATAAAAATCCCAAATGTTTCTTCCTAGTCTGTCTGCTGTGTTCTAGTATGGTGAATAAGATAGAAACAACTAAATTGGGTGACAAGGACAACAAGAACAGAAGACAAAGTTATTACAAAATACAGGGGAACTGACTGCAAGGGAAGCATAAAAGCACAAGACAAACACTTCACAATGCTAAAAAAAGTAAGCCAAAATAGAAAAATCATGGAAATGATCTGCGGTGAATTCAGATGGGTATCATGTGCTTTTTTTGACCATTTACTAATAGAAAAACTAACTGTCAGCTTCATGGCATGCTAGAGTATGTTTGTTGTCAAAACTGGGTGGTGTAATGTTTATGGAAGCATAACATCTGTATTCGGGTTAGGGAGTGGCTGTCATCAAAACATCTCTCTCATGCAGGTCTCAGCTGTAGTTGGTTCCACACAATAAATTGCACAGATCTGTGACCTTACTAGCCTACAGAGGATCAGCCTGCCTCTCTGTCTTGTTGTCTATCCCTTAGGATGACTTATGAAATGAATACTTTTTTAATAAGGAATTTTGTAAGCCTTCGTCCTGGAAATATTGACACCAACAACCAGCATTAAATCTCACTGTTAATAATGAATCATGCTAATGAAGGTATGCGGAATCATACCAGCTGGAGACCTGGCACTTCATTTCCCCAAACAGTTCAACTTGGCAAGTAAAATAGTTCCTCCTTGTTCTTCTGCAAAGTCCACTCTAAGCATTTTGTTGGAATATGAGATCAGGAAATGGTTTTGCCTTGGGTTAATGAAGTCCTGAATGTTGATCTGAAGCGCATCACCTTTCAGACTGCTCCAAAATCTGGCAATTCTGGAAGTCTAAGGGTGTAGTGATACACTGCACCTGAAAGGAGCCAGGATGACCTTGATGAAACAAAGTTTGTGCCTCATTTGGCAGCAAAAAGGGGAAATAGTGTGGGGGCTCAAGTGGAAGGATTCCTAAACTTATAAATTATTTTCATAGTTTGAAAGGAGTTTTTTGGGTTGAGCCTTTGAGCCCCTTTACCCTTCTCTTCATTCCAATAAGAGTGCCAAAGGGAAAAATCACAGAAATCCAGAGCAGTGTGATGCTCATAATAAGGTCTCATTCAGACCTGACCATTGTAGGTACAGACTTACTTTAGTTTGAATAAAAATAAAAATCAACATTCTGAGAAATTATCGTTGTGAGATGTACGATGCCTTCTCAGAAAACCTCTGTCTAGCTTAAGTAAATACCTTGGGGACCCACTATCACCTTTTTCCGTACTAGGGGTATGTGCATGCACACACACACACGTCTCCTAATAATTTTGTTGAAGAGTACATTAAGACAACACCAGTGCAAAAATCTCCTGTGATTATGAATGATTTTGAGGAAGCAATGCGATGCCAGTGATTGTTCTGGAGGATATTAATTCATCAGACAGTTCTCTGTTATTATTCATCAATTTGAAGAAAAGTAGGTAGAGGGGAGAGGCCCAGACGGTTTGAAGAACTGCATGACTCAGACTCTATTTCCAGTTTTCCCAGTTTATGATTATTTTTATCTCACATAAACCAAATCCAAAGTCCAGGAAAAAGAAAGAAAACCTGGATTTTTATCACTGAAATCTAAGTGCAAACTAACAGGCAAATTAGATATCCTTCTATTACATGCTTCAGTGAATTCTGTGCAAACAAATAACAGGGTAGTAGATGAAAAAAAGATGTAATTTTAGTCATGAACTGGATACGATTCTGTGGATAGAACATTAGACTTGTGAAAGAAATTTTATAATTATTATATATGATATCCACATAAAATAAAGTATATTAAAAAGAAAATATTAATAGCTGAAGCTTTGTACATGAATGAAACAGAACAGTAAGTCATAAGGAACTACTCATATTACCAGTGGTTTAGGAAAGAAAATGAAAGCCCATCTAAAAAATAAAATGCAATAAGAAAACATGTATTTGACATTATTGTCTTTGGTACAACAGGATGTGAGGCAATCACTGTCTTGTAAAGTGCATTGGTAAACAAATTGTGATTAATTGGAGAATCTTTGACAGTATCAGTCTTAATTGTCTGCCTTTAATTTGAGGTTTCCAAAGATTCAGAACTCTAGAAAATCAAATCTCCTTAAGTTCCAGTGGGCTGTCAATTAAATTTGACTGATTACACTCACCGTTATCCTATAAAGATAATCCACAATTAATTGCTATACTGTGCAAATTGCAGCAGGACAAGAATAGTTTACAGGCTTAGGGAAATGTATGGTAATGTGGACCCATGCTCTCCAGACACCTGAATCTCAATTTTAATATTCCCAATGTCCTTCCAATGTCAGACTTAGTGATTTTTATGGGACTCATTATAGTGCATTTCTGCTGCAATTGGAAGATTCTTTAGCATGGTTCATGGCCCATACCTGCCAGATGAATCACTATTACATATACATGAGAAGAAAAAGAAATGCAGGCTGGCAAATTCAGTATTCCAGATTTGCTTTGGGAATGTTTTCTTCGGGATTCTGAGGGCTCAGGGAAAGAACTTTCTCCGGAGGGCTTTCTCGACTCTGTATGTATGCAACCTTGGCCATTAAAACTTCCTTTATTTAGAATGAAGTTTTGTAGCTCCTCTTTGTATGAATAGGATTTATAGGAAGGTTTAAATGAGATAATCCTGTCATTTTTTCATAGAAATGAATGCTGACATTGAGCATAAATAGAAGAAAATAGCTGGAAAGGTGAACACTCAGCATTCAGCAGTTTTAAGTGACATGCTGCAGCAGTAGTGTTAGAGAAAGATCCACTGGAGGTAGCTACAGATTCTAGAGAAATGGGTCAGAGAACTCTTCTTTTTTTTTTTAGAAATCATTGAGTAACACAAAAAAGCTGGGAGGGGGAAGATCGTTAAAAAATAAGACCAAAATTGTGATGATTCTGTTTTGCAAAATAAAAAGTTTATGTTGAGAAAATTTTAGTGATGCTTCTGCATTACTGTGAGTGGAGATGAATACAATACGAAAATCGTAATCAAACTTATTTTGATTCATTAGTGTGTTTATGTAATATAGCTATTGTCAGTGACACTTTCTACACGATCAAATAAATTTATGTTACTAATAGCCAAATGAAAAAGATGTCAAAGATAATTAAGGAATTACTAAGCTATGTCACTGGATATGTAGCAATTACCATAACTGCAAAGGAATAATATCTTTTTTACTTACCTGTAAGTATATCTTTACAGTCAATGAATCCTTATCATGGTATTTTGCTTTCCCTTTCTATTTCTTTTTGGTAACTCGTAACATTTTTCTGAGTCAGTATTTCACAAAGAAATATCACTTAATTCATGGAAGAATTTAACTGTATTTAATGAGGTGCATGATAAATCTAGACACCATTTACTTCAGGCAAACTTCGAACTAGACTGCCTTCTAAAAGAGCAGAACACCTATTCCTTTATGTAAAAAAAAGTAAGACATAGCTATGGTCTTTATCTTAAAAGAGAAGCTGATTTAATAAAGAATGTGAGAATGTTCTCTTCAGGGTAGAGGATAATCTGTTTTCGGGATAATCAAACGGAGTGATGTGTCATGAAAGAGATTGCCTTTTCCACTTCTCTGTTTTAAAAAAAAAAAAAAGAAAAAAAAGGAAAGAGAAGTAAACCTTCCATTTTAAATTTACATCATTTTACAGATTCTCCTATTAAAGCCAACGTATCTCATAATCTTTCTGGAGCATGAGGGGCTTAAATGCTGTAGAGAATATTGACGGCTGACAGGCAAGAGTTATATCAAAGCCATAGTCTGCTTCTCATCTGGTGGTTAAGATGCTGAGAGAGATTTTTGGGCAATGCTGATCTAAGAGTGGGCCTTTAGATGAGAGCATGAGTTACTGTATGGTTACTGAGATGTATATGCTTTACTAAAACCTTAAGCAACGTGATTATAAAAAATAGTTGTTGCTCAATGTCGTGGTTTAACCCCAGCCAGCAGCCAAGCACCACGCAGCCGCTCCCTCACTCCCCCGTCGCTCCCAGTGGGATGGGGAGGAGAATCGGGAAAGAAGGCAGAACTTGTGGGTTAAGATAAGAACAGTTTAATAACTAAAATAAAATATAATACTAACAATAATAATAATAATAATAATAATGATGAAAAGGAATATAACAAAAAAAAAAAAGAAGAGGGAAAAACCCCCAGTGATGCACAATGCAATTGCTCACCACCCGCTGACTGATGCCAGAGCCGCGATCCGCCCCTCCTGGCCAACTCCCCCCAGTTTATATACTGGGCATGACGTTCCATGGTATGGAATACCCCTTTGGCTAGTTTGGGTCAGCTGCCCTGGCCATGCTCTCTCCCAGCTCCTTGCACACCTGCTTGCTGGCAGAGCACGGGAAACTGAAAAGTCCTTAACTTAGGATGAGCGCTACTTAGCAACAACTAAAACATCAGAGTGTTATCAACATTATTCTCACACTAAATCCAAAACACAGCACTGTACCAGCTACTAAGAAGAAAATTAACTCTGTCCCAGCCGAAACCAGGACACTCAAGGAAAAAGAAAGTATCAGTATGCTTTTGAGGAACTTACAGAAAAATAGAAGGCATGTTACAACACAGAAAGAGAAGGACCTTTCCAGGTATGGTAGGAGAGAGAACGCAGTTCATTCTAGTACCATTAGAATGTGCAAGTCTTTAAAGTCATTTAAGTGTGAATGAAAATACAACTTGAGGAGCTGAAAGATCTTTCCATAGGAAAAAAGATGTTTGCATTGATATGAAGTAGACATGAAATTCTAATTAAAACCACATGGAAGTAAAGGATGCCTTGAAAAATAGCCTAAGTAAGAATTAGGGTTTGGTTTTCAAATTAAATTTTGTAAACTTCTTGTCCCAAAGATTGAAGGATATGCATACAATATAGAAATGCAACACAGCCTAGCCTACTCAATATTTGTAAAATGAGGGTATTACAAGGGCTGTCCTGAGACGGTATTCATCTAATAAAGGATTTCTGAAATCCACTCAGGGTCCTGGAAGAGCTGCGTTTTTCATCTGACGTGTATCAGGGGCTTGGCTGGTTGCCAGTATTCAAGAATCCTTTATGGTCTATAGTTAGTAGGAAGAACATAAATTCCTTTGATCTCTTTGTTGGCCTCTGTCTAACATGGTGTTTGTGTACTCCTTCCCATTAAAGATCCATTATTGTCTCAGCCTTTTCCTTTTGTTATATTGCCAAGGTCCCTCTACAGCAAACAGCTACAGCAAAACTAAGGAGAATAAATTTTGCAGTCTAGCCCTCTTCATGAATAACTGTGAGTATGTCTTCCAGGTGCATTAGTATCCACAGACAGCAAAAAGTACCAAAAACTGTCTCATAGGCACATACAAAATTCTGTTTCTCTCCACACTTGAGACTAACACAGGTGTTCTGATCCTCAGGGCTTTTGTGTCAGAACTCTGAACCTGATCTTATGGAAGGAAAAAGTATCTGGGACTTGAGACCTGACCAGATGTTTTCTGGTTCAAATTCGAGGTTTTCTCATGAGAAAATCAGGCAGGACATTTGTTTTTACTACTTTGTTCTTACAGGCAGCAAATTAAATGTCATCTCAATAGTTTCATTCTCACCTCTTGGAGCCCTGGAACAACATAGCCAGTAAGAAAATGATAAAACTTCACATCAGTTGAATGCATGCTTGGAAATAATGTTGTAGGGTATCTTTTTAAGCCTTGTTTTAAAATACTCTGTTTAAGTTATATTGTCCATATATGTGTTGTTATGTATGAGTTTGTATATATATGTATGTATACATTTGATTCCAAATTTAAAAAACATCAGAAGCAAAACGTATTAGTAGAGATTTGTGAACGTAATAGGGTGGAATTTGGGAGGTGGATGTATTCGTTAGCATTTTAATTTCACTTATCATCAAGACCAATACATAAGATATATTTATTTTGGACAGAGACATATGGCTCTTCATCTCAAAACTCTGAGCTCAGTTGCTTAAAAGAATTTGGGTATGGGCCTAGCCATGAGACACTTCTCCATCGCTGATTAAAGATGAATCAAGGAAAGCACTACCACCAAGTTTTTTTTTTTCTTTCTTGAAGTGATTGTATTTCCAGAGAGCTATAGCTGAAAGTACTAACAGCTTCTGTGAAGTTCCAGACTGTTTAGAGTCAGACTGGGTACTTTTGGAAAAGAAATATAAATTAACTTTGGTAAACACAGAGAAATAGTGGGACTTAATTTGAATGTAAAATTAGCTTGTGTCAGCAGCGTACCTACCTAGAGACTTGTTGATTTTATGGTTTCAGTAATCAATTTAGCTAAATTCTCAAACTTCACAGGGCTTGGCCCATTTATGAGCTTTCTAAGTTGAAGACAGACAAACGTAAGGGGATTCAGCTTTCCTGAAACTCTCTATGTCCCATCTACAAGCTTTATTCACTGTGGCCTTTTGAGATGATCCTCAATATGGAATTTGAAAAATATGTTTTCCTTGTCAAGAGAAATCTGTCCTCCTAAGAGAAGAAAAGATTTGATTATGCAGTTGTTGTTGAAAGCACTTCATGGAAACATGGAAGGTTTTATCTGGCTAACCACTCATTACTGTTTTAGCTCTTCTTTTTTAATAACGTAGTCACAAATAACAGATTTAGGCTTTTCTTTGTCATTTCCCAGAGCTTTGGTAATGATGACATGTCACTGAAGCAGGGCTAATCTGAGCTTTTTTTTTTTTTCCTCCCTTCAGTCTATATTTTTACTAATTTTATAGGAATACCAGTGAATACTTAATTGAAATATTGTCTTTACTGAGCAGACAGAAGGATCTCTGTTTGTGGGTATCTAAAGAGTCTACTTTTGGTGATCTCAGTATGCTGCTGATAGCTATAAGAAAGTCATCACTTGGTGAATTTAACCCCTCAATCAGTTCAGTATTTTAATTTTCAAAGCTGTCTCATGTCTTTATCCTTGTTCCTCCAGATTGCAAAGAGTTTTCTTTTCTTTATAGAACAATGAAAACCACACCTGATATGAAAACTGACGTTAAAGCATAAAAATAGAAAATTGATCTAATACACAATATTGTCTTCGATGACTAACAAATTTTACTCCACTAAGGGATATTAAGCATTTCCAATGCAAAGAACTGGGGTTCTGATTTTGCACCAGTTTTCTGAATAAAATTTTTTTGCTAAAGCTGAGCTTTTTAAAGTTAAACAATTAGTGATACAATGAAGCCTACAGCGATGGATTTTTTCACTCATGGTTAATTAACAACATTATAAAATTACTGCACTGCTTTGCTTCTCATGCTATACGGAGGTTAGATTAGCTCTTTTCCTAACATGTAAGCCTATTGATCTTACAATATTTTGTAAGAATAGCATCTTTAAACTGATTAACAGACTAACTAGTGACAGACTGCAGTGTCTAGTGTCTTTGGTAGAAGCAGATCTTGAATCGATTGCAGTGGAAGTCACAAGTGGGATATTCGTAATCTTTTACAACACAACTCTGTGAGAACTTTCCAAATAAATGCATTTACATACTTACCTAGCTCATAATCCACTTGGTAGAGCTTAAATGCAAGAGTTTAACTCAGATTTGTAAAATGTAGTGATATCTTTCATGCGGGATTCCTAGTGTTTTCAGCGCTATTTTTACATATGAAACTGGTCCCTTTAAACAGAATGGAAGCTATCAAAATAGGTAGGTTCATCAGAATTCAAGCACAGGTATAAACAGAATGACAACAGAAACTTTTAGGCAAGAAGAGATTGCATTACTTCTTCTGAAAACAACAGTGTATATATTCATTTTTGTGTCATTTCTTATAATCCATTATTCAGCCCATTAGGTAGCTGAGTCCAATCCTCCGTAATTCTAAACTCGCTAAGTGTTCCTCTATTCAACATAGGAAACAATATATCCAGTGGGAGATTTAGCTAACCAAAAGTCTGAATTTTCTTGAAGAAACCTTTCACTGATGATTTTAAAGGAACTGACTTTGTTTTTCTTCTTGTTGGTACAGTTGTTCAGCTTAATTATGCACTTAGAAGATTATTGTTAATTGCAAGAGATTTAAGAACTGCAAAAGTACTCAATTCTGTTCAATCAACAGAATACCAATAAACAAATTGATTTCTAGAATAAAGCTATCTCAACATGGAAGATAATCCATGATACTCGGATAGTCTAGGTCAGAAAAATTCAGATTTATCCTATTTGGTGTTTCCCTGATGAAGCTGAAGCTAGTCTCTCTAGGTTTACTCGGTATGGACAGTGAAGTGGAAAGCATCTGAATGACCGATAGCAGATCAAATCCAAGAGTATGTCTACTGCCTTTTTTTTTGTCTTTTTTTTACTGATACACCATTTGACATGGTTCGGTGTTAAAATTTACATGCTTGAAGTGAAGTTCAGGAAACTGTTTTCAAGTGCAAGGACTTTCGGGATGCAGGCATTATCATCATCTATAAACACTTTCAAGGTAACAGTCAAAATGAGAGAATCTTCTTTTTTGTAGCAATCAAAATTGAAAGAATCTTCTTTTTCCAGAAACCAATATGACAAGGATGACTTGAAAAAGAAGAGAGTAGCAAAAAGCTAAAAGTCAGAAACTGGCACAATCCCAGTAGATTGTGATTTGTCAGAGAGCATTCAAATACAGATTAGAAAACACAAAAAAATTTACATCTGTTGTTGTTGATTGCCTGTGTTTATTGTAACTATACGAAGCTTGAAATGCACTGGTAGTAGGTGTAAATCCATATTGTATGAAGTCTTGAAACAATAATATGGCCAGATTTGGGAAACACACTTCAAAACAGGCAGTGGAGAGTCTTTGGGAACACAAGAAGCGTAAAAGGTTAATAAATGACCTATGAAGGAGGATTGATAGAGTTACCTTCCTGGTGAGAAAGAGGAAGCATGAAAGAAAAAGAAGAGACAGGAAGGCTGAGAACAACAACATTCTTTATATTTACCACGTTCATTTGATTCACTAGCTAACTATTTAAATATGTTTGGTGTGTTCACTATGCCTTTTCGTAATAGCTGTAGCAGGTAGGATGAGAAGTGATAATCTTATTGTGTAATAAAGGACATTCGGGTTTCAAAGACATTTCTAATAGGATAGTGAGGCAATTTATTTCAGCATTTGAGAAACTGGGTAATTTCTCTCTGTAGAAGACTTTAAAGTAAGGTTAAGCAAATATTGTTCAATTTACTTAAATGGATTTGTGGAGTGGGGCAGGGATGAAAAAGATGACCTCTTCAGAGCTCTTCTAATGCTATTTTCATAGTATCTCATATTATAGTCGTGCTTATAATTTTCCTTCCTAGCAAAAGCACTGGAAGGTGAATGAATTTAGTACAAACATATATTCATGCTCACAGAGAACATGTTTCTGGGGCGTTAAGGCTTTGAGATCTTTAAGATTTTCACATTCTGAATATCAGTGTTGCATTTGAAAGTATAAAAGTCTTATCTATGAATGTAATTAAAATTCAACAGAAATCCATAAATGACCTGCAATCATTAGTACTTCTTGACAGTAAGATCATAAATCATTTGTGAAACCTTATTGGAAACCCAGAGAAAATAACTTTCCCCTTTGACATAGTCTAGGACATGACCTTCAATGTTTCCGTTCTGTAAGAAGTTAGTCACTTGTAAGAATTTTAAAGTTAACGCTATTTGAGTGTTCTCAAGAACGTGATAAACTGCCCCTATTTCTCAAACCTTTGTACAGCAGGTACAATATTAGTTGCATTGTTTGACCCGGGAAAATCAAAGGGAAGATGTTGCTCATGACAAACCTCCCTTCTTTGACAAGACCAAAACCACAATGCTGCTTTACTCGGTAGACTCTGAAGTTGTTTCACATTTTCAGTTAATAGTCAGTCTCGTATCTTTTTTTTCCTTTCATTTGCTTTTGCCACTCGCCGTACTAATAAGGCTTAGATTAAAATGCATTGCAGCAGAGGCAAGGGACAGTATTTTGTCTGACACTAGGGACAGAAATAAGAACTTCAGAACAAAAGGCATATGTCTTAACAGCTTGAGCTGAAGAGCCAGCTTCAAGGTGGGAGGTTGTCAAGTGTCCCATCAAGTATACTATGTGTGACACACTGAATCATCCTACAGATGAGTAATTTGGAGAATAGAAAAGGGATGGGGATTACCTAAGGAAGTCAGGGTGCCTGTGGCAGATGGGTGGTTGAACCACTGGGTATTTGTAGTAGGAATCTGAATTCCAAATATGCAGAGCTGCTTCTGTAGTGTGTTGGAGGTCCCTTAGCAATATAATTCAGAGGTGCTCAGCATATTTAAGAATGAATATGTTAAATCTGTTAATGTAAAATTTAAGTTTAAAATTTTTTGAAGTCCCCTAGCAATTACTTTATTATGCTAGCTTTACTCAGAATTGATCAAGTTAAGCTAGTGTGCCAAATGCATTTTTTCTCAGGAGCAGATTGAATCAGTTCTCCAGTGCTATGCAATGATTTCTGCATTAGCACTCTTTCTTGTCATCGCAGCACTTCAGCAATTCAGCAAAGTGGGCTTATATGCCTTTTTATGAAGGATGCTTTTTACATTTCCTCTCTCTGCTGTGCCTAATATGTAAACATGAGGGACAAAAGAGTGGTCAGTGTTTCCATAATAGCATGGACCCCAGTGGGCTCATGCATATTTGCTTATTATTAAATGGTTCACATGCCTTTAACCCATCACTTAATGGAGCACAAATCAGTCAAGATTTGCATTTTGCTTGCTATTCAAGTTTTTAAACTCATAAGCTCCCAGCCTAATGACAAGAATATTTATCCAGGTTAATTGATAAAATCTCCTCAACATAAAGCGCTCTAGGAAACAATTTCAGAACATTTACATGTTGTATTAACATCTCATTATTTTATTCAACAGCCCCAGAGCAACTGGGGATGTAGGATGAACGGAATGTGTTTTGTAATGTCATTTTCTCTAGAAAAAGCCCATCTACTTCTTTTCTAACATACCTATCTGTATGTTGTCTTTTGCTTAAGACCTAAGCATCCTTAAAGATCTGAGCATATAGCTATTTCAATATTAATTGACAAAATATGAATTCAAACAAAGCCGTTGCTAGATTTTGAATACTGAATGGTCTCAGTTGATTGCTGTACTTTGCAGTGAGTTTGAATAGAAAATAAAAAAAAAAACAACAGAAAAAAGCAGCAGATTTGCTGTATAGTCATAAGCAATATGTAAACAGCAGTAGAGTCCGAATTTGTGAAATAAATGATTCATTATAGGCTAGTACCCCAAGCTTTTTTCCCACCTTTGCGGTTGTTCTTTTTTGCCTGAGGACAGTTTTCTGTAAATGTACGTCGTGATAAATATGTCCTTAAATCCAGGAAACAAAGAGATAAAATAGAGGGTTGGAATTTGTTGTGGAATAAGTCACTCATTGTAAAAACTCTAGTATCTCAGGTTCTATTGTTGTATTTTGTACTGTTTCTTCCTGTTGTCTGTAAAGCATTTACGCTCGTGATTTTTTCTCTATATTATCAAGTGTTTCAAGCTGAGTCATTTCAAATCATGTCAGTATTAATTTTGTTGGCAGCAGGCTGAAAGCAAAACCTTGTACTTTTCTGCTCAGGTGGGAGAAGGAAGACTAATTGATGTTATCGTAAATGGGAATGAAGCTAAATACTTGTCCTCCACTACTGAATTGGATGAAATTAGGGCAGAGTAGGCTGTTTGTCAATAGGAAGTTATGATGAAAACCAATTAGAACAAGTCCTGCATTATAAATGGGAATGCAGTATCACCTTTTTAGGCTCTGGAAAAGTCTCTGTGAAAGTTAGGAGGACATGTTTGTCCAAGTGTTTATATAACGTAATAATACTTGTTAAACTGTTGACATTTAATAAACATGAATCTGTCTTCAAAGCAGGTATTTTAAATGGTTAATCCTCAGTCAACAGATAAAAATATTTAATTCCACTCTTTCAGGCATAAAAATGCTGTCTTTGTTTTTCTAGATTTTCTTAAAAGATGAGGAAGTGGCTTTCCATTTAGTTCTGTCTTATTCTGCTTCCTGCTCTAACATAATTTCCCTTTGTAGCCTCTTCCAGTTCTTATATTCCTTCCCCACTTTCCAGCTCTAAACAAAAGAAAAAAAATGACTTGCCACTTTTCTCTGGCACACACCAACAGCTGGAAAAAAATCTGACTAATTTTTATCTATTACGTATACATAATTTTCACTAATATTTTTTGGAATATTTTGCTTAACTTGTCTTTTGAGTCATGCCCACAGCCACTGACTTTCCTGACTTTTTAATGTCAGCCAAATGTTACTATTAGCTATGGGGTTAAAAGCTCCTGAGGAGGAGGTTGCTGTGTTGATGGGAGATTACCAGGAAAACCCAGCTATTCTAAGCAGTGGTTTTGGTATCATTATTAGTTTTGTCTAATGTGTCAATACTGAGCACTTGAGAATGATTTTAATGAAAATGGAATTCTCATCACAACAGGGATTAACTGACCTACCTGTCTCTTTCTGCTGAGGTTCAATATTTAGACATCACATTATTACATTCAGAATTTCCTGTTTAAGTCCTATTTTATGCTCTGACAACCAAATCCTTCTGAATTCTGAGGTTTGCATCCAGGCATCAATACAGCCACCCAGCCCTGACAGTACAAAGCTGCTCGCAGCACGGCTATTACAGAAATCCTGTAGGACAACAGTAGCAGGTCCTGATTCTGGAAGAGTTCTCAGAACGCAGTGGCTCTCCCTCTGCTCTCTTTTTCTGTGTAGCTGAAAACAGACCGTCATACTTTGAATCTTCAGTGTTTTCCCAGGGTCTGTTGGTGTGAGTCTTGAGTACTTCTTAAGCAAGAGGTGGTGACTTTAATAGTGCGCAGTGGATTTTGTATTACTTTGTATTTAAATTCTTTTTCATTACAAGTTCTTTTCTACTGCCCGAAACATCAAGTGGCAAGAAGTTCCTTAAGTCAGCCATGACTCTTACAAGTACTTTGGTTTTAAACCTGGCTACTGTCTGTTTCATCTGATGTTTCCTAATTTTTTATTAGGAGGGAAAATGAGTATTCTTGTTCTGTTCACCTTCTCCATTCTAATTATAATTCTGTTATCATACCTATGTATCTCTTCTCTTTAATCATGTATTTTCTTAGTCCATTAAACTATCTTTCATACATATGCCCTTCTATACCTTTTCCTCTCCTTCCTAATTTTCTTTATATCATGTCCTTCATCAGGCTATGATTTTTTTTTTCTTTCCAACTTTTAATTCTGTATTCTTGTGTAATGCCGTATGTTTACTCTCTGTGAAATAACTGGAGGAGTGGACAGATGAAGGGGTCTGGCTTCCAAGCTACTTTACTAGTTGCCTCTCCTGCTTCCATTTCCCTGCCTCCTTAATAGTTCCACCTGTCATGAAAGCCCAGCACTTTTCGAAGGAGAACAATTTTTTGCTTTCCACCCCATTTGCAGTAGATGCTTTTTGGTTGCCAAAAATATTGCGTAACAGTTAAAACTGGGCAAGTATCTTATTATCACATTTGTTAAATATACTAGATCTATTAAGGATATAATCAGAAATCAATGAAGAGCTGCAGTCTTTTGTTGTAAGTTTTCACTGAATAATTCTAATGGGAGATTTTCACACTGGATATCATTCACAAACTTTTTGCTTTATTCTTTTCTTATTTATTTAGGCTGCCCAGGTTGGTTAGATAAATCACTTGATGTTAGTATGAAATACTTATAAAAATTTGTTTTTCTTCTTTACTTACACGGATATTTTCTGGATGAATAGATCTTTCCCCCTCCCTTCAGTCCCAATCTCCTTCTGAAATTCTGTGGGGGAAAAAAGAAAAACAACAATCAAACCTTTTTTCAAAATACCTGGTTTATTTCTGCAAATAATTGATGCAAACTGAACTAAAAGATAATTGATCTGGGGACAAACCTAACTTTAGAAAACTTCTCTGCTTTGCAGTCAGCTTCATGACGAACAAAGACTCTTAAAAGTTGTTGCTTATTTCACTTCTAATAGTATTAAATGTAAATCTAGCAAACTTGATGAACATAGGATGAGTATTTAACTCCAAGGTGGCAAGGAGGTTGTCTGGTCTGTTTTATTATTGTTTAAGATTCAAGCAAGTGCTGCTTGGAATAACAAGCATCATAATTAAGAAATTTGATCCATTTTCTTTCTCTGGAAGCTCTGCTCAATTTGATTCCAATGACACAGCAACACCCAGAGGTACCAGGGCTCTTGAGCCTCACAAAACTGCTTCTGTCCAGGAAGAGAAACACAGAGAATGATACAGAGCTGGGAGGGGGCAGAGAGAGATTTTTATTGGAAGCTGTTAAAGTGGTTGCTATGAGACCTTCTCCAGCTAACACAGGCACAGCAGCGAGTGTGAGGCTGATAAATCGTACCTCTTGCATTATACCTTTCCTTTCTGCCTTCCCCCCCCCCCCCAAAACAGCTTTTATAGTTTAAGATCAGAGAAAGTACCTGCCAGTTGCTTTTTCTTCCCTTTTGCTCCCTTCTTCTGCCTCGTGCAAGATGGAGCTAGAAAATGAAATGATCAGCTCCTCCAGCAATTCTTCAGCAGGCTCCAGAGAGTACAAGGTGGTGATGCTAGGAGCAGGGGGAGTTGGCAAAAGCGGTAAGTTTCAGCAACAGCGTTTTTGGGGAGAAGGGGTGAATTGGGAGCGTAAAGTTCACAGAACAAGAACGTTGTTTAATGAGGGGTTTCATTCCTCTTTCTCTTGCACAGGACTCGGATAAAAGACTCTCTAATTCGTGACTGGGGCAATGAGTCAGCTTAATTTGTTACAGACTGAAATGTTATAAGCCTTTTTGACTGGATATTTTTGTAAAACTAACCTTGGCTCCATTGTATATGAGGAGAGAGCAGTCAGCTTGCTGCTGTTAGTTTAACTGCAAGTGGTCATGTCACTCTAACACTTGGTGAGGGGTGATGCTTTGCTGGCTAGCGTGGCTGTAACGTGTTGGCCTGCCGGTCCCTGTGCTCAGGCAGAAATGAAACTAATTGCAAAGTCAGCTGTACGGTGCAAAGTGTGGAGGATGCCTACAGTGACTCTGTTTTCTTCCTCACGTCTTTTTTTGACTTTTTTGCTGAGTGTCATTATGGTTTAGCTGGTGTTAGTCTCCTCTCCTGTCCGGACAGTTACAGAATGCATGTCTGAGTCTCACTCCAGGTGATAAGGTAGATTTGCAGCATATTTTAATATCACTGTCCAGTGCTCAAGATATGCTAGTTTCTGACAATGATATCTCTTCAGAGGAGTCATTATTTTCTCTGGACAATGTTTTCTTTCTTCCAGATATTATCACCTTTGATTTATTCTCACTGACACTAGCATTCTCTGTTCTTAAAAAGACTTTGTTGAACGTGCAGTGTTTGTCTCAGAAGCCAGTGTATTGAGCTGGCCACACAACAAGCATTTGATTATATCTTCTGGAAATTCAAAAGAAAAAGAGAAGAAGAAAACTAATGACAAAAAAAGGATAATATAATATATCCGGGCTAGATTCCAAAGAAATTTCAGGATAAATGAGCTGTGACACTAAACTGTAATAATTGTGTAACTCAAGTTTTATTTCCTATTCAAACAAGACAAGGTATAGATGCAAAAAATTAAATATTGGGAGTGGATATAATTTCCTCTCTGTATCCATAATCTCTGTTTTCTTGTTATGTTTGCCTTCAACTTCAGTGGCACATCTTTCAGTGAAAGCTATTTCCCATCAGTATTGCTTAACCAAGCAAACAATTCTTGCACAGATGTTATGCTGTGATCACTATATAAAATGGGAAGGAAGAAAATATTGGTTATCTCAGAGTAACTTTCTGCAATTTCAAATTATCTTTTCCATGGTGAAGCAGGTATCCAGGATATGTCAGCTGGAACTTTCACTAAAATGTCACTTTTTTTTTTTTCCTGAGTGCATCCAAAAGGTGGCAGCAATTTTTCCTAAACATATTATTGTAAGAACGATATCATTTTGAAGACTCATTCACCAAAACAAAAGATATTGCAAACTATACCATATTCATAGTATAACTGAATCATAACAGTCAAATTTTATGTACTCGTTGAGGAAATTTTAGAGTTCCCATTTACTATTAGATGAGAGTTTTAAAGTACAAATGAAGTTTATTCAAATCTCTTTGTTCAGAAAACATTAGCTGTTGATTTCATGAGAATAAAGCCTTCAAATCTGCGGATTACACAAAGTAATGATAGGTCTCAAAAGCCTGAGGACCACATAATTATTCAAGAAGAATTGAGTGTCTGTGTGGTCTAGAGAAATGAAAATAGGACAAAGTGGATAGTTATGACATTCAATGGGATTAAGGAAAACCTTGTGTTGAAACTTCTGGGGGAAAAAACCAGCAACTGAGAATTAAGAGTCTAGAAGAAAGGAGGTCAGTAGTTCATCATTTACTGGCTGTACACTTCCAGTGTGGAATGGGCATGAAATATTTCAGTAGAATCCTGAAAGATAGTCCAACTGATAGAATTCTGATAGAGAGAAGGAAAAATTGATGTCATTCCATAAATCATGAATTCATTCTGACTGTTGTATAGGCAGGAATAATTTACACTGGATTAAAAGCAGAAAAAGGCCTGAGTGACTACTTTCATTCTCCAAGACGAGCTCTGCTTTCCCCTAATGACCTAGATTCACTCTGACCAGGAAATCATGAATTTAACCATAAAAAAGGGTCAGGGTAGAATAAGGATGGGAGATCAAAAAAAAGTTCAATGTCCAATTTAGAGTTTGACAGATAAGTGATATATGGGATGATGTATTGATAATGTCCTGGCTTCTTCCCCCTTCTTCTCACTCCTCCTTCACTTTTTAAGTCATGATAAAAGCAGTAACAGCTGGGGTTAAGTTGCTGAGTGGGAAACCTCTTTTGGATGAAAGCCTTTCCATTCCTCATTTTGTTCAATATTAAATAATTCAGGTTTGGAAAGAATTTTCCTTAGGCTTCAATCTTAAAAAAATAAAAAAAGAGGGGAAGAGAAGGAATTAAGAAAAGATTCTCTTAGGGTTGTTAGAGGAAGAGTATGAAGAAATGTATTTCTCAGCCTGATCTGGTTAGGGGAGGCATGCTTACCCCATTGATTTCCTTCATTTTTTTTGCCAGTGTTTCACAAATGCCATTTTTCTACAGATACAGATGACTCATCCAATTAATTTCAGGATCGTATGTACAAAATAAGTTCCCAAATGTGTCAAAACAGCAATGGTTTTTGTGATGTGGGAAATTCTGTACTAGGAATTAGATTAAATCCCCAATTTTCTTTTATTTATGTGATCAACTGCCTTTTTTTTTACTAGTTTTACCTCTTGTTCTGTCTAGATAAAGCAAATCTTGTGTCTATTCATTTCAAGCATGTTCTCCTAACAAGAATCCCCAGTAAACAGAGAGAGCACCACGGAGTGTGTACTGGAGAACTGGCCCACTCCAGCTTTTTGTTAATCCCTTGGAGATAAATTAGCATATGATCCAGGCTACACTGGAAAAGGATGAAGAGCACTGGCATCAAAAGAGCTGAGGTTGAAAAGTACCATTTGGGTCTGCTGATGCTGTTGTTTCACCATCGCAAGGCTCAGTACTGTAGAACACACTTCATATATTGATTGAACACCTTCTCAGTAGGGGTTTTTTTGGGGGGGTTGGTTTTTGGTTTGGTGTGTCTTCGTTGTGTGTCGTCCCCGTCCCCCCCCCCCCCCCCCCCCCCCCCCCCCAATATGCTTTCAGGTACAGCTATGATTCTCTAAATGCCTGGTAAATGGATCAAGGGAAAGAGTCTGGCCTTATATTGCCTTCTGAGCCAAACCAATAGCCAGAATGAAGGTGGAGGATTAAGTTACTGCTCAGTATGAGTCAAGGTGAAAAAAGTAGCCTTTCAAGTGTCTAGGCATGCTGTGGATTACAGTTAAGGCAAAGCAGATTGCTTTTTTTGCCCCAAAGTCAATATAAGTATAGTTTCCAGTGTGTAATTTGGTGCTGCTTCTCTTGTGACTGCACAAATACCCATCTTTTTTTAACTGGAGTAGAAATTGAGATATGCAATTAATAAATTTATAAAGACACACATCTGCATCCCACTGAAAAGAAATGTTTGTTCCCTTATCATCCTCTGTCTGAAAAAAGGTAATTTGGATTTTTAAGGCCAAATATAAGACCCTGGGAATTTCAGGGAAATAATTAATTATACTCATTCAAATGAAGAAAAAGAATTTAAAAAATGGGAAGAAAGAAAGGACATCTATTTGTTGACCAGAGAAAAACTTCCTTGCTTGGTAATAGTTCTGAAAGCATAAGGGTATTGATCAGTCAAAATGACATATAAATTCCCTTGGTCACTTCATAGTACTGACTGTGACCTGTGATCAGCTGTGGCCTGATGTGGAAGCGTCAGTGCAAGGCTGGGGAAGGAAGAGAGGAGACAGCAGAATGCTAATAGTGGTACGGCCCAAAAGACATAGTAATACTTCTTGACAATTATGTACCCACAGGGAAAAAAATCCTAACGGAACACTGTAAACCACCAGCTAAGTTTGTCATGTCTGGGATGCTGTAAACTGAATTACAGTCATAGTTTTAATGAAGAATTACAAATGTTATATGCAGATTGATGGTGGTGTAGGTTGTATTTTCTCCATGAAAAAACACCCTTGCAGAGAAGTCCCACCAATGCCAGACAACCACATCCCTGCGTATGGGCAGCTTCCAGTTTTTCTTATAAACCAGATTAAGCACTGGAGACTTTATAAATGCAGAGTTCTGATATATTTGTGATCTTTGATAACAAAACTGTTCTCATGTTTCAGTTACCTTTACAGATAGGTTATTGAATTTGTTTCAAGCTTGATTTTGTGTAATTCCAACTTCTAGCCATTTTATCTTATCACTTCTTTGTTAACAACTTTGAAAAACACCCTATTCTCTTGCTTTCCTATCTGTTAACACCTATAGACAATGATCAGTTCACACCTTGGTCTTCTTTCTCTTCAATACATCAAGCACCTGAAACCTCACTTGTAGAAGCTTATTTTCCTGCTCGGAGTATTTTGTATCTTTCATTTGAGTGCCTGTGCTGGTTTCGGCTGGGGTAGAGTTAATTTTCTTCATAGTAGCTGGCATGGGGCTATGTCTTGGATTTGTGCTGGAAACAGTGTTGATAATTCAGGGATGTTTTCGTTATTGCTGAGCAGTGCTGACACAGAGTCAAGGCCTCTTCTGCTTCTCACCCCACCCCACCAGCCAGGAGGCCGGGGGTGCACAAGAAGTTGGGAGGGGACACAGCCGGGACAGCTGACCCCAACTGACCACAGGGATATTCCATACCATATGACGTCATGCTCAGTGTATAAAGCTGGGGGAAGAAGGAAGGGGGGGACGTTCAGAGTGATGGAATTTGTCTTCCCAAGTAATTGTTACATGTGATGGAGCCCTGCTTTCCTGGAGATGGCTGAACACCTGCCTGCCGATGGGAAGTGGTGAATGAATTCCTTGTTTTGCTTTGCTTGCATGCACGGCTTTTGCTTTACCCATTAAACTGTCTTTATCTCATCCCATGAGTTTTCTCACTTTAACTCTTCTGATTCTCTCCCCCATCCTGATGCGGGAGGAGTGAGCGAGCGTCTGTGTGGTGTTTAAGTGTCGGCTGAGGTTAAGCCGTGACAGTGCCCAAGTATTTCCGCATCATTCTGTGAATACGAATTCCAAAAATTCACATGCTATTCTATTAGTGGTCTTACTAGAAGTAAGATTGCTTACTGGTTTCCTCTTGACAGTCCTTTTTTGTTTCTCTGAGAATAACAAATTCTTTTGCTCAGGTATAGTTCACAGAGATCACATACAGAGAAATATCCACAGTAACCCTTAAGTTACTTGCTCTTTCCCCCAGTGCAGTCAGCTGTGCTATCACATCTCTAGTGATGACCTGAATTCTGCATTCCATATGTGTTATCCTATTTTGGATGTATTTTGCTGGGTGGTGACCACTGAAGCTGATGATTCAAATAATTCTGGACCCATCTCCGATATTCTTCATTTATCTTTAGTGTGTTTGTTATCCACTTGAAAGGATTAAAAAAATTGCTTATTCATTAATTTTCTTGACTATGGGCAGACCTTGTGGCCAGAATTATTTGCCTTGGGGAAATGAGTTAAAGATGTTTTCATTATTTTGCCAGTTCGCATATTCAATGGCTGGAGGGGTCGAGGATTCAATTATGGCTCCTGCTTTTAATACGATGGTTTCTGCATGTGAGATACCAGTTGGCTACTGAGAAAGCTGTCTGCAGTTCTGGTTTCTTCAATACCAGAAGCCATCTGATAAATAGGAAAGAGTTCAGAGAAGACCAATAGAGATGATAAAAGGGCTGACGCAATATGATTTATGATGACAATTGACTATGACTATATTCAAATAGCTCTGTCAGCCGGTAATCCATGATTCTTTATTGTGCAACTTGCATATGTATACAGTGATTTAATGTAAATGTGACTGGATGCAGCTGTAATGTGAATGGGTTGATCTATCCAACTTCTCCCATCATAACATCCAGATGATGAATACCCACTTGGATAAGCCTAGCAAGTGGGCTGGTCACTGTCTGTGCCACTTTGGCACAGGGGACAAAGAATTAATGATATTTGAAAATAATAAATATCAAGAAAAGATGCCATGTTTTCCAAAATTTGAGGAGGAAAGGGACCAGAATTGCTTAATGGAGAGTAATCAGTTAAGTGGTAAAATTGGAATTAAAACATGTATAATTAGAGATGTATGAGATCTTCAGGCCTGACTTCCTTTGGTCAATAAGAGCAATACATTTCTTCAACCATTTGCTTAAAGCAAGATGGAGCAGATTGTGGAATGGTCTTTGAAAGGAATAGGTCAGTGAAAGTTGTATTAGTCTAATTGTTTTACACTAATTTAAGATAGAAGAATACATTATAGAGATCAACCATTAATGAGCAAACATACCTGAACAGAAAAAGCATTTGCAGTCTTCAAACTCTCTTATAGAGGAGAAGGAATTCTGTCTTCTTCAAAGTTATGTGTTAAAAATCATCAGGACTTGTGGCTGATGTGGCATTACTAATGTGTATAACCAGCATCTTTCTTTATGTTCAGACTGCTTAAGAGAGATCCTAAGCTGGTCTCAAGACTGGACTTGTTTGTTGCGTACAAAAAAAGTCATTTATGTTGCCTCACACAGAGCTAAAGCGCATCCTTTAGAGTATAAGGGCTCTTGTATAACTGGAAACACGCTGAGGTGGCACCCTAACAGTAAAGGCCACCTAATGTATATGTTGGGTAGTGGTGCAGATGGAAGGTAAATAGATCTGTTAGTTCACCACTTGCCAAAAAACTATTCTCTGTTCTGCTGATGGAAATGGGATTTACTGATTTGGGACCTTCATCTAAACCTCTTCTACATGAACAATGATGTGAAGTGATTAGAACTCATGGAAGGTTATATTAATGAATCTGCTTTTCATGCTGTGATTTATTGAAAGAGAGCTTCACTTGCACAGTGAAGATTTCAGTGAGATGTGTACTGCTCAGCTTCTCCCATTCATACTGCTTGCTATTAAGAGATAGGAAACCTTCTGGGCTGTTCGTCAACAACAGGAATTGAACTATCAAGGACCCTCCTGGTTTCAACCACACACAAATCTGCCATTTAAAATGCCCAGATTGAAGTCTCAAATAAGGGAACAAGCACTGTTTCATGACAATGACTGGGCACTGTCGGTATCTTTGCTGTAAACAATCTGTTGAGGCAGCCACAGGAACTGTTTCCCTTCCAAGCCATCCCTGCTGCTGAGCTCAGCCATCTGCAGCATTTTTGGCACATACTATCTGCTAGAATTTGGATGAGATTAAATCCATTAGGGACACTCTTGAAAGCACAATTAGGAAAGATTTTTTTTTTTTCCTTCTGTTGCTGCTTTCATCTCTTTTCCTTCCATACTTTCCATTTTATTTCCTTCCATTCCTCTGGTAATCCTTTTCCACTTTTAATTTGTTCATTGACTTTAATTAGTCTCCCTTTACGCCTGCCAGCCTTTCTCATTTTTTTTCCTGGAAGCTAGAAGACTCATCATGCTCACACAGCTCCACTGACAGGTATCGAATGTTACCAAAGCGTTGTGCAGAGTCCCAGTTTCAGAGGTCTTGCTGTCTTGGGAAGATACTTTGCTGCAAGCTATAGTGATTTGCTAATGCATTACCCGCCCACTAACCAGATCCCAGTGGAGACACTGGATAAAACCACTTTGTTTCAAGTTGCGTGGAGAATATCCTAGGGGGGGTGGGGGGTGGGGAGAGAGAAAGAGAGAGCGAGCATCTGTATGTCTATGTGTAAAAAAGACTGTCTCAGAAGTTGCCAAGTTGGTCTATTGTGATTCTGGCCTCCAAAAGAGGTATGCTTTCAACTCAGTTACCAGTTGCAAAGCAGTGTTTTATCTTTTCATTCAGATAAAAACCAAGAACTAAACCAGTTATTTCAGGGGACCCAAAGGTGGTACCACAAATGATTATAAGTTTTAAAAATTAATTTCATAGGCTTGTGCAAGGTAAAAGCTGTAATCAGCTAAGAGACTGATTCATGTAGTTCTTTAGCTTACACTGACTACAGTTACGAGAAGAGCTGTTGTTTAATTTCTTTCCTTGCAATCTCATTGAAGTGCTACGCAGTTTTGTAATTCTTGTCCATTTTCACATGCACAAAATAAAGGAACCCTAGCTGAAATTCATATTCTCTGTCAGATCCTGTGATTCCTGTAGTAACTTTACTAGCCTACTACCTGCATGACAGCTGCTTGTCTTACATTGAACTGTTGCCTGCTGAACAGGATCTGCAGTGTCTTTACAGAAATGTCTCTTCAGCAGCTTGCAAAATATGGTCCATTGTTTCAGATTTTTACTCAGAATGTTCAAAACCAAAACGAAGTATTGTCAAATTCTTGATTGTTTCAGATCAGCAGAACTCTGGCTGCTTAAATCATGCAGAATGCCAGGCAGGCTGTAAAGTTTCCCCTTCTCTAAAATTTTGTCTGGAACTTTCTTAAATAGAAATGATGTTCCTTTCTTAATTTGAATAAAAAGTAATCATTAGACATTTTCTACACAGTGAATAAACTTACTTGGGTTGCCTGGTGACAGGGTCATCTGTTCACTCATCACGCACAGTGTACTAGAGGTCTGCTTTGTACAATATCTGCCACTGCATACAGCCAAAGAATGTATTCCTGGGCCTCATGAGGTCTCCTTATGTTTGTAGATATGCTCTAGAGACACTTTATTTCTCTACTGGGAATAGAGGAGAAGAAAAAGCAATCTATCACAGTACTCAAGTAACCCCCCCATGAGCTCCAGAAACCTGGTTTCCTATGCCTTTCTTTCACTTACAGCAGTTTCAGTGGATTTTCCAGTGTCTAATAATAGCTGTGAATTTGCATCATAGTCTCTCTCTCAGTGGGCACTCTGTTTACTGATCTGTTTTTATAAAAGTGGAAGTCAAAAGACCCATTTTTTTAAATCTTTCCTCCATGGAAATTGACCAAGATACTCGAAAGTTATTAAGTGTCTGACATAACAACAAGTAGTAAATCACATAAGCTTCCACTTTTTTTCAGATAACGTGCTCAAAAATGACAATTGGCTGTGATATTTGAGGGTGGAGAAGTGGTTAGGAAAAAAGCTAAACAGAAGATAATACAAAAGAAACAAACCGAGCAGTGGCAGGGGGAAATGTAACAGAGGTGAACAATTAAGAATAGAGAATAAGAAATTAGAAAAAAACGAGGCATAGGAAACATTGAGAAAACAGAAAACTAGATGAAGATGAGTAAAAGCAATGGTAAGGGAGTAAAGGGATAGAAGGAAAGGGCAGTAGTTCATACTTCAAAGAGCATTGGTTTCAGATGCTGTCTTTTTATTGTGCTTATCCTACTAGATGCTACTAGCCCATGGTTATGCCCCAACAGCTTCTGCAGGTACTGGTGGCCAAAAAGTACGCAGGGGTTATGTCAGTGCATCTTTCTCCTGCCTCTGTGACTTCTTAGCCATGTGTCTCACCCACTGGCTTTCTAGAATAGGAAGCTGGAGAGGCAGCAGCACAAATCTTCTTGGCACGGCCTTTTTTTCCCAGCTCTTCAGGTGCTGTAGAAGCTTGCCTCAGCATGTGTAAATCTAACATTAATATAAATTTATGGGGTGCTAGGCGAAGTGGTGCTTCTCCTGTGTGGTGTTCCTACTGTCATCCAGAACTGAGAGGAGTTTGTGGGCCCCAGCCTTAGCAATACCTAGCACCTAGTGAAATCAGTGGGAAGGCCAGCATTTGTCACACTCTTGTCTGTTCTTTGAAGAATTAGATCCATCCACACACCAAAATCTCAAATAAAACAATGAATCACAGTGGTACTAGAGAGATATTTCACTCGGTACCAGGAAATAAAATTAAGTTCTGTTTTTCCCCAATCTGGGAGAACGTGTCAAGATGCAAAGCAAAAATATATGCATTTCTATGTGTTTTCTCTTATTCTTTGTGACCCAGCTGTTACCTTTGCTCTCATTCCCTAGCTTTTACGGCTCATCACACTTGCCTATAAACAAACAGCTACCTCCCTATAATCAAATGTGGACAAATGGTGGTAGGAGGAAAAATCAAAACAAAATGCCAGTGACTACAAACAGATTTAAATACACATATCGTTGAAACATACTCATGTAAGATTTATTTAAGTGTAAAGTAACAGACATTTTCACTCTTTAAGGAAAATAGTTGTTAGTGCCAACGTGTTATTCAAAGAATTATAGAAAGCTCTGCAAAACCCAGTGAGATAACCACTTCTACTGATTGACAGTGACAGTATATTTAAAGAAAAGAATTATTTGGTGATTGAAAGCCTTTATTCCTCAATGTCATTTACATAAAAAGAACTATGGATCAAACTAGTTTGTGAAGCTGCATCGTATGTTTCTAAAGCATCACTGTACCTGCTAGATGAGTGTTAGTATAGTAAGTTTCAAGTATTAGTTAAACCAGTTTTGTATGTTGGGATGCTTTAGAGTGGTGTAATTAAAAGACGTTAATAATCTCGTGAATTAAGTGTATTTCTCTTTGTTTATAAGCAGGAAAAATGCAGAAACTAAAATTTTTGTTCCAAGAAATTTTTAACTGTTCCCTTCCCGACTCTGAGTATCTCAAATGAAGTTGATAAAAATTGTAGGCAGTGAATACTTTACAGGGTTGGAACTCATGGGAATATCTTTGGCACCGCTGATCTTAATTTAGTCACAACAAATAGCAGGATGTGGATTGGGAACAGATTAGATAGGCTGTGGTAGACATGATTGTTCAGGAAATGACCTAGGTAGACAGAATACCAGCTTGCACTGTGATGAAAGTTCCTGAGGGAATCCAAGGTTTCCCTGGATCACAGTTCAAGTTCAATGCAACAGACAAACACCATGAATAATTCGTGTCAGGTTCAGTGGATAACACGTTGCTAAAAAATCATTAAGGGGTTGGTGATAGAATTACTTGCTTCTGAGTTCTTATTCCTTCCTCTCACTTTTCTCTCTTTTTTTCTTGCAGGCTCTCCCTTCAAGCATATGGTAGAATTTATGAGGGATGTGGGAAATGTAAAATACCACCTGTTTATGTTAGTACAGTGTGTGGAGCCCATGCTATCTTTCAAAATTCTTCTTATCTTTTTCATAAACTTACTTTAAATGTATTTCCTGCTAATAAAATATTTTACCAGGAATATGGAAGTGTTAAGGGGCTTAGACTGATAATCTATTGTGAAATAGTTTTTCTGTTCCCATTTTATATTTTTTATGTTTCTAATTTATTTCTATATTTAAATTAATTTCAGGATGTTTAACATATGATGAGTTTCCCACAATGGTACAGTGTTAAAAACTTACCTATCTTCAGAACCATCTCTAGCTAAACTGACAACCAAATACATATTTGTTTACTTTAGCACTGGAAAACCAAGATAGGATGGGCCTTATTTGTTCCGTCAGTGTCTTCTGTGTCATATCTGTTCAGCTCAGTGATTACTGTCACTGTTGTGGTGTTTAAAAGAAGAGCTGAAGAGAGAGTGGAAATGCAATTTGTGTTCCGTGCTGCCTCATGTATCACAAAGAAAACTGGCAGCTTAACGCAGACTCTTTGCTTGACCTTAGCAGCAGAGCAGGAAGAATACAGCTCTTTTTTCTTATACTAAGAGTTCCATCCAAATGAATGCATCTTAATGGGGAAGCCATTCACACCGCAGTAGGTGGGGAGGGGAGGGAAACAGGGAAAAATTATGCAGTTGAAGAAAGGAATCTGCATTTGCCCCTGACTTTCTCTTTGAAATTACCATAGAATGCCTTGACCCCTGTTTTCTGCCCTACTCACTCAAATATCTGTATTAAAATGGTTAAAGCAGTGCATGGTTAAATGGGATGGAGCAGAGAGAGGGGAAGATGTAGGAATTACTCCAGTAATATCTGTAGGTTTGGGGAGAAGTATCAAATAGTCTTGTGTCCAGCAAATATTGTAGCAGAATTTATAACAGAATTTGAAGGACAAAGAACCTGAAGCATGTTTCGAGTTTGATACGTTACAGAAGAGAATAGCTAACAAGATAAATGTTCCTGGGTTACAAAAAAGTTTCTGAAGTTTAAGACGTAAGTCTTTGGGTAAGCAATTATGGTGAATTGACCCCAGCCAACAGCCAAACACCCACCCAGCCACTTCCTTGCTCCCCTCTCCTACAAGAAAGAGAGAAAGGGGAAGGCAAGAAGGCTTGTGGCTCCAGATAACAGTTTAATAGCTGAAGCAAAAGCTGCGCACACAAGCAAAGAAAAATGAAGAATTTATTCACTACTTCCCATTGGCAGGCAGATTTTTAGCCACTTCCTGAAAAGCAGGGCCTCAGCACACCAAATGGTTACTCGGGAATACAAGTTCCATAACCACGAATGTCCCCACTTCCTCCTGCTTTCCTTGAGCTTTTATTTCTGAGCATGACATCATATGATACGGAATATCTCTCTGGGCAGTTTGGATCAGCTGTCTCAGCTGTGTCTCCTCCCAGTTTCTTGCCTACCCCTAGCCTACTCACTTGGGGCAGAGTGGGAAAAAGAAAAAGCCTTGATGCTGTGCAAGCGCTGTTCAGCAATAGCCAAAACATTGGTGTGTTACCAACACTGGTTTAGTCACAGATCCAAAACATAGCACCATACGGGCTGCCATGAAGAAAATTAGCTCCATCCCAGCCAGACCCAGTAGAGCAATTTATAGTCTGAAAAGGAGTGAAGGAGATTTAATTTTTCTTTATAGTTTGTGCCTGTGACATCATGCTTCTATCATATTAACCATATGTTGGTACTGCCACGCTCTTCTGTTTTATTGAATTATTATTGGAGGCCACAAAGCCAGTGGGGGCCATCATTATTTTCTTCTCTTTTCTCCTTGTTTATAATTTGACTGTTGAAAAACTCTCTGTTGTTTCTTTGTTTCCTCACTTTTTTTAGAAACATCGTAGTTGGAGTCTAACTACCGATGGGCATCTCGGTGGCATGGAGGTATTTCTGCTGTACACCTTACACATACATGGTTTACTTGTAGGCCATCTCTGCAGTGCACACTCAGTGGTTTAGAAATATTTGCCGTCCAGCTGCCTCACATGTTCCTAGGGAACAGCAGCACTGAATCCAGCTGAGTCTTACGGTCAGGTGCTAAGGTACTTGCAGAGTTCTTGTAGCTTTTTCACACAGGAGGAAGTTTATGGCATGCTACTTTTTTTTGCAGTTGAAATGAGGAATGCCGTATTTATAGCATCATTAAATCATCATTAGCAAAAGGTGGGTCAGTATCCCTACCATTTGGTGCCACTGCTAAAATACCTATAGTTCCAAGGAGACTTAAATCACTTTGAACTGTCTTTCGTGGAAGGAATGTGTTGAAGCCCATACTGCAGGTCAGCACTGGCCAGTATTGCAGTCATCCTCTACACCAGGTCTTCAATTCTCAGTCTCAGGTTTCTCCGTACAGCACAGTATTTGGAAGTCAGTCTGGGAAGCCAAACTGCTTTTGAAGTCTAAGACTATTCAATTCAGTTCTTCTATTACAGCTCAGTAACTCTGAGCCAGTATCAACCACATGCAGAAGTCGGACACAGTGCAGTGCAGCTGAGAGAGTGGAATGGGTCAGCAGCAGTCTCCCAGGCAATTCTGATGCCATGCAGGATAGACAGCAGAGCAGGACAGCAGTGCTGCCTTCAAACTGCAGCTCTCGTCATCTCTGCCATACTGGCTGCAGTTCTCAATGCCCAGGTGGTATTTTTCAAAGTGTGGTAGTTTCTTGGCCTCGTCAGGATTCCTGGCAAATCTTTAGATCTGCTCTGTGGCAGGGAATGGCCAGTTCTGAATGGTGATTCCCAAAGATTGTTAGCACATTCTTACCCATCCCAGTAGTCAGTATTGAAGTATGAAGTGGACGAGACTGACTGAAGTGCCAGTTATTAAAGGCAGATGAGGTTTTGTCCCTCTTTCTTTTGGTTAAGTTAATTTGATAGACATAAAAATGCAATAAAAAATATAAAAATAGGGAAGAAAATAATTTTATTTTTTATTTTTATATTTTCTCCTCTGATCTAATGTAGTGCTTATGACTGTAGCTTGAAGCTGTTTATTTCTGTGTTGTTTCCCCTATCACTATCTTGATTCATACATATTTTTAAAAACTGCATATCTATTTGTTATTTTTTGGGCATTGAAAAGACACAAAAAGTTTGAGTGAACTAGTAGTCCCGAGACAACCATAAATCTGTGGCTGGATTTTAATTTTCTGTTTTTAAATACATAAATCTGTATGATTAATGATCTCATAATTTACTTATAAATAAAAAGAAATCTAAGCTGTATATGTGTAGCAATCAAATCTCTGGTATTGTTATTGCACCAGCTGATGCATATGCTGGTGGAAGTCAGAAAGATATTGCAAGCATAATACATGAGTAAATGTAAATATCTTTCTGGTCTAAGCTTCCTAATCCCCTGACACTGGAACATGGGGCCATGTTGCTACTGATTATCTAATGGCAAAAACTTGCATTAGAACACAGAATCGTAGCCTTTTATCTGATTTCCATATTTTATACTGTGTTTTGTGGTCTAGTGTACACCCCATCTCTCTGTTTCTGTTTCCCATCTGTAAAATGAGACCAGAGATATTTGCCTTCCTTTGTGTGTAATAAACTTTCTGACCTTCAAATGCAGAATACTTTTTTAAAGCTATTAAATGATACATCTTAGCAGATACTTAAGCCACAAGGGGTCATCATGTGCAGCATAGTTCTGTGACCGGTACCAGGTGACAAGTTCTTTGGACTTTTTCCAGCAATTTCTTCAGAGTCCATGTCATCTCAATAAGCAAATTAAGATAGATGGGATAAACACCAAGATAAATTCTGTAAAGATGTTACAACTAGACGTAATGAGAAGGAGAGGAAAGAGAGTCTATAATACATTTTGGTAAACTAAGCAATCAGTGAAATTAGTGTATATCTCCTCAAACAGAAAAGGAACCGTGAATGCCTACTTGCTACCACTACTGAATTATTGAGTAGATGGGGAGGCACAGCCAGCTCCTTCTTGGCCATGTTTTGGGGAGGGCCCAGTATTATTCCTCTTGTCGGAGAATTCCTCCCAAACTGAAACTCCAAAGGACAAATAATAGTTTATTTTAAACCTTGATAGACTTAAATGTGAAACACCTAATTAGGTGCTCAAGATTCAGGCAGCTTTGGGATTTGCCAGAAAGAAGCATCCAGGAAACTCTGTGGGGAGAAATTTAGGTACTAGTGCTGAAATTCATCTTGCCTAATTTCAGGTTCTGAAAACGTTATCTGAGTCTAGATATGTGGGCGCTCTGTATAGTTGGTGGAGCGAGGTGCACAATCCTAGATACTCAATGCTTTCCATTGTTTGAGAGAAGCCTCGATGACTAGGCAACTAGGATGACTAGTTGTCAAAGGATAGGTGGGAACAGCCAGAATTCAAATGTTAGTAGAAGTAACTGTAATTGGTGTGGAGAGTTCTTGAACATAATAAATTGTGGTATTCAGTACCAGTTCCTATTATTGCAGAATTTATCAACGTTTCCTCTTTTTTATATAAGATGTATATGATGGCTTCACTTAAATTTGTTTTGAAGATATTTTTGCTCTATTAAAACCATCTATAATTTCAGTGATAATAATACTCCCCTTTAAATTGAAAATGTATAGTCTGGTGGTTAGCGTGGTGTGTGTCTTCCTCAGACCTTAATCCACTGGCTATGTGAGACTTCTTCAGTCCCCAGTCTAAAGAGCTTGTTTCTTTTAGCTCATGCAGACTGATGAATTTAACTTTGGAGTTCCCTGTTCTAATACAGTAGCCTTCAACATGCTCAGAGGTGAAGCTTCGAGTTACATTTCATTTTTATTAAAGCAAGTTAGATTTATGCCTTTTTTATTTTCAGTGAGGCAAACAATAAGCAATTGCTGTCCTCGTGCAATCTTCTTTTCATCCATTTTCCAACTGAAACAATTCAGCTTCTACACGTGACAAAACTGTGATTCAGTTATTATTTAGAGAGTGTTAATTTTGTCTGTAGTAGGTACCTCAGATTTTTGTAGAGTACTTTACAAAATGTATGTTACTGCAAATTCCTTTAACGATCTCATAAGGGAGAAGCATCATCACAGACTACATCTCTTTAAGGAATATTTTTAATCACAGGGTAGCTAAGTTTTCCAAAAACGTAGGATTGAAGGTAGCTGACAGGATGCAAGACTTTGCTTTGCTTGCATTCAGGCAGAGAATTCTTACCAGATAGGTTCTTGATATTCATAGTCTTACTGAAGCAAGTTAAGTCAACAGTTTCAAAATGGTATCACCATATTTAGAGAGTTTGGTGAAAGATGAGTCAGTGCTTCATGGAGCAGACATATCTTCTGACATCGATATCACTTTGTCTGCTGTGCTTCTCACTTTCGCTGGCACTTGTTCTTGATTGATCTCTTGTTCTGTGCCACTTGATTCATCACAGGCAGTGATCCAAGGGCATGAAAAATTCATCCCAGGACAACAAATATTTTGTAGTTTATGATATTTCCTCCCCTTTGGATTCAAGCCAATTAATTCCTCCAGAGAGCAGAAAACTTATGGAGTATAGCAATTCTGGCATTTCTGTGGAGAGAGGAAGTACACTTGTGTGTCTCCATTCTCTCATGCAAGAATAAAGATAATGTGTTACAAAGCTGAATTATCTAAATAATGACAAAAAGTAATTCGTCTAAGGGAGTGGGTTGCGCAAAGGAATTTATTTCTGCCCTGATGGTAAGTACCACTTAATACTATGTACTAAATTTCCAGAAAGATGTATAGACCTATATCAACAGCAATTTTCTTTTTAAGGAAAATTCCCATTTTAAACTACTTACTTTACTTAGAGAAATAAATTCCAGCCTGCCTTGGTGTCTCTGTACCTTTATTTATTATGATACCTACTCATCTACATTAAAATTTGATCTTCCACAAGCAGAATGGCTCTGTAATGTGTACTTCTCTCTAAACTTGCAGTTGAGATCCAGTTTTTTCACCAGAGTTTTCAAGTAAAAGAACTGGGGTAGTGTTATGACTGTAGATACTTTGGAGAATATGAAATGAAAACTATACAATCAGCCATTATTAGGTCCAAGAAATGAATATAGAGCTCCCAAGTCACAGAACAGAGTCTTATCCCCAAGATTACCTTTTCTCTCTCAGAATGGGAGTCCAATTTGCACATCATCAGACCTAGAAATTGTGATATTTGATAAATGCTGTCTGATGCCTTTTATGTTATCTCCTATAAAACAAAGTGGCATCTGAAACAATCAGAGAGACAAATGAAGTGAGAACTTTGCATAAGAGACAGATGATACGTAATTTAAACTATCTAGTGGCTGACTACAGTAATTGAGTTGAACAAATTACTTTCCTGAAAACAAGTGGTGGAGTCATCTGGTGCAATATGAGTAAATAGCTAGTGCACATGTGTCAGAACTGAACATGTGGTGCATAACTACGGTAAGGGAGCCCAGATCATGCACCTGCTTGTTCCTAGACTCTCATTACTTCACCTCTTTGTCCACGCTTCTGTCCCAAGATATTCAGGTTAAACAGACAAATCTTGTCAGATTTTTTCTGTTGTGCAAAAAAGAGGCATTTTCTCTTTACATTTCAAAAGCTGTGTTGTATTATGATGCTTGTGTCACCGCAATATAGGACAGCTCTTGTCATGTTCTTTTGCCTCATACTTTTTTGCCTCATACTACATCTCTAACGCTTTCTAAGAATTAACATCGTCTGCTTATTTTCTTCATGTATATGTTTGTGCAGAACTGCTCATGGTTTTTATTCACAAACACCAAAGTCTCTGTAAGTCTTATGAGAGTCATTTATTGGAAAATAATTGATCTTTACGTGTGCTTTGTGTGCGTTCAGGGAGGAGGAAGCAATGTTCTTAATGTGGCAGCTCTGGAGCTGGCATTAATTTATGCAGTTCCATTAGTGACACTACAGATCAATTCCACTCCCCCCTGACTAATGCTGTGGTTAGCATGAGCAGTATCCCACTAAAATTTCACAGACTTTGACAGACTTATGCAGGAAGCCATATTTAGTCAGATGTAAACAGATACTTCATCAGATGACTAGATTTTCAAAAGCAGAACGATACGACGTCATGCCTGTCATTTCTTACATATGATAGCCTCCAAAAAAGAATATCCTTAGCCATACCAGTAAAATAGTTCGTATAGATTCAGGTTTCTATACGATGACCTATATTTGAAGGTCTGCCTGTATCTGAAGATAGGTTTTCTCTATTTGAATCCTTAATGATTGATCAGTACCGTCAATGAATTTTTTGACTGTGTTTGATGCACCCCCGGATGCGGTTTGCCCTCTTGGCTGCCAGGGCACACTGCTGGCTCATATTGAGCCTACCGTCAACCAGCACCCCCGGATCCCTTTCTGCAGGGCTGCTGTCAAGCCACTCTTCTCCCAGTTTGTACTTGTGTCCAGCATTAGTCTGCCCCAGGTGCAGAATCTGGCATTTGTTCTTGTTAAATTTCATGCCATTGATGATTGCCCAACGCTCCAGTCTGTCTGGATCCCTCTGCAAGGCCTCTCATCCCTTGAGAGAGTCAACTAAGAGAGATCTTCGTATAGTGTCAAGAATTCAGTCTCTATCCCTCCACTAGACCCCATCTTAAAATAAATAATAAAAATTAAATGGATTTAAGTAGCAATTTGCTGAATTTCTTGCTCTACAGCAGCTATTCAACCAATCATAGGGATTTTCCTGACTTGTTTTCTATATCTATTCCTGGCCAACCTTATCAGACCCTGACATTCAGTGCATAGCCAGAGCTCAGGAAGAAACATGGAAAAGCTGAGGCCCTCTAAAATGGGAGTAGCATTGAGAAAGGTATCAGCATTTCTTCTTGACCTTTGTCACCAGATAAAGCTACTTTGCAAAAAGATAGCCTGAATGAGGTCAGGTGTGCGTGCTGTTGAACAGAGTGACTACATGGGTTTCCAGAAGGCTCCAGAGAAGAGAAATGTAAACCACCTAGCCTTTGCAAGCCTCCAGACTCAAAGCAGATGAAGCCTGCTCCAAATCCCGTTTAATAGCACACTGATACAGCTACAAAACATGTGGAGAACATTAGGGTCAAGAAGGTCCCTTTATGAGATAGACATTACTACTGTCAAGTCTCTCGAAATGTACAAAAATAAACTAAAGCCCGATCACTGATAAATATTGTGCATTTCAAAACTGATGCACAGTTGCTCCCAAAACAGCTCTTTACAAAAATCAATTCAGTAATTGCAAAATGCATAAAAATACACTGTGCACCTGTCTTATCATTATCCACTTGAGAATATCAGACTTTCAAAGGAAGGCAAAAAGAAACAAACTCTGAGAGTAATTCTTTTAAAGCAATAATCTAGAGAATCAATAATATGACACTCCATGTTAAAAAATAAATTAAAAAGGTGACTGTGCTCTTCTGAATATTCTGTGAGTGGCTGGATCAGTCTGACTGAATGTCTGAGAAGCTATTTGGTTGATTTTCCTTTCTGTTACATAAACTTGTAGTTAGCATGTTGGTCTTCCAAAGCCAGCTGAAGATAGTGACAAGATTTATGTCACCTTCCCTGGGCTGTGAACAAAGATGTAATGCTCACCTTCTCTGTATTTAACCGCACCAGAATCTCTTTGTACGTATAATTACTCTTAATCTTTCCTCAGTTCTCAAGAGTTTTTCCCATGCAGTGATAAATATATGGCAGAAATAATACAGGATTTTGCTACTGTCCTTTGTACACTGACACCAGATAGGAAATGAGTTTCAGGTTTATGTGAAATTCAGTGATCTTTAAAAGTCTCATTTCTCTTTTCTTTCTTTATGAGTTGTACAAAAAAGTTGAAGAATCTCAGCTTGGTATAAGTACTTGGGAGTAAGAAAAGTAAAATTTGTCCAGTTTGACAATACAACAACACAGCAAACTAACAGTTCAGTCACTGAGAATTCATTTTGAATGGTAACGTGATGAAGTCCACTTAATACTTTCAAAAGGTTTTAGGTATAGGTTCAGATTCAGAAGTCTCTTCCTGTTTAGAAAAAGAATGATCTCTATTTAGGCATATCTTATACTGACTAGAGATGGGGTTTTGGTATTTCTTGAACTGGGCTGTTGTGTCCTTATTCAAAATCTAATGAGTCAGTGGAAAAATCCCTGTAGATTCCAATAGGCTTTGGATAAAGTGTTACTGTGAGACATCATCTTCTATTAGAATGGGTATCATATAAGAAAACAGCTTTCAGTCATGAAATGCAAATGTTTTAAATCAGCTGCCACCACTTTAATGTGTAGTTTCTATACTGAAGAGTCCACTGTCCGTTCTCTGCAGTTTAGAAGAGATGGTCAAACTGTGGTCTTAGACTTTATGAGAAGCTGAATCGCTTTTCCTCTCCTTTTCCAAGGTACATAACGGTAGGAGAAAGGGGAGTGGAAAATGGAGATATGAGGGTGGGACTGACAGAAAGTTGAACATAATAATAGATTAAAAATACAAGAGCTAGTATTTCTTAGTATTCACACAGCAAACAAATCTATCACTTGTAATACTGGGGGGTAAAGAGGAGGGAGAAATTCCTGCAATGTGTCCATTAGAAGATCCTGCTTCTGGTTTTAGGTAGAACAATATACAGTCCACTTGAATTAAGCACTTAAGAGACTTCTGTGCAGGTACTATCTTGGGGGGAAGGGATGACCCGTGTCCAATACTTAAATCAATGGTTGTACTTGTATCTGAATAAAGCCCTGGAAAGCCATCTCTATTCTTCACGTAACAAAGAAAAGCCAGCAGTTACATGGAGGGGAAAAAAAAAAGGGATTTAAAGAAGATTTCAATGGACAAATTGAATTAAATTCTTATATTTGCTCTTTTTTAATCTTTCTAAAGACTAGCTAGCCTCGTGTTCATAACAGCATTTAAACAGTTCAGCTACAGAATAGTTTGATGAGCTACTACATTGCCCTGAAAAGGTTATTTAATATTAAGTATTTTTTCTCCTTTGTCTTTATACACAGATTTGTTTAATGGAGAATGGAGATATTTACCAAAGGGCTGGAGAAATGTTTCAGCTTAGCAGCATATAAATATAGCAGATCACATATGATATCATCCATGTTAATTCTGATTTTGGCATTCTGCTAATTATCATATAATAATTAAAAGTTAAATCAGAATGAGTATTAAAAAGAAAAAGCTGAATAAAATGCATAGATTACTTAAAAGAAACAAAACAGACCATTTTCGTGAAAGCTCTGTTCTTCTTTTATATGAACATACTCTTCTAATAACTTGCATTAAAAAAGAAGGGCAGAGAGAGGAGAGACTGAACAAAAATGGCAGTGGTAAGGAATAGTTCATAGAGGATTCACTCCCTTTTCTATTTAAGGTACATTTACACTTATTTATTTGCAACATTTAATAATTGATCCCTATACACTTCATATGTAGGTAAACCCAGTAAGGAGTGAGGAAGAAAGGGACTAATCAATTCACCTAAGGTTTCTGCTGAAAAGAAGTAACTTAACATAAATCTCCTAAGTCCAAGTCTGCTCCTCTCTGTATGGGACCATTCTTCAGGAGATAGTTTCAAATGACTAGGTTCTGACATATAAAATGTATGAAGTTACAATGCGAATACTTGAAGAATTTGCTCTGTGATGTACCAGAGTTATCGGGGAATGTCAAGACTGTCCTAGCTGAAAAGAATTAAGCTAACCAGATTTTATGCATTTCATTCCCTGAATGTTGCTTGAACAGTTCTTCAGTGTACACCAAACGTAAATTGTGCCTCTGTCCCATTTTGAAGTAATGGAGATGCACCCAAACGGAGAATCTCAAGAGACATTTTTCTCAGGCAGAAACAGTACCTACTGTTGACTCTTTCACTTAAGAGGTCTGCTTCAAGTAATTTGAAATCACCTGCAAGATTCCTTTGATTTCAAAGGACTTCGTAACTAAGTGGTTAAAAGAGCACTGCTACATTCTTCTTATGACTGTTCAGAGTTGGTAAAGTATGACTTCTAAAATCCTTCCTGAGCATGTCCTTTGCTGAGGTAGTCCTGAGTTTATGAATCACCAAAGAACTTAGATGAGAACAAATTTCAGATCCAGTTACTTCTGAGAAGGTCCAGAAACAGCTATGTTTGAACAGATATGTTAAAAGGGAAATTGAATGAAAAAACTTCGGGTATTGGGAATGGGTGTTTCTCCAGGCAACTGAGATAGTGTTTGGAAAGTTGAAATTTTGGGCACAACCATTTAAAGTGGCATTCAGGCCTAAATTCTCTGAAAATCAAGGTGATGACTCCTACTTCAGTTTATACTCAATGAGTGCTTTATGGAAATAAACGTATGAGCCTTCATGCTCTTTTAGACATATGCTGTATGCTCTGCATATGTATACACGTTCATACACAGCTTGTACATCTACTGAGAACTAATCATCAGATCAAGAACTCAAAAAATTCAACAACTAAAATAATAAATGATTTATAGTACTTTTGATCCACTGCTCAATGGAATAAATAGAGGTGATTCCATAGACTTTAATGACTATGGAGCATATCCTAAATTAAGGAAGGGTTTTGGATAGGGAACCCATCAGTTAAAATAATGGGATGGTTTTTGGACACCTTCTCTGTTAAATCAGCTCAGCATCTAAACTGAGAAAAAATGCAACTCTGTAAAGACAGTGATAGTTTTCCAAGTACATATGACAAAAAGCAAAAAGGTACCTCCTGTAAGGTACTCAACACAATAAATGAAAATAAAATCAAGCAAGATAAACTTTTGCTTTGCTAGTTGATTATCTCTGTTTTTCAGAGTATTGTATGAAAGAGTATTTGACAGCTGATTTTGACATGAATGCTTTGTCTTTATGTTGCAAGGTAAGGGACACATTAGCTAATCAGTGATATATTTAATAAGTAATCATTAAAAAATGGAATCATATTTCTATAAATAAAATGGTCAGTGATAGCTATTACTGTGCTCTCAGGACCAGCTCATCCTTCTTAAAAATAATTCTGCTCTGTGTGAGCCAGGAGCAATTGTTATTTTCAGCTGATTTCAAGCCTCTGTTGGAGAGAAAGCCTCTTTAACACTCCATAGAGAGTTAGCAGAAGAGAAGGCTTTGATTAACAAGCAAACCTACAGCTAAACTGAAACTACATTAATTGACAGTGACCAACCCTTGAAACCAAGGAAAAACAATAATTTCCTTTCTTATGTCTTACTCATGCTTTTCTTCCTAGTCACATATGCCATGGTCGCATTCTCTTCCTTTGATTCAGGTTTATCAGAGATGAAAATGACTCCTGTAAAAATAAAGGATTTGCTAATTGCTTTTCCACAAAGCATTTGTCTTTTTGACAAACATTTTAATAGTGTGGCAGAAGCTCTAGACCATCTCTTGATCAGACTCACTTTAAGACTCAGATTTTTCATTATGGAAGTGAAAACATTTTTTCTTAGTTTTTTAGGAGGCAAGAGGGTGATAGTGCACTTTCCACTTGTTATTTTATCTTCTCATTGATAATTTAGCTTGCTGACAGGAACGTATTAGCTTCTGGCACGGATAACTGGCACAGAGCTCATTAACCTTGTGACTAGTATCTGGGACCTTTTGGCCCAGAGCATAACCGTGGACAGCTGTAAGCTCCTGGTGTTTGAAGGCAGCCTGACAGACTGTGGTGTTTGGTGCTGAAGACTTCAGTGATGTGCTTTCGGTATGCAGATCCATTGAAACAGTGCCTGGGCAGCTTCTGTTGTCTTCAGGTGCCTAAATTATTTATATGTCTTTTTAATTACACTTTTCTTTTGAAATGTCCTAACTTTGTATATTGGGGTGAAGATATACAGCAGTGACTATCTTTAACTGGCAACACTTAAGTGTTGTTTTTACTTTTCCAGAGTCATTATTTCTCTAACTTTGTTTTCAACTAAACTCTGCATAACTACAAATTAATTATAACAGGAATTATCACAATAATTGTTAAAGGGGCACATCTATAAGACTCAAGAACAATGCTTGGGAACTAGACTGCATGATTTGTAATCAGTTGTCTATAAAATGAGTATGATTATACAATGCTACTGTTTTGAGCAGGATGTTGAACCAGACTTCTTCCTGAGACGTCTCCCAAATAGAATGATAATATGATTTTATAGTTCTAAATATACCCTGGGTGGGGAAAGCAGAGCCACATATCTAATATACCATGTCCAAAGACTGATAATGAAACTTCAGGAATCTAGTTTGTCCTAGCCAGTGTGTTTTGTTGCTAGGTGATCATCTATGTCTTCTCTTTGGATATACCTCTTACAGTGAAGATTCTTCACATACATTAAGAAAAAAAATGCTACTCAGCTACCTTGTGGGAGAGAAAGTAAAATGAATGTATGAAAACTTGTCTGTGGATTTTACAGCTCTCAAGAGAAATGTGCTGTGTATCTTCATAGTAGACTTCTAGGAAGGAACTGGGAAATCTCTTACAATGGTCTTTAAATGATCTTTTAAAACTCACATGCACACTAAACATTAAATATATGTTTTTTAAAATAAAATATAGCCTATACACATAGTCTTAACTGACTCATTTTTGGAAGATATGTACACAGTTAAAATTTCCTAATATTGCAGATGAGTCAAAATGTCTCTGTTTTCAATCATTTAACCTGTCACCCTCATAATCAGCAATTTCTTTATATTCCAGAAATCGGCCTTTCTTAGGTATCTTATGATGGTATCTATCTCACATTTTCAAGTCTTGGCCATCTACAACTCTGCAATTATCCTCAGCTTGTGTGGCTCAGTGGGCCTGAAGATTTTACATCTTTGATGTTGCATAGCTTGCCTTGTAATGAAAATGGTCATGTAGTTTTTAATAACAAGATCAAAAACTAGAAGGATCAGACAGGAATAATTTTGTAAAATTGTTGTTGTTCTGTAGGCTCATGAATCTTTCACATCATTTTCTTCTTTCTGAGATATTCTGAAGGAACATCACTAACCCAGACTAATAATGTGCTAAGACAGGGACAAACTATAATTACACAGCAAGGCATACCTGAGCAGAAAATGTAAAGTAGATCAGTTTACAGAGAGTAGAGTTCCTCTCTGACCGCAGAAGGAATGTGTTAGTTTTGTTCACTCAGAAAGGGGAAATTCACCCATTCTTGGGGGAGAGGGAGGGAAGAAATCCCAGCTATGTGCAGCACACAGATCAGCTCAGCTGTTCCTAAGCACTGTGCAGATGCTGCCTGCCCAATCTAACAGCCAACAACTTTCTGTCTTGTAACCTTTCCCAAACAGATAGCTGATCGTTAGGAACAGTAACCATTCTATATGCTGGTGTGCATTTGGACTGCATAACTCTTATTTCCTAATTTACTTCTTGCACTTCACTGCTTATACTGCGAGAACTCCGGAGTGGCATATTTTCAGCTTGGCATATTTTCATCCAAGACACATACCATCTATCTTTGCATATGCTGAGCTGCTAATACACAGGGAAAATCTTTTCTTATTTTGTCTTTTCATTACTTTGTTTTTCAGTTTTGTCTTCTCCTCAAAGCATAGCACACTATGTTCACTATAATTCAGATAGCCCCGGGATTCAATCACATCGATAGCATACACGATAAAACTGACAGTCAGACAAATGCTGACCCATCAGACATAACATGGTCAACGATTCTATATATGCCAATCAATCGGATCAATCTGATCACCTGTAAAATGGTCCCATATATCTTTTTTCCATTGACTGATGTGCTACCTCATGACAGAGTAATGATGGAGGGTAAAATGAATCAGCATTGGCATATGTCATCTTGTATCGCTGTTTTAAATATTGAGGATATTCATCAAAAGACTTGCCATGTTGTCATATATTTTGTCATTTATTTATCACTGTTGTTCTTAAAGACAAAGTTGAGATTGGAACATAATTTTCACAACGAGGTTTACAGCCACAAGATCTTGCATGAACTCTGATATATAAAATGGAAACATGACCGGTCCCTGATGTATGATATAATATTGTTGGCATTAAAAATCTGTCATTTCCTATTGTTTCCACCTGAAATCCAACTTATTTCTTACTATGCACTCCGTGTTATCCTATTCTTGGGTAGTAGGCTCCTTGAAGAAGAAAGCAGGATTTTTGTTCTTTGTTTTTGAAACGCCAGTCAAAAATAGTCATCTTACAGATCAGGAGTCATCTTACTTCTTTCCTGGACAGAAAATGTTATTAATAAAGGAAGAGTATATAAAGAACACACACATATTCACATATACACAGTCATGAAAGTAACAGGCAGAGAAAAATACTTATCTCACTATACTGTTCATGGAACCCACTGGAAAGCTATCACTGGTATCAGTATGAACACAATCGTATATATGTCTATTCTGCATATGATCTGATTCATCTACCTCATGGCATGAGAAGATGCCCATATGTTTCTTGAATTGTCAGCAAACACCAGTCCAGCCATTCCATTGAAATGCTAAGCTGCTGGATGGTATTGAATAGCTAAATCATCAGATTTGCAGAGATCTGTGTACTCTGGAAGGTATTTCCTACTAATATTAGGCTAACCCTCCAAGTTTACTGTCTGATCAAGTGGCCAACAAACCAAAAACATGCCTGGATTTTTCTTTACCTGTGAGTTTGTACACTACGGTCTCTAATACTTCTGAAGATGTTTTAGTATGAAAATTGTTATATACATGTGAAATATTAGTCTTATAAACACCCATGATATGTTTATGTTAGAAATAAAAACACAATAGCATGCAGAAATATAATTTTCTTAGTTCAGTGAGGTCTTTATTTTAAAATGTGTTTCAGCATTGAAGTGAGCATAAATAAACTGAAGTAGGAAAAGCAATAACTCTGAGGATCATGTACCTATCGTCTATAAATGCTTCAAGAGGCACAGTGCTATCAGATCTGATGATGCCAAGTATTCTTTCTGAAATTATATCTTGTTATTTAATTCGTATGTTACGCTGAGTAAAATGGCATCATTTAGTAATGGGAGCCAAAAAAGGATTTGTTATCTACAAAATAAGTGCACATTAGCTGGAAAAGCTGCAGCAATGGAAAAAAGAATAATGTTTACCAGAAAGACCTTTTTGAATACCAAATTCACTCTGAAAAGGCTGGATTCTAATTTTCAGTATATACGTCTTCAAATTTTGTCCAGTCCAGTATTTAATGCTTGAAAATAATAACCTTAAAATGAAAAGTCTGTTATGATCCTGTTTTCAGTGATTCAAAACTGTCTTATAAACTTTCTTATGGGATGAATTCTCCATGCTTCAGAGCAAAATCTCTAAAACACTTAAACACAGTCAACTGTATGTGTATGTCTAAATCCTACTGAAGACAATTTCTTAAATACATGCTTGAATACTTGCATAATTAAATTCTTTAGCAGTTTTGCTGAATAATCTCTATAGCAAAAATTCTGCAGGATTAGGTCTTGCCAAGATCCAGAATTGGTCCATAATTCAGCCAATTTTAAATTTGTACTGTAGGTTTATGCCAATGTTGCTTAGGTCTGATGTCTGGAGGACAAATCATTTAATTCTTTCAGTGAGAATATGGCAGAAAATCACCTAAAACTTTTTTTTTTTTTTTTTAAAGTTTCAGTTTTATGTTGGCAGCTTTTAACTCATTTGCTCCACCAATGTTCTTTTCAGTTTTAACTCTTTTTGTCCTTTCCAGCTGAAACAACTCCATCAGTACCGGCAATAGTTGTATCTCTATTTTGCAGCAAATAATGTGATAAAAATAAAAGGAACTATTTGTTGCCTCATTAAACTCCTGTTAACACTATAGCCTCTGTCATAGTGTAGGAACCTGATAATTCTTCTATATTCATATCGGTGGTTGCATATATATCGATTTTGTTTCTCCTTTTCCAAGTTCCTCTGACAACAAAAAGCCCCTCTAAAGCTAAATATCTGCATTATGTTTATAAAAAATCATAGCCAGGACAGGCCTTCTGTAGTCAGCCCACAGTGTGGAAATCAGTCATTCTAGTTCCTGCAGGTTCGTCTGAACCTTTAGTCCCAGGGAATTTATCTGTTCTTTCCTCTACTTAATATCACTGTTTTTATCATAGCTGTTGCTGATTATTTTGCATTGGAGTAATTCCTAGGAAGGATTAGAGCTGTGTTGTGCAAGGAACTCTGTCTGCAAAAAAAATCAAATCAATATTACCTAAATAATAGACAAGGTATAACGAGCAGATGAAGGAGGAAAAAAGTCAACAAGGAGACTCTAAGGCTAAGCATAATAAGCAGCGGTGATGCTCCAGCAGCTGTTTAGCTGTTGCTCTAAGGTAATTCCTCAGGCTGATGTTGCGGGAATATTTAAAATGTTAAGAATTAAAAGGAACAGGATATGTGGCTCTTTGCACAGGATTTTACCCATGTGGAATTCACTTATCCTTAAAGGTGTAAAATGTAGCTGTTTACAACTAGTCTAATCTAATAGCCTTTACATCCAATGGAAAGAGTAGGAATTCCAGGACATGATCCAGCAGACCTATTTTATCACCTGTTCAGTCAAACCAAGTGGTATCATATATAAGAATTGCTTGTTTCACTTGACTGTATGTGGAGTCCATGTGGCAAGCCTTGGGTGCTGTATAGGATTAGTCAACTAAATCCCCTCCCTCTTGTATTACAGCTGGGAGAAGCCCAGAAAGCAGTGGTCAGAAATGCAGCATCTCCTCATGCAGCAAGATTTTTACTTTTGGATACGTTGCCTCGATAAGCACACATGACTTAAGTGTGCTTAAGACTCAGCCTGAGGAGTTGGTACTGAATTCAAACAAAAGTGACTCAAAAAAGTCACACTTAGGAAACTGAAACATGGAGGTAAGGGAAATGCACTAAATCTTTGCCAGCTTTGCTAGGAGAACCCAACTACAGAAAGATGTCCAACAGATATTGAAAACATAAACGGACAATTACAGCTCCTGTGCAGTAAGTTCCCATACAAGCATTCTTTAGTAATGTTTCCTTTACATTTTTCCTTAAGAGGAGAAAACTGTCCAATGTCTATAACCTACTCCTCCTTTAAAAGTGTCGTGGTTTAGGCCCAGCCGGCAACAAAGCACCACGCAGCCACTCGCTCACTCCTCGCCCCGGCGGGATGGGGAGGAGAAAATACAACAAAAAGCTTGTGGGTCGAGACAAGGACAGGGAGGGATCACTCACCACTCATGGTCACAGGCAAAACAGACTCGATTTTAGGGAAAAATAAACCAATTTAATTTGTTACCACTCAAATCAGAGTAGGATGATGAGAAACAGAACCATATCTTAAAAACACACCTTCCCCCCACCCCTCCCTTCTTCCCGGGCTCAGCTTTGCTCCCGATTCCTCCACGTCCTCCCCCACAGCGGCGCAGGGGGACGGGAATGGGGGTTGGGGTCAGTTCATCACACGCTGTTTCTGCCGCTCCTTCCTCCTCGGGGGGAGGACTCCTCACACTCTGCCCCTGCTCCAGCGTGGGGTCCCTCTCACAGGGGTCAGCCCTCCATGAGCTTCTCCAACACGAGTCCTTTCCACGGGCTGCAGTCCTCCATGACCTGCTCCAGCGTGGGCTTTCCCACGGAGTCACGGCCTTCTCCGGGCCCGGCCACCTGCTCCGGCGTGGGGTCCTCCACGGGCTGCAGGGGAATCTCTGCTCCGCCGTTCACCTCCATGGGCTGCAGGGGGACAGCCTGCCCTCTCACCACGGGCTGCAGGGGAACCTCTGCTCCCCCGCACCTCCTCCCTCTCCTTCCTCACTGACCTCGGGGTCTGCATGGCTGTTTCTCTCACATCCCACTCCTCTCTCTGCTGCAGCTCCTCTTCCTCTCTTCAGCAGTCTTTCCCCTTCTTAAATACACTATCACAGAGGCGCTACCACCATCGCTGACAGGCTCAGCCTTGGCCAGCGGCGGGTCCAACTTGGAGCTGGGGAAGCTTCTAGCAGCTTCTCACAGGAGCCGCCCCTGTAGCCCCTCTGCCACTACACAAACCCCACCACACAAACCCAACACAAAAAGGAAAGGTGGCACTTGTAGTTTGTGCTGTTTTATTGCAGATTGGCAGCATCCTACTGTTGAAGGATGATTTCAGCCTTGCTTTTACATGGGAATCTAACTATGACATCTTCTATTATATGACATATACAAAGATTATTATTAATTGTTTTTTCCTTATATGTCACTGCAGCAGTATTTCATAGACATTCACACTCATTCTGGATTCATTAAGAACAGAAAATAAGTATATTTAGTAACAAGCAGTTTGTAGCTATAATCTCCAGCATTAATGTTTATTTGCCAAGCGAGCAGTGTGAGAAAATGAACAGGAACCAAACTGGATATTACATTCTAAAAAGCACACAACAAAAGTTGACAGCTAGTATATCTTCTTCCAGGTAATGTTTTGATAAGCTGCTGTATATGGCAAATCAGAAAGTTTTCTTTGTCTCTTCTAAGTTTGAGAAAATCTCTTCTGCCCATCAGTCTTGTATTATAAACTCACCAGAGCTTGCCAGAATGCTTCCTAAAAAAAAAAAAAAAAGTTGTTGATGAATAAACCACGAGAATTATCAGAGGGATGGAACACCTATCCTATGAAGAAAGGCTGAGAGAGCTGGGGTTCTTCAACCTGGAGAAGAGAAGGGTCTGGGGAGACCTTATTGTGGCCTTTCAATACTTAAAGGAGGCTTATAAGAAAGCTGGAGAGAGACTTTTTACCAGGGCCTGTAATGATAGGACAAGGAGTAACAGTTTTAAACTGAAAGGGTAGATTTAGATTAGATCTAAGGAAGAAAATTTTTTATGATGAGGGTGGTGAGACACTGGAACAGGTTGCCCAGAGAAGTCACGGATGCCCCATCACTGGAAGTGTTCGGGTTGGATGGGTCTTCAAGCAACCTGATCTAGAGAAAGATGTCACTGCTCACGGCAGGGGGATTGGACTAGATGATCTGTAAAGGTCCCTTCCAACCCAAACCATTCTATGATGCTATGATTCTATGAAACTTAATGGTACACAAACTATGAAATCACTGCACATCCATCATTGTTTATAGCAGTTACTACCTTGTCACACCACTCCAAGAAAATAAATCATGTTGACTTAGAAGGCCTGTATTATTAACAAGGAACAAGCTACTCTGGCAAGTTCTGTAATTTCAGACTGCAAAACTGTACCTTATTCTTTAGTTGCTGATGTATGTAGCTATATTGATTATGACTGTCATGACCATTAAAACAAGACAGAATTAGAGACAACCTACCTGCACTGTGGAAGGGGCTGAAATATGAGTGGTACACCACTGTTTCAAGGCTAGTAAAGTGCTAAAAATACGTCTAATTGAAATACAAAATGTAGTTATCTTGAGGGTTTTTTCATTTATGAAGGACTCATGTAGTAGGACTTCAAAGCATCTCTTAAATGAACAAATGGAAGCTTGTGGACTATGCAGAGGGTATTTCGTGTTAGTAGATGGTATTTTAACCCCAGATTTGCTATCTCGTGTATTGCATGAAATTTTGGTTTTAATCCATATATTCTACCCAAAATCACACAGTTCTCTGGGAAATGTGTAAATATTCCAAGTATGAGAAGCTTGGTGTTGATCTAGTTCACTGTATTTTCATTATCCTGCAAGTTACATATTCTACTTTACAGTAATCAACATATTTCCCATACAAATACTGCTATAAGTTAAATGTAAATTTTACGCTTTCCCGGTTGATCAGACAAAGTAACATGTTTCAATTTCATTTATCATAAAATGCAACTTCATAATTCTTCATTTTTCCTAATATTTTTCCTAAAATCATGTCTGTCTTTATCAGGAAATATAGTAAGTAGATTAAACTGTTCGCATGTGAGACGCATGCTGCCTTTTTAAGAGAAAAAGTTTGTGTTATGCGAACTACAATGGACTTACTGTGGTTGCTTTTAGTGTACTATTTGTGTATGTTCTACAGAATCCTAAAGGAAGATGTGTTTGTTTACTTACGGTGTCTCATAAAGCGTATTTTAATATTCCCTTTAGAAACACAATATGGATTTTTGTAGTAGTACTGGAATTGAAGAAAGATAAGTTTTGCTTTTTTTAGTTGTACTCTAATGGAGTCTCATTCTGTCCCCTTGAGCTAACCTGAATACCACAGGTTACACTGGCTTTTCAATAGCTAGTAGTTCAGATGCGGCATTGTGGCAGTGCAGAAATAAACTGTGTGTAGCTCCAGAATATAAATATATACATGCGTGTGTGTGTGTGTACATGTGTGTCTGTATGTACAATTGTGTGCATGAATATGTATATAATGCAAACATAGGAAAGGTTGAAAATCTAAAGAATTAAAAGATAGCACAAGACCATGCTTAAATCCGCCATGTAGTTCATATGCCAAGGTTGACATGCCATAGAGTGTTGTCAACTCCAGAGCATAAAGAAATGTGTAAGTACATGTATCTGTATGTGCAAGTAGAACTACATACATACATACGTACATATATATATGTATTTGTGTGTCCAGTTGCCATTTGGACCATATGCTCTTTTCAGAGCTACTTTTACAAAGTGTCCAGAGCAACGCAAAATTGGGCGGGTAGAAGTATGATTTATTGTTGGATGATGCCACTAGCTACATATTCAGTAGTCATCATTTTAGATTTTTGCAGCATCCAGCGCAAATTCAACCATATGATTAATGCTAAAGAAGAACTTCAGATAACAAATGGAATGCTTAGTTTTGTCTACATTTCTCAAATACATAAAAAGGATAGACCCAGGATAACAATAGTTAAAATCAGTGACATTTCTTCATTTGAGACCAGGAGAAACTCAGACCCTCATCACCGTAAAGTTCTATGACAACTTTTAGAAGTGTGGAATAATGGTAAAGGGTAACAAATCAGAGCTGTCTCCTGCTAATAGTCTTCCTCATGTGTCTAGACATTTATTTCATGTTCCTTGAGCATTACATTGGTAAAATTGGAATAAAAATTATTCTTCTGAAGAACTGTGAGATAGTGTTTATTCCTAGGTAAGTGGCTGAAATTCAGCTCCTTGCAGGTGTCCAGGATACGGTTCATTTGTGACTTCTTTGAGGCATTAAAGAAGACTTAAGTAATGCTCGCACAAGGGAATGTTGTTGAACTGAAAGAGAATTGTGCTGAGATCGTTGAATAAAATGAGTTAAAAATTTTTAAATTAATTTGGCCCATAGAAGAAGCTTGAACAGAATTTTGAGCAATTAGTTTGGGTTAAGGTGAGGCTTAGTGTAGGAGACACAAAAGGTTAGCATTTCTTCATTGTTCTTGTAACCCATGAGTGGCTGCACCTTCAGCATAGGTCTCTTATAATGAGAGACACGAAGTTTGTTAGTTGAGCTCAGTCTGTAAATTGTCTCTCCCCAGAAATGGTCCACCCATTGATGCTGGGCCAGATGGTGATTCTCAGTTATAGGCAGTGTTCTGAGCTTCAGGGGGTTGCCGTAATGTTTGTTGTGCTCAGAGGGCTCATGCAACTAAATTTTAAATATTGGGTGTAAGCTGCTGCGTCTGTTCTAAAGGTGAGGTTATCTGTTGCAGATTCTTCAATCAAAACCTGGCAGTTTCAGGCAACTATGACATTTAGGATACTCATTCTGCTTAACTTAGGAACAAACACGTGCCTTCTCAAGCATGTGCACGCAAGCTGCTGAAATGTGTGTTCACTTTAGGGCTGTGGGTATAACCCCATGATCACTTTAAATTGATCTGTTGACTTCAGTGAACAGCGGATAGAGACCAGAAGATAGAAACCAAAGTTGAAAGTCATTCAGCTCTAGGACTGAACACAGATGTCTATGTAAAGGCAAAGGCTAGAATTGCAGAGTCTCTCCCTAGTATGAATATGAATTTCAGTGTGACCATAAATATTAAAAAAAGTCAGAGAAAAGAACCATAAAGACCTCATAGAGCTGAACCAACTCTTCCACTGAAATAAGGCCTGAATGTTTGCGTTTGTATGTAATAGATTCTTAATGCCACACTTCATCATAATGTCTTTGAACTTTTGATTGTTTTATGCAACCAGACCTCAAAAATCATCTGAGATTTCCCCCTTACTAAATCAAATGTCGGCTTCAAACTGCTGTGCTGTACATAGTAGACTGTACTGCATACACGGTTTGGTTAATTTTCCTGTTATTTATAGGTGGTAAATTTGACTCAAGCTGTAATTTAAAAAACAGGTAGGGTGGCAGCAGAGATACACCCATCTAGATAAATCCTCAGCTGTAGCTTGGAATACAATTGCTTCAGTGTCCCAATGACCTAAGAGTATTTAGTAAAGACTTTAGTCAGATCCTCCCTAGCTCCCCAGAATTCAGGAGTTTTATCATTAACACCAAGGAGTGCAGAATCAGACTCTCTCTTTGGCAGAAATAACTCCAAATTTCCCGACAGTTATTGTCTACCCTGCTGTTTATTAAGGAAACATGCCTTTGCTTGCTGCCCCTAAATGATTTTGTATCTGACTAATAGCAGCTTCAGCGTTTTAGAAAAAATTATTGTGGATGATAACAAGAAAGTGTGTAGGTCTATTAGGAAGGAAAATCCTGGAGGTAAAGGTGACAGCTTTACGATACTAGCCCTTGCCTTATTTGCAGTAACTCATTTTGTATATAGTGTTTCATATTGGTGAAGCCAAGGGCTAGAGCTGTTTGTTATTTACGTCAACCCATAAGGGGGATGGTAGTATCCAAGAGGGCAGAAAATAGGTCTGTTGATTAGAACAGTAAATTAGGGGAAGACAGAAAGACAGAGAAGAATAACTGGGTTCCATGGACATGCATAAACATTTCATGTTGTTTGCTACTTGTTACTTGCCTTCCCTATAAACTCTGCTCCAGAAGTCTTTAAACTAATAATAAAGCTTTCCTCCTCATCCCACTCCCTGCGTTATTTATCTCTCTTTGGTTAGTCAGAACTTCTGTTTGTCTGACCCCTGTTACGGTAACAAAAAAAAAATTGTTTTGTTCAGAGTGCTCAAACTGCCAAGAAGGCAAAACTATCCTCCATGCGGCTGTGCAAGCGTTTCTTTTTGACATGGGTGAAAAGGAACCCTATATATGGGGAGGTACATTTGTCTTTTCCTTATACCATACTGGATTTAGTTCTTCAACTAATGCCCTGAAGGACCGCTGGCCTCCATGCACCAATTCAGACACCATCATATAGCGGTTTTCCTGAGATGTAAATTCTCATCTTGATTGGGGATTTTACCAAGTTCTGTTTTGTTTCATGATATATTTTATCCAGTTTGTTCCAGCTGCAAGAAAATAAGTAAAAAACCTGGCAGTTTTAGGTGTGCCACCATATTAACCATTTATCAAGATGATATACAAGGCTGGTAGTATATTTCAATATTTAGTTTCTTTAAAAATTTAGTTTCTCTAAATAGAAATATATTGAATATATAAATATTTAAAAATACAGAAGTATGTTAAATAGATTTTACTATTTAGTTTCTAAGTATACAGTTTTTATAACAGTTTCTCTAAATATCTTACTCTATCAAGAATAGTTTCTGGTTTGGTTTGATTTGATTTGGTTTTCAGTGTGCATTTTTGCTAATTCAAAATGATAACAACAGAACTCACTGAGGATTGCTGAATTTTGCAAATTAGCAGATTATGCCCAATTTTGACAATTCACATGAGCATAATTTTATCCTTAAACATACAAATAACCTCATTGCCTTTAAAGTAAAGCAAATGCTCCAGTTTTGACTTCAAAAGCATATATGATTAGAGGTAGCAATGAACATGCATTATGAAATATATACATTTTGATATACATATACAGATGATAACTAGAATTCTGTTTAATTCACTTCTACTATGTCCTATTTTTGCATTATTTCTGCTTTCTTGAATTTTTCTGTCTGTTTTCCAGACATCTTTGTCAACTTTAAAAGTATTAAGATCTTAAATGAACTTCTTATTGTTCAAATGTTGTATCAGAGTAAGGAGAAACCTGTTACCAAATGCTTCTGAAAAGGGAAGACTATCACATTGTCGTGCTTTAACCCCAGCCAGCAGCTAAGCACCACGCAGCCGCTCGCTCACTGCCCCCCCACCCCTGGGATGGGGGAGAGAATCAGGAAAAAAAACCTCGTGAGTTGAGATAAAGGCAGTTTAATAGGACAGAAAGGAATTAAAAACAATAATGATAATAATAATATGACAATAGCAATACTAAAAGAATTAAACTATACAAAGCAAGTGGTGCACAATGCAATTGCTCACCACTCGTTGACCGATGCCCAGTTAGCTCCCGAGCCGCGATCCGCCCCTCCCAGCCAGCTCCCCCGGTTTATATACTGGGCATGATGTCATATGGTATGGAATAGCCCTTTGGCCAGTTTGGGTCAGCTGTCCTGGCTGTGTCCCCTCCCAGCTTCTTGTGCCCCTCCAGCCTTCTTGCTGGCTGGGCATGAGAAGCTGAAAAATCCTTGACTTAGTATAAACACTACTTAGCAACAACTAAAAACATCAGTGTGTTATCAACATTATTTTCCTACTAAATCCAAAACACAGCACTATACCAGCTACTAGGAAGAAAATTAACTCTGTCCTAGCTGAAACCAGGACATACATAGAAAATAAGATAAATTCACATGCATGCCCACTGGCCTTAGTGCAGTCACGATTTCATCCGTCATAATTTCCATAAACACAAATGCAGACCAGCTGTGTGAAATAAAAAATACAATATGGCTTTTTTTGGTAAAATTTAGTTTTCATATAGCTCTTTCTATAGTACAACACAAAACTCAGGTTGTAAAGAAGAACAGTATTACTGTGTCCGTTTTACACTTGAGAAAAATACAGCCTACAGAGTGGACGTGATAAACCTAGAGTCACTCATAAGACCAGTAGCCTCCTCAGCTTTTACCTGATGAAACATCTAACAGATTAGGCCACTCTGATGAGAAACTGGTAGGTGAAGTAATTTTGTAGGTATCTTTTATTTCCCTCGCCCCTTCACCCCCCCCAGCAAATATTTGCCTTTATTTATATAAAAAAGTTATTCCCTTATTGTTAGAAAACTTCTGAGACAAGTGTGATCTCTTGAGTAAAAAAAAACAAGCTGAGAACCAAGGCCTCCTCAATGCCATTAACAGCTCTTGCTCTGGTTTGGTCATTAAGTGAAATCAGTCAATTTGCAGTTGCCAGCAAATAATTTTAACATGACATATGTACTCGATATTTGCTTGGGTTTCACCTATGCACAGATTTGAAGATCCTGTATAATTGTAACTCTTTTTTGTCTTAGCTGAATGTGTCTGTCATAGCCTAATTTAGAACTATCCTCATCGAGGATAGACAGTTGGGCCAAAGAAACTTCCAGATGCAACTCTATAGCTCAGATGTGAAATTTGTGTGCAACACTTTGGGCCAGATATTATCGCTAGTTAAGGAAGTGCCCAAACCACTGAATATTGGCAGTAGAAAAGTATGTACTGGGAAAGATCACTTTATACCGGCTGAGTTTCTTATACTCTCCTGCCTACCTACTGCTGGAGATAAGGTGCTGCAGTAGACAGACCTTTGGACTGAACCCACAGAGAAGCTTTTATGAACATATTTGAGACGTAGGTGGATGGCAATGTTCAAAAACAATGTTAAAACCTATAACAAAAGATGTCATTACATTTAGGCTTTGCACTGTCTTTCCACAGTTCATCCAAATTTTGGAACCTTTCAATAACCCAGCTTCCTAGAGATAGCTGTGTTCTAGAACTGAGTGTTCATGAAATTCTCTTTCTTTGCAAGAAAAGACATTTCTCAGTTAAAAATAATAATGAAGATCATTGGTCGATTCATTTTTTTTACTAAAAACTACAAAAAGAAGGTTGTGCTTTGTAGGTATTTCTTCTATTTTTTGGCATTTAGAAAATAATCAGAATTTTGAGGTGTGAAAATATATTTGCACCAAAGCAAAATTACAGGTAGTGAACGTATTCACTTATACAATGTAAAGGCAAATAACCGCAGTCGTACATTGATATCAGAGAAATTCCAACCCCAATAATTTCAAAGAAAGGTTTGCCACTCATTTCAGAGGAGTCACAATTTCACCCATTATAATTTCTTTTGAAAGATATTTAATTACTCCTACTCAAGAACATTGTGGAAAGAGCATTGTGGAAGTAAAAATTTAATGGAACACCTATAATATCAATGGAAAAGCTCCCATTGATTTCTGTGGATCTTGGTTCATGTCCTTCAAAAGCTTTATGGAAGGATCTCTCAAAGGAAAAGGTCCCAATCCCTATCATCATGCCATCTAAAACTGAAGTAAAACCTGTACTGAAGGAAATACTGCATATGAAAAAATTATTTTCACAAGAAAATGGACAGAGATTTATCACTGTGCTTAGGTGAGTGCTGCAGCAAACTTATATCCTTTGAATCAGGGACAGAAATGCATAAAGCACATTGTACAGTGGGTTGGACTTGGACAGATACTAGCATTAAAATGGTGTTTAGGGTTATGGATGTAACGACCTCATAGTTGGATGTTATAGAACAGCCTTAACATCCAGACCTTTTTTTGCTTACTTCATTTTGATTGCCTCCTTTTATTTTCCAGTTATAAATACTTGCCATTGAGCCAAAGACTTTGCTGACTAAAACACTGATGACAGATGAGTCATTCTGTCACATCTATATGACTGCAAGTACCTTCAAAAAAGACCTGATTCTCCTCTTTTCTGGTAACTGAGCTGACTCATTTCTGAATCAGCATAGCACAATGTCATCACACTGTTGGGATATAGAGTACTTCAATACCATCTTCTTCTCTGAGCCCCTAAAAGTCCTCCCAAATGCTTTTTAGCGTACATGAGGAAACATTTCCAGTTGTTATAACCTAAAGCTGTGTGTTGCCTTGGGTTTTAGGTAGTCACACGTTTATCAGGGTCTTGAAAAAGTTCCTCTACTGTTTCCCAGTCAGCTCCCAAGTCCTTATCCTCAGGGAACTGAGTTATGATGCCACTGCATCACCAAGACAAAATTTCAGTGTTATAATTACTGCAGGGACTGGGAAAACATAAATCCCAGTTCTGTGATGGAGCAGATGAAGTACAGCTCCTAATCCTGGGGCAAAATTATTTTTGTCAAAGAGATCTGGTTATGGAACAACTTGCTAGAGTAATTAGGAAAATCCAGAAATGGCTAAATATATCCATGTCTTTTATGGCCTTTTATGAATAAGAAGATCATTTTGGTTTTAAGGATTTTTTTCACAGTTCAAAGAACTGTTTTTACTCATCAGTCCCATCCCAATATATTGTGTTCCCAATTAAGCTTCAGAAATCCTAGGAAGAATTTTGCCTCTAATATAAGGTAAGTTTTTGAGACTCCTTTAAGTCCATTCTGTGGTGTTTGTTTACTTGTTTGGGAGGCAGGGGTGAGTTGGGGGGGTTGTTTTGTTTTGGTTTGTTTTGTTTTGCCTGCTGCTGGTTTTGCATGGAAAGGTCTAGGGTCACCAAATACAGCTTCTGTCACGCATCAAGCTAAGGTGATACATAGCACCATAAACCCCTGAGACAGCTAGGTTCACACCAGAATAAATGACAAGTGCATCAAGGGCAGAAAGTGTATTATGAAATACATGAAAGTAAGTTTACCCCAAAAGGATGAAAGACTGAGACTCAGCCTATTCTAGGGGCCTAAGTATTCTGAAGCTCATTCTAGGTCAAGAGCCATCCCCTTCCAGCTGTAGGAAAAAAACATTGTAAACTCTTTGCATGTTGCTAGTATTGATAGCTTTAACATTTCTTATTCAAACTGAGGGCACAAACCTGAATAGGCTAATGTAGATTTTCTCTGTGAAAATACCATCAGCCCTCTAGAACTTTCGTATGTGTTTTGCAGCTTTCTGACCTTTTCAGTGTCACGCTAATGCTATAATAAATCACCTCTTTTAGTGCCTGAAGTGCTACCTTTCACCCCCAAACATGTCTGGCAACTGTGCCCGCTGTCAATATATCATCATAATGTAGCATGTACATGTGTCAAGCAATATGAATGCACTTTTGGCAGATGTAAGCTTCCAGTTGGGTTTGTACTGTGAGAAGGGGAAGAGGATGGGGGGCTATGTAGCTATTTTACTTTATCATCCTTGTACTTTGTAGTCTCTTCATCTCCACTGTATTAGTAAATCATATTTGTTGTGTAAGGTGTTTGATCTCATGCCTCCTGCCTCCTTTCATCCAGATAACTTCATGATAAAGAGACTGGTTAAGTCTGTTCTTAAAAATTCCATGGTTTTACTAACTTGATTTTAGACGAACAGTTAAGGAATGCATTCACAGCCAGATCTTATGCAGCAATCCTGTAAATCTCGGAGCTCTCTGTCCATGTTGCAGTTGCCTTGGTTTTTTTGCAGGTGTGGAAACTGAGGCAAAAAAAGATGTTAGTGATGATCAAAGGGTAGAGAGCCGATAACAGAGCCAACAGCTAGAAACACCTCTCCCCAGATTCACACAATCACATAAGCCTTCTTCAGTAGTTTTTCAGCCATTATTAAGTCTTTGTAAAATAAAAGTAACAGGCAGCCTAGGGCCAGTATTGTCCTCTGAGATAGCTCATTATTTCCCATTGTTTTGTCTCCAAATTACATGTTGTTTTCTAGATCTAGAAGCTCTCTTCTTCCCAATCAACTCGAGCATCTGAAGCCTCTCGGTGTTTAGTTACTGTATTCCTTTCCGTGTCCTTAAAAAGCTAAAGCCAATGTTTAGAACTGTAGAATGTCTGTTCCAGGGTGTCTAAAATTTGCAGAGGTCAGATCCTTAACAGCTGAATGTTTAGGGTCTCTCAGATGGCCCTAAACCATGAAAGCAATATCAAGCATCCTCTGTGAAACACATACATCAGCAAGTCACCAGAAGAGTCTGGTGTCTCACAGAGGGCTTAGAAAGGCAGCACTGGTGGCTGGGAGCCACCTAGTCAGCACACAAAACCTGCAGCCCTTTAGAGTCTGCCAGTGCGAACCAATAGCTTTTCTCTTGCGTGCATTTACGATATTGCAGCTGAAATGCGTATTTTAATACTGTAAGAGTATTGAATAAGAGTGGTAAATCTAGGAGTTGATTCACAATGGAAGAGGATTGCCCCAGAACTTGAGTCTCATTTCAACAATTTCTTTTCAACATTGTTACCTCTGTGATTTTCATTTTCCCAGCGTAAGTGGTGCTGGTAGCAAAACACAACTACTTCTTTCCCATCCAGAAGACCTTGTTATCCTCAATTCCAGGCTTTCTCAACTGTTTGATTTGCTTTTTGGGTAACAGTTCACGATTATCAGGCTTTTTGATTTGTGTGTGTGCATGTGTATAAGCAGAGGAAGAGCCTCATCAACTGAAGAGCCTCACCCTTTCCTAATCTTGCGGAAATTCTTCTAATACAGTAGAAAAGACATTAAGAACTCATGTTGGTATAAGTGATAATGTGTCAGATTTGACTTCATTGTGAAGAGTTGCCTAATTAGCTGAGAGGGAAACATCTCTGAGATCTGACAAGGAAAATAAGTTTAGTTCAAAGGCATGTCGGTAGCGAAGAACACTCTTCAACTCATATAATGCAAATTATGTGGTATTTAGTTCCACCGAGATAAATAACTCCACTAAGATAAATATAAATTTAAATATATGAGTAGGAGATAAATTGTTGAGGACAGCATTCTGGGAATTATTAAATGTCTTTGATGAATTCAAATTTTTATTGGGGTTTTAGCAATGTCCTGTTCTCTCTTCAGAAATGCTTCCTTCTTTCTTAGTCTATTTCCTTTAAATATGATTTGAACACCATTGTTATTACTGGAAAAACTATGTCGGCTGTTAAAAGAATGGATCAGAGAATTTCTGAGCAAAATACAATATTTTAGATTTTGTTTACATTTTACATTGAAAGAGAAAGCCAGCGTATTAAGCTACCCTAGTAAATAGAAATTTTGAAAAAGATCATGAAAGTGATGAAAAATTATCTATAAATCTTATAATTTATAGTAGAAGTATAAATATAGGTAATATCCTATAAAATATTTAACAGTAAAATTAATAAATCAGTTCTGTACTTTGAATAATTTTGATACCATCAATCCAAAGCAGTAAATTTACCATTATTTGGTTTAGTTTCCTCTCCTGAATTTCATCCAAATCAATTTTCTCTCCATGGAGTATTTTCATTTCAATGAAAGTTCATTCAGCAGCAGGAAATAAGTTCATCATTTTAATCATCCACACCTTTAAAAAGAGATCTGAATTTTTGAGAAAGACACAGAAGGTTATTGTTCAGATAAGCAAGGACAGATAAGCACCTAAACCCTGTTAAGTTAAAGGGAATTGGGTGCCAACAATATCTGCAAATCTGAATGTTATCCTCTACTTCACTGTAACTGATACATTGAGAAACCCTAGCATTGGTAAGGAAAAAATAAATAAAAGCTAGGCTGTGTTTTAACCCTGAATAAGACTTCTGTGAGGGGTTAAATGGAAGAGTCGTATCTTCCTCTTTGATGTGTCATCAGTTTTCCAGACCACAGGTTTGAAGTACAGAAAAGTTGGTACCACATTACAGAACAGCAGCTATTCTCCCAGCCGCAAGAAAATACAGCTGCTGTCACTGCCAATTCATCACTGCTTGATGTATGGGGTATAATTTCACATGGAAGGTATCGCAGGAGCTAACCACTGGTTTATGTTCGGAAACCTGCAAACAGTGTCAATTTGCCACTACCTGAAACAGCAGTAAACCAAGTCAGAGCATCTCGTGTTATCATTACATGGAAACATGTCAGCAGTTAAAAAAAGGGAGAGAAATAAATGTGGTTACTGAGAGGTTTCTTTCCATGGAATGAAATGGCTTTATCCTTTCGTGAAAGTCTTTTTCACAGTGAGCTAATCATACTTGAGACTAGTAGCTGCAAGCCAGGGCCCACTTGTATAAAGAACTACCCTATATTTTTCTCTTGTTTGCTGTACTTCCTTTGTAAAATTAGGAGATTTATCCATTGACTTTAATTGAAACATGTCTATTTGTAATGGTTCAAGATCGGCTCTATTGTTCTCTGAAATAATATGTGAAAATTGAGTATTTCTAGCTTCATTTAATGTATTCCGTTTTAAAAATCACATTATACTGGAGTCTGGTTTAAAACCTTTTTATGTCATTACAGTTTGGATTGCTCACTAATGGAAGGCTTAAGTTACCGTTGGATTTTCTAGCTGAAGTACAGTAGAAGACACATTAAGTTTTCTCACCGATTTTAACTTGATGGAAGAAACACAGTGGGAAAATGCGCTAATAGCAGCATTTACCAGAAGTAATTTCTGTTTATTAATGCATCTTGTCAAGTCGCATAAGCTAAGCAGAGTAGGGAATGTTCAGTAGTTTTGTGGGAGACCTTTCTGGTCGTGGTCAGGGACATACTACGGAGGAAATGGTGCATAAGTGGTAGCAATCTACCTTGTCATTATCATTAATTTGTATCACATTATGATGATGTCTCTTATATGGGGAATAAATACAACTCTCGTCTGCTTCCCTGTTTCCTTAAACACTGAACAGAATTTTTAACATGAATTTTACAATGCGGTGCATTCTGCCTTCCTATATTGCACCAGGTACTGAGTCTGGATGTAGATATTAATGTTAGTCAGAAGTTTTTAGTACAACCATTTTTCACTAGAATGTGCTGATTCAGAAGACATGGAACTTTTCTGCAGTGGGAGCACTTTTGCTGAAGGTTTCCTGAAAGTTTCTCAAGTCCAGGATGAATTTTTGCGCAGTTTCTCTTTTTGTCCTTCAGTCCCTGCCGGAAAGCTGTAACCGATACCTAGTATATGTCTTTGTTCTACTGATCACACTTTGGAGAGAAATAGTGAGAACTCATGTCTTTACATCTAATGCTTGTGAGAAAGAGCGACTTGAGAGATACTCTGAGATTAGTGATTTTTGTTTATTCATTCAAGGTGGGTCCCAAAGCAATATAAAGATTTTCTTCTGTCTTTTCTTTCTGAGGGAGTGATTCTCCTCATCTGCTTCCTAATTCTTTGCTTTTACCTTGGGGGCACATATTGCCACAACGTATAGGTTTGTGCATCAAGTCCTTTGTTTCCTTCTGATGCAAGAGGAGAAATTATAAAACTGTGAATATTCTCCAAAGAAAGCTGTTTTCTGCCTTGCTCTGTCACCACCAACTTCACTTCAACATATTTTGATTATAGTCCGCTCTTACTTTGCAATGATAGAGGGTACAAAACTATATGAACAAACCTTTCTCTTGTTCTGCAGTCCGAACAACAAAACTAGCTCTCCTATTTCAATCACTATAAATGTTAATTTTTGGTTTGGTTTGGTTTTGGTTTTCTCTTGAGACTTACTTTAACTTGTTTCCCTGATAGTTTTGTGTGTGACATTTTTTTAACAAGGAAATGAGGGATCTAGCTGGGACCCTCTGGAGAGAGAGAAAGACCATGACCTTCCTGGCAAGAAAGTGTGGATTCCCAGAGAGGAAATGGGATGCAAGACAGTGAGAGTCAGAACTGACAGGAGCAAATAGCAGATGGACAGGCTTTGGAGGTGATGGAAATAATTTTCCAGGGGACGACAGAAGTCTGTGCAGTGCTTTCTGCAACTCAGCCTTTAACCAAGACCAAGTCAAGGCAAGTTAACAGAAGGATCCATCTGTAACAACTCAACGGACAAGGAGGAGTTCCCTGTTTCTCTTCTGGCTGTCCTAGTAATTTGCGTTTTCTCTGTTTAGAATTTACATGTTCTGGGGTTTTGTGTGGTTGATTTGCATTCTAATAAGACAGGTTTAATTTCAAAGACTTTTGGCTTTTAAGACTCTGCCCTTCTGATGCTTACTACTCTTTGCTGTGGACTTCAGCTTCGATAGGTGAACAAAACACCTATCACTTTAGCAAAAACCAGTGTAAAAAGCAATGCTGTATCAGCAGCCTAGCATATGCAGTAGATTGTTGTACAGTAAACCTATATTTTTCTAGTGCACCAGAATGAATTTAACACAGAGAAATAAAATTTAGCTTGCCTTCATTTCACAGCCAACGCTCAATAAATAATACATCGTAATACCTAAAAAATTAATAATTACAGCTCACAGACTTTGAAGCATTCTTCCCTGAAATGATGTGGTAGAGCTCTTACCCTGTTTTTTACAGGGTATAACAATGTAAAAATGGCTGTACTGGGTCAGAACAAAGGGCCTTTAGGCTGGTATCCTATCAGTGAATCTAGCCTGTTGTGGTTGTTTTGGGAAGAATATATGAACAAAATAAAATGTATTAAAACTTCTCCTTGAAAATCTTCACATCCTCCAGCACTATGAATATGAGTGTCTTATCATGGGGTGAGATCTTTGAGTTTATCAGAACCAGTTTTTAAAAAAAACACTTTTTTAATCCAGCAATACACTTTGCCATTTACCATGTCACGGGACAATCATGCAGTTGACTATACTCAATGTGCAAAAATATTTTATTGCTGGATAATATTGCCTTGTATGGTGAGAGAATAAATAATCATTCTCTATTTACCTTCCCTGTGCTCTTAAAATTTCTTAAAGCCCTGTAATACCCTGCATTAGACATCACTCTTCTCATTCATCTTTTTGACTAAAATAGATGCTCCACAAGACACTCGTGGATACCTTCTGGTAGACATAACCTTCAGCCACTATGGATGTTCAGTGCTCAGATCTAACACAACACATACCTCAACAATAGTAAAATGGATAATCCCATTGATTTCAGTGTGAGGCAGGTCATTCACATACTCTTCCAGGTAAGGGTTTTGGTCTCCATCTAATCAAGTTAGCTACATGTCATCGTGGAAGACTGCTGGTTTGGATGATCTTCTCTCTGCTGACATCAAACAACCTCTCTCACCTTTGACATATTAGCTGTTGTTCGGCAATTTTGTTTCACACTGATGTGAAGCACTTGAATGTAACAATATTATTTCATCATTCTGACTCCTTTTGTTTTGGTTCAGGTGACTACTCTGTCACTTATTTATTCTGAAACATACTGTGATCTAAATGCAGCATGCATAGATAAAACACATACAAATAAAACAGAGGAAATGCACTGTATACTCAAATCACGTAGTCCTTTGTGACCTGGGAAGCTGTTGTCTGATAGAGATGTCTGCTATTTCCTAAGATTTCTTAGTAAGGGGTAGGAAAAAAGATAACAGTGCAGTAACTCTGAAGTCCAACACATTTTGTTCAAAACAGCAAAGGCTGCAGATAGTCTGGCTTTGACTGCATGAATTGTACATGAAGGTCTCTCAGATTTCTCCCCCCCTCCACCACCACAAGTATGTCATAAACATAGGGTCATTTAAGTTATCCCTGGTTATTACAAAGCAATGTTTTCCATATGGAGACTTCTCCCTGGAAAGCAAGAGGCTCTTTATAAAATGTTTGAGATCAAAAGCACGTAGTATTTTAGGAAAGCAAACGTTCATTTCCATCACTGATATTAGTTGAAGACCTGATTATAGATGCTATCTATATTAAAATATCATACATTAAATTAATGTTTTCCCCACCTGAAATTGAGAATACAGGGGGAAATTCTCCAAAAGAACCTTCTGTGTCACTGATTCAAGGCAATTCTTTCACTTCGGAAGCACGTTAAAATCAAAGATGTTTCTTGCGTCTTCCATACATAAAGAGGTTTCTTGCGTCTTCCATACAAGTTTGAATTCTGTTCCAGAAAATCCCTCATCTGGTGGCTAGAAATATTTTCTAATCTGTAGCCTAAATTTGTCCATAGCTAGTGTCTCCCATTTGTTTCACAGCAAAATTTCCCTTTAGCTTTAATAGGTTTTCTTTTTCTTGGTTGTCTTTTACCTTGATTTATTAAACTTGCAGAAACTGAACATACATGAAATCTTCCTCAGACTGTATTTAGAGTTTTTCTAACTTTTTCTGCCCCCCCCCCCCCCCCCCCCCCCCCGCCATATATTCTAGCATTATTGGTGTCTCCAACCATTCAAAGTTGTGAGTGTTAATGCAATTCAGAGAGTGGATAAGATTTTGGAAAAAACTACTGTCTTCACCTCTTGCTGTTCATCATGTATATGTTTGCACATTGTTATTACAAAGTCTATTGGATAAGATTCAATGGGCAGAAGAATGATTGCAAATGACTTTTTACTTGACAAGTCAATCTAAAAATTCAGGAATGAGCTCCAAAAGAGTTAGTTATAAGGATGTTTGTCGTTTTTCCAAGCCAATGAAACAGAAGTCAACGTTCCATGACTGTTCAAAAGGCATGAACATTTGAAAAGATCATACATTTTAGAAGATGATACCTAGGGTCTTGTGGGTTTGAAACCATCAGAAAGACAAGAACTGTTCAAAATATCCAGTATTTCAGAGATAGAATAGTAGTAATAAAATGCTTGTCTAGTTGCTGAAATAGTCTAACTTTGATATTGTAACATTTTTACATATTTAGTTATATACAAACAGCTTATCAAAAGAATAAAATCAAGTATGTTCAACATGCCCTGGACATGTTTTTAGGAAGTTACTTAATTTTACAGAATAATAGAGGCAAGGATGTCTCTTAAACTTTTAGCATATTCATCACTTTTTCTTTTCTGTGACATAGTCTCTTCCTATGGTGCATGCTTTGCTAATATGATCTACTGTTCTGATTTTAGACTCTGTACCTTCTTTGCCACCTTCTCTATGCTAATAATACCTATATGCTTTCTTCTTTTCTCATGAACTTCATGAACTAATCTATAAGTCCACTGAGTTTACCATATTATATTATTTTTAAGTCTGTCTTCTATGCTTGCATCTCTGAAACCTCAATGTTTATAAAAGCATGAGTTAAAGATCCAGTGGAATAGTGGATCTAAACTAAAGTGAATCAACCTTATGGGATTACAGAACTTTGAGTTGCAACTACTGTGGTCATTTTGTTAGACTTTTTAAAGTGTAGGATTTTGTGATGAAGGTAAAGATTCTTTTGGAAACGGATTAATATCCGATTATACACAGCACCCAGGAGAGTATGAATACGTGGAAGTTCTTGGGTGAATAAAGAGGCATAGGAACCTCAGGATGAGATATTCACATCAGGGATACTATTACCATAAAGAATATTGTGTAAGCTCGCAACGTACTCTCCAGCCTTGAAAAATAGGTATAGAACTACTTTCAAAGTTGTTGGTATAAATCAAATTTAGAACAAATTAGAAGGACAGTGGGATTCTACTCTGTCTGCTCTCACAACTGCATGAGTATTGAAGCATTTTTTTTATCGGCCTGTGGGCCCACACAAACACATATATTGTAAAAAGTTGATACCTTCTTTACATGAAATTTAATATTGCTGCACTGATCAAAAGGATGCTTTAGAATAAATAATATAACCTCAGCCTTTTCTAAGCATGGCATTTCCTACTAGGAGGTAAATAAAATATTATTAGGAAGGGAGTAGGAATTATATTGAAAGTAGCAGACAGGACAGTTTATTATTCGTAGAAAACATATATATTTCAGTGCCAGCATAGGTATCATGTGTACTTTTCTAGATACTTAATGAACATTGGATAAGGATAATTGCAAAGAACTAAAAATTAAATGCAGGATCTGAACCCCTTTTTTATTTTAAAAACACAAACGAACTTTAAAGTTACATAGTTACTCATGCATATCAGGCTTATATTTATTCAGCTAAGGCAATCTGCACTTGCTTAGCCACAGATGGATATAAAGAAGATACCATTCATCTGAAACAATGATCCTTTTACTTATCGAAGTTGCCATGTGATGTACATGTCCCATTTAAATAGAATGATCTTCACAGTGTTATAAAATATTCATTAAAAATTTTCAGGCAACTTCCAATTCAAAATGTTTCACAATATCTGCTATGGATTAAAAGGTTTTGTTGGGGTTTTTTTACCATTTTTTAAGTGACTCTGCTTTTACATGTATATGTATTTATTCAAATATCGGTCTTATCCATTTATTCTGTTTTAATATCCTGCTTTAAAGCCACATTTTGATACAGTGCTTTGTGTGTGGCATAAATTAGAGTTAAAGGTCCCTAATTTATAGATCTGTAAAAATTTGGAGCAGTATTATTTGGATTTCCAAAGGAAAATGGTCACAACAGTATCTGATAATGGTTTGGATTTGTTTGGTGTGAGTGTTAATTTATATGGAAAAAAAGGATAATGGACAAAGGAAAAAAGGAGAGACCAAGGAGAATATTTTCATAAAGCAACATGGAATACTCATACCATTTTTGTGTTAGTTTTCAGAATTAATTCGCTCTGGACAATGACTTTGGAGCTGATGTTAGTATCAGTGAAGAGGCCAGTATATTCCAGCTGAGGCAGCTGTCCTGCTGGGGAGGCGAGACAGAGCAGAATATAAGCAGGTCTAATTCCTGAGGCTCCAGCTGGGTTGTGTGGTTTCATGCCAGTGGTGATTGAGCCGCCTTTTGCTCTGGGAAGCATTCCACCAACTGCTGACCATCATTCAGAACTAATTTCTGCATGTCCAGCAGCTAAGACTATGGAATATCTGGTAAATCTGGACACAACTGTTGTTGTACATCAGACCTGATGTTTTGAGACTTCCTTGTCCTCCATCCTCATGGAGTAAGGGGTTTGTTGTTCAAAGCCGAAAGCTAGTTGTTCCTTTCCTTTAGAGGAAGCGGCCTGTTATGCCTGCTCTGAAAATGCTTGCTGCATTAATGCTCAGTAAGGTTTAACAGAAAATGCAAATTCTTATTTTAAAGAACACACAGAGGAAGATGGGCTGCAATTCCCACCTCTTATACCCCGGTTTCCTTATTTTACATTGTAATTCAGTGATTAAAAAGATCAGCGTACCTCAATTCATTCTGTCTGGGGAAACAAAACCATGTAACCTGTTTCTGGGAGAGGGTGCTAATCCTCTATGCAAGAGGTGACAAGCACTAAAGAGGCCAAAGAGGTTCCTTACCCTGGGGATTAGGAAGAGCCCTTGACAAAGGGCTGTCACGGAAGCAGTTGTGGGACAAAATGCATGTAAAAGGAAGCTTTTATTCACCATTTCCCTAGCCAGCTGACTGTAAGGTGTTTTCATTTCATTATGTACAGTGCTTCTCTGAACAACTTTCTCAAATTCTGTACCTCTCCAGATTCATTTTGTATATAACCAAATCAGCTCATGCAGAGCTCTGGACTGAGACTAGGATCAGGCGTATACAAGTCAGTATGGTTGCACTTGACATTACAAGACATAAGGTTCTATTCTGATCTGCCTCTAAAGCACTGTGTGCAGCCTAGGTTCCTGTGAAAGCTTTGATGATGCATATTCACACACACAGAGTGGTCTGGGAGATATAAATTTTACACGTCCGAGTGGCTAACATTTTGCACGTTACAGTGGAAAGTCAATATGATGCTTCCAAATCATTTCAGTCCTCTTAGATCCTGTGGATTTGATGAGGATATAAATGATGTATTGATTTGGGGCTGTCTCAGGAGAGAGGAAAAATGTTTATCATGAGTTTTGGGTGTCCTCTGAGACTTTCCTTTTCAGTTGTAACAACAGATTTTGTGACGCAGGCATAGCTCCAAAAGGAAACAGAATGAGGTCAGATACAGAGTAGTTTGCTTTAAAAAAAAAAAAAAAGCTTGGCAAGAAAAAGCAGCAGGTAGTGAAACAAATTGAATTCATTTGTGGTACAGGCCCTCAGAAAGCTCAAAATGTGTAGGCATAAACCATATGAGCAGCATCTCTGCTAGCTGCCTCTGCTTCTCAGAGCAAACTAGGTAGATCACATTAGGTGTCAATTTATTCTTCATAAAACACTAACAATTATCAGATGGAGGTGCCTAAAAATCTGTCGTGATTAAAAAACCAGATGCCCTGAAAATGAAAGTGTCCAAACATACACAGTACTTAAAAGTAATGCATCTGACAACAGATGATATAGAAGACAGGAGTGTCACTGCACGTAGATTTATTCCACTATAATATGTATAGACTGAATGAGCTTTTTTTACAGTTACCCTTTCTGAATTACTATGAATTTATAGTGCTGCTTCTTAACATTTATATTTGTCTACACTAAAGATGCAATAATTTATTAACATGGTAATAAATGTTTAATACTCCTTGTCTGTATCATTTGTAAAACTATCTCCTTAAGCCTCTGATTCTTGAAAATATAAGGAGGACAAACATTACACTAAAACAATGCTGTTTTAAAAATGGATGTATTTATATGCAAAATTTTTAAAATGTCACTTTTGCTCATAACCTCTGCTATTGAAAGTAACTGAGATGTTCAAGACATAAGGCAGAATCTCATGTTTGATTTAACGTGTTGTAACTGATAGTTATCATTCAGGCAGGGTACTTTTTTTTAAACAAATGTTCACAGAGCATCTACAGAGGAATTTTAATGCAGGCATTAAAAAACAATGAAAAATTAAAGTAATGAAATTGGCTTAAAAATCAAGCAATATTTTAAAAAAATCTGGTAGGTCCTGGTTTTTTTTTTTCCCCTTTGTTCAATTGGAATTTGCCTATTTCACTTTTGAAGGTCTTTTCTTCACAGCTCTCAGTGTTAGGTAGATACCTTTACTTCTCAAATGAACTGAGATTCAAACTTCTGAGGAAAAACAACAAAGATAACATAACTTCCCATGTTGTTCTGATAACTGATGGTATTAACTGTGACCACTGAATACCCAAGCCTACTTCCGTGGTTATTCAAAGTCCATGAACTTTAGATGTCATGTTGGAAACTTATGGTTGAACAGGATATGAATGCTTCTGGCTTTCTACATAAATTGGAATTTCACTGCCAGAGTGCCACCTGTTCCAAATGATGCAAAACAATTTTCCTGAAGACTCATGTAACTTTCCTAAAATTTCTGAAAGCAGGTAATAGCCATAAAACAGTCTGTTCAGAAGAAACCAAGCTCTAGGTGGTTAACAGAAGCATTTGTCTGCTGCATTAAGTTTAATGAGTTAGGTATTCCTAAAATGCAGTGGAAATCAAATCAGGTACTGCGGTTAGTGGCGTTTTGTAACATCATGAAAACTTTTATGAATCAGCCTTGTAAATTATATTTTATGTTTTCTTCATGGCAGTTTTCGTCTATATACAATATCAGGTTAACAGTATTTACCAAGTGTTAAAATGATGTAACATTTTAATACAGCAATTGATAAAACACAGTTTAAAAAGAAAGAAAATAAGACAAACAAAGAAATTTAATTCATATTTTTCCCATTTATCAGTTCTTAGTTATCACTGTAATGCCAATGCATTCTTGCAGCTGTAGACATAAAATAGACTTTTGACTCACTTTCTAAGCTGGTACTTGGATGAGTGAATCCTCTGCTTGTTCTTTTCCCTGTTGTCATTTAAAGACAGTAATAGCATTCTTTTTTCTTCCCTCTGTCTTTCTCCCCTCCAGCAATGACAATGCAGTTCATAAGCCATCGGTTCCCTGACTACCATGATCCAACTATAGGTGAGTAGACATTATTCTCTTCTTCATCCATTTCAGTGTCTCTGCCTATTTGAGATATTGCCATACAGTGAGAAGCTGCTCCTAAATAGCACTTAGATAGAAGCAAGATTTGTAAACTTTGGATTAAACCTTAATTTTGTGATGACAATTAAATTGTGTCATGGTCATACCATAGTTACTTCTTCCTGAAATGCTTTGTACAAAATCTCTTTCAACAACAGATTTGTGGCTTCATGCTCTATAACTATTAATGTCTGTGCACTTATAATGACAGAATGCAAAACAAAAATGTTACAAGATAGAAAGCAGTCTTTCAGAATACTAAAATAATGTATAAACTCCAGTCTGGGGTGTGTTTTTAAAAGTTTTGTTATTTTAGTACTGTTTTCCACTATTAAACTCTTAGTTGACCTCTAGAAAAAATGAAGTGACTACTGAATTTGATATACTAGAGTCGTGCTCCAGGATCACATACTCTGCTAACTCCCTTGGGTTTACCTGCATTATAAACTTAGGTGATGATAAATACTCACATGTATCTGCAATACACTGAAATACACTTTAGATGCTGACTATTGCATGACTATATGGCTGGAGTACAATGGGACAGTCTGAGCTGGAAGAGAGATCTGGGATGAATTCTGGTTGACTGAATTTCTATTTCTAAAACAGTTAATTCAAAAAGACTGTGGCAAAAATTGTGTCTTATTAAAACATTTCGAATGTTTTCCCCCCTTCTAAGTTGTGTACAAATTTGGAAGATATTTACAGGGTAGAAACCCCAGTAATTTAATGCCTTGAACAGCCTCGGGTTACTGTTGTTGCATTGGGTATCATCTACGCCCATTCTGCCAGATATCTGGTGAACATCAAGTTGAGCAGGAGCCAGCTCAACTTGTGCCCTTGCAACAAGGAAGGCTCATGGTATTGTGGACTGCATTAGGAGTGTTGACAGCAGGTTGAGGGAGGTGATTCTTCTCCTTTCTACTCAGTACTGTTGAGGCCATACCTGGAGTACTGTGTCTGGCTATGGGCTCCCCAGTACAGGAGAGCATTGGCATAGTTTGGCCAGAGAGGTTGTGGAGTCTCCATCCTTGGAGATACTCAAAACTGTATCGACATAGTCCTGGGCAGCCTGCTCTAGGTGGCCCTGCTTGAGCAGGGCTTTGGACCAGATGACCTCCAGAGGTCCCTGACAACCTCAACAATTCTGTGACTCTATGATGTCAAGAATGGTTGTCAAAAGACTTCTTTTCTTGCTGTCGAGCGTCTTTTGGGCGCTGCCATATTTATTAATATAAATGAATGTAGTAAAAAATGTATGTGACATCGAGGTAGAAATCAGCAGTACTGAAGGTTTATTCATTTAAGAGTGTGTTTATTAGTCAGTTTTACTTATACTAAAAAGTCCTTGCATTTATAGGGACTGTCCATGTGTAATATTCGGTTATACCAAGGAGAAGATGGCAGAATCTGGGCCTGATAAGTGAGAGGCACTAAAAATATTAACATTTACAAAGATTGCTTTGTGTCATGGTTTAACCCCAGCCAGCAACTAGCACCACGCAGCCGCTCACTCACTCCTCCTCCCCTGCCCCACCCCAGTGGGATGGGAAGGAGAATCAAAAACAAGTAAAACTGCTAAGTTGAGATAAGAAAAGTTTAATAATTGAAATAAAAAAAAGAAAAAAATAGTAATGAAAAGGAAGATAACAAAAAGAGTGAAGTATAATCCAAGAAAGACAGGTGATGCACAATGCAATTGCTCACCACCTGCTGACCGAAGCTCAGCCAGTCCCCAAGCAGTGATCTGCCCCTCTGGCCAGCTCCCCCCAGTTTATATACTGAGCATGATGTTCCATGGTATGGAATACCCCTTTGGCTAGTTCGGGTCAGCTGCCCCGGCCATGCTCCCTCCCAGCTTCTTGCACACCTGCTTGCTGGCAGAGCATGGGAAACTGAAAAGTCCTTGACTTAGGATAAGCGCTACTTAGCAACAACTAAAACATCAGAGTGTTATCAACAGTATTCTCACACTAATTCCAACGCACAGCACTGTACCAGCTACTAGGAAGAAAATTGACCCTATCCCAGCTGAAACCAGGACATTTTTGGGGGAAAAAAAAGAAAAAAGTTTTTCCAACCCCCTCAGCCAAACTAATTTTTTGTTATCTTTGAGATTTTCAAATATTTCAAACTCAGGTTTAAACTCTATAAAATTATTGCATTGCTAAGTAGAGCAGCTAATGGTAGTATTTCTTTTAATTTGTTATTTCTATAGTATTCCACATTTCCTGGATATTAACTCCTGGTAAATTGTGGTATTTTAACAATGAAAAAAAAAAAGGTGCATAAACTCTTCATGCCACTAGTAATTTTATAACCATTAAAAATATTACAAAATAAAAATGAGATGTGTCAACTCTAAAGAAAGCAAAACTACTATGGAATTGCTACAAATTCATTTGTTGCACTCAGGAAAAAAATAATCATTAGATCTAATTGGAAGAGAGGAACATTAGTAGTTACTGACACCATTAAGTTATGTACATACACTCATCTTTATTATTAACTATCCACCTGCCATCTGTATTTATCCATATATTGTATCTTGTCATAATCTTTACTTATTGGTCTCTAGACACTACCACAATATGAATAATAGATAATCATAAAGAGAAGGAAAGCTGATGATGCATTATAAGTACATACGGCAGGAACGCCTAGAGGACCTAATCAGGATGAAGGTCTCCTTGAGTAAGAGACAGCTTCTACTCAGTAAAACCAACACTCTAAACAGGAGAGGGGAGAGAGAGAGAGAACAGAGAAATGAAATATTGAATTCAAACTCACACAGCTGGCTAGAGGCAGAACTGGAAGTACGACTCTGAGTTTTATCTGTTCAGCACTTTTGTCTCCCAGAACATGCTGAGGACATCCTGAGAAAGCCTGATTTCTATTCATGCTCTAAAACATGTACTAAACAGCAGAGTATAATCTTGGGCTAAGTACATACGTTTCCTCTTGGGTAAATTTGTGGTATGACCCCTCAGAATTGGACATGAAAACAAATAGAAGGAATCATTTGTTATCTGATCTGTAATAACAAACAAATACATTTAAAAATCTCAGTACACTGAAAAATTTTATACTGTTGAGATTGCTTTTACTACTTTTGAGCCCTTGCTCTCAAATCACAGAATACCCCTCATGTTTTTTTGTACATCCACTGGTAGGCATATTTTAACTATTTTCCATCAGTCTAAAAAAATATTAGCTGATCCAGAATGAGCGTATCCAGGGCCAAGACTATGCTCATGCCGGGAGTTGCCAGAGGAGACGTTACTCCTTGAAGGTCGCAAGGAGCTAGCCACAAACAGATGCTTTGTGTCATGGGGAAGTTATCATGGGGCAGAACAGTGATCTGTCTAGTCAGAGTTTTGTTTCTCACAGTAACCCAGCAGCAGATGATGAGGAAAGAAAAAAAACAGGCCACATATGAAATGTACCTTCACTCCGGCAGAGTGGCAAAGCAGAAAATTGAATATAGCTTTTCAGCTATGTCTGAGATTGCTGATCTCTGGATATCAATATATTGTCTTTCCTTTGTGTCATACATTTTAGGCTACTTATGTGCCTCAGCAATTTGTATCCTGTTTATGGAACTCATGAGTTGTCCTGAACTTCTCTGGGCACACTGACCACAGGTTTTAGTGTACTTCTTTGGAAATTACTTGTTCTGCCTACCTGTGGTTTTATTTGTCTTTGGGCATTTAAAGGAACAACAGTTTCTGTAAGTGTCACTGAGAGCGTGATATTTTCTGGAAGTAAAAAAAAACAGTTCTATGATGTGTTTGAATGATAATCCATGGATTTTCAGTACTAACCAACCTGCTGAGTCTACTATTCTCCAGTTGAGCTTTAAGATAAAGTCTGTTGTTTCTTTTGCTTTACATGGACATAAGAATCTACATATTTTTCATAATTTTCTTGCACTAGCAACTCCATTCTCTATGTTTTCTATGGTGTGAAGTACCAGTATTGTGGCAGTATTATATTATTATTATTATTATTATACCAGTATTGTGGCAGTAGTGACCATGATACTTCACTGTGCAAATTTAGCCATGATTTAAGTAGGTAGTGCTGGCAGAAATGATACTGTACCTCCTTGCGTTTGATGGGGCTTTTTCTAAGAGCTGTCCTAATAGAAATGGGGGTGGGGGAGTGTAAAATGGAGGGGCCTTTGTAAATAACATCATTGTCTTTTAAATCCCAGACGTCTATCACTTTCAGCTTTACGGGAAAGACTTCAATGACCCCTGGGGCTACTAAATGTTTATAATACCTCTGTCCATTTTAACTTTTCATTGTCCACCTTAAGCATTGACATGGGAGTGGAACCATAATTTCAGCAGTTTTTCATTTCTGTAGATTCTTGTGAAATATTTTTGCATCTAGGCAAAGAAGACAGAGGACAATAAACCATTCCCAAAGCACATGAGCATAGGACTGATATAATCTGGTTGATATTCTAGTTGAAAAGCAGAACGAAACCACATTCAGTCCATACAAAGGATTCACAAAACCATCTTGGATGATCAGTTCGGAACACATAAAAAACCTGAAACAAGGAATCTACAATAGTTTTTGCTTTGACTTAAAAATAAATGGCTGCCAACTGTTTTTCATGTTTTATTTCATAAAAGCCCAAATCCTTTCAATCCAAAGAAGTGTTCTGAGTTCAATTCTTTTGGTATAAAGAACACATTTTATGTCCTGATCTATTCCTTGGTCTATAGAAGCACACCTGTGAGCAATTGACTTTTGAAGATTTTTAGAAGATTTTTTTTTTCTCCTTATTTTATTTTTATTTTATACTTCATCTGTAAACTGATAAGACAGTGAACTTTAAGGGGAGTCTAAAGATGAGAATATATTTCTCTTTTGTCTAGTCCAACATGAGGCTATGGTGAAAATTGCTTACTGTTAGTGACCAGAGAATAGAGAGGAGTTCTTTCACTTTAATATGCTGCCAAATGTGTTTCCCCTTCCCACTTCTGCTTCCCTCCAAACACACAATTAGGAATTTTTCCTAAACATTGTGCAGTAATAATCATGCAGCTTTAAAAATCCAGAGGCATTATTCTTCTCTCTTTTGTGACAGTCCCTAGGAACATGATTCTATAAAGGTCCCTTCCAACCCAAACCATTCTGTGATTCTATGAACATGGATTTTCCCCGTCATTCCTTTTCATTGTGACTCAACATTACGTTACCAATGCATTAGAGTTTGCTTTTTCTACAGTGACTCATATCTCCAGCAATATAGTAGAAATGCACAATTCGAATATAATGGTGCTTTGTGCTTACAACTTTTTTTCTGTTGTTCACTGACCTTTTAAAAATATTTCAGGGGATCTTGATCACAGAAAGCTGCAGAATTTTTGTTAAAAGGATATTTCAGTTGCTACATTATGTCATACATGTGCTCATAGATTTGTATGTATGACATACATATATTTCAAATGTGCTAATTTTGATCCTAAAAGAGCTATGCAAATAAATTTATAATTATTTACATGTTTTTCTTCCTGTTTTTATAATTTATAGAAGGAGTATCTATACTTTTGAAGAATTTACTGGATGTTGTGATGTATAGTCTATCACTTTTTTAAGTCCAAGACTTTTTTAAAGACTAGTATGGATTTATTTAAGGGAAGAGGCTGCTTTTTGTTCTGGGTTTTTTTGGGGTTTTTTGTTTTTTTTGTAAGTAAGTGGTGCATTTTTGTTCCGATAGGAATTTATTCAGGGAAGTCCTCTGTACAGTGTGGATCAGCCATACGGTGTCAAAATAAATGATCACAATAAATGGTCCCTTCTGATGCATGAAACTGTCTTTTATTTTAGCTTGTTGTCTTAGTTTGGAAAAGCTGATAAGATCTTGAGAAACTCAAACTGCAGACATTGTATACAGATATAAATAAATGTGCATACACATAAATACACAAATAGATGTGTCAGTATTTGTTTAAAATACAGAGTAAACATTGATTAAAAAGTTAAATGCTACCTGAAATGCTAATTTTAATACTATCACTTTGAGTTTAATGCCACTTCAAGACAAAGCGGGAAAAATGACTGTATTTTAGGCTTGCTACAAACACTGCAGTTCAGAATTTTGAGACAGAAACATATTATTTTTGTAAGTAACTGGGGAGGGGAAGGATGAAATTCTTTTAGTATTAGACTGTATATGGGCAAAATTTCAGAGGTTAGCACTTCATGAAAATGAAATTATTTCAGCGCACATCTAGTATTTAATTGTAGTCAACAATGGGAACAATTTCCAAGCGGCAGTGGATGTGATTATTTTCTGGAACAAATGGATAAGAGCAATTTACACTCTGTACAGTCTTTGGCAATATCACGGAGAGTTAATGCAAGTAGAGTGGCAGGAAAGGAAGCATGACATAGTGCAGCAAACTGGACAGCCTCCAAGATGCTCATTAACCATGTGACTAATCTTAAAATGAATACATAATGCAAACGGGATGCGAAAGCAGCTTCCTGTTTTGGTGAGATATCACTGCATGAGATTGTGTCAAATGAGCAGTTGAGGGCATTAAGACTGTGTCAATGTCAAACTTTAATTGAAATGGGTGTGGGATGGGAGGCACTTTAGCATTAAGCACATGAATTTCCATGAGGTTTCCTAACGAAGCAATGCATTCACCAACGCATCAAATAAAACACATTTGAACTCATCTTTAATAAGATGGTGGAAATGCATGGGTGAATTTGAGAAAAAAGATAAAATGTGACTGAAAATATTCTAAGGTTATATAATGTGTACCAAAAAATGTCTGTGTTATAAAGAATATTATATCTGTTTTCAAGGTACAATAATGAAAAAGGATAAAGCAAGGGAAATACAAACTCATTAGTAATGACAGAGTGAAAGACAACAAAGACAGGACACATCTACTAGGTCAGGAGAGGGGCATCTTGCCACCAAAGTACTATTCAAATTCATTTTTAGGGTACAGAAAGTTTCTAGATAATTTCTACTCTTATTTAAAACATGTATATGTGTGTACTCCATCCCTAATTTCATTCTCATTCTCATTTTTCCATAGAAGATAAAATATTTGGATTGGACTGAACAAGCCACAACTGGATTTGAGCTCCAAAATTATTATTTTTTTTTTAAATTCTTATGATCGATAGCTAAATAGTCACGACCACCTTTCATTCATCATTCTCCGTACATTTATTAGTCTTATCTGAGACTGGATGAGCAAGTCACATAAAATAATCTGGAACCAGTACAATTTGTCTCCCAAGACTGTCTCCAAGGGTATTCAGACTGATTGTGTCGACATAGCTAAATTGCCTATGTTTGTGTTCCATATTCACCATTATTTAAAATGAGAAATGAAGAATATATAAGAATACTGGTGTATACATTTGAACCATATTCTTAAACCTGTGTTTTATTATGAGTTTTCATTTTTCTATCTGTTGGTATTATCTGCATCATACGTCACATTATGAGGTTAATATTCACTTTCGGTATAAAGCTTTTTGACTTACATACACAAAGAAGAGCAAACAAAGATTATGCCTACTATGTTAGGACTAAGCCTCATGTTCAGACACCTAAATTAAAATGTCTACATATGAGCTGTGTATCTAGGTTCCAGTTTTGGGGGACTCGAGATTTAGGAGTGGAGATTTAGGTCTTTGTTGACTTCCCTTATCACAGGCTTCGAGAGTCATTTGAGATGTCCTACAGTATCCTGCTTTGGTTCAGGATCCTGATCCAGAAGGCTCTGGATCTCCCACAGGTCTTGTGTCGTCATCGTCTGACCCCCTGTGGAGGTGACATAGGACCTATGGAACACCAGGGCCCTTCTAGTCCAGTAAATGAAAGCCAGACAAGATTCCTGAGAGCATATCAAACAGCAAGAGTCATGAACGGGCAACTGAATGGTGTCTGTACTTCCATTAAGTGTAAGGGGATTTTAGATACCTACCTTGCATGTAGACACATATTTTGTAGCTATCTAAATGTAGGTGCTTGAAGCTGAATTGCAGTGCCTTCCCTGACAGCTTGTCAGAACAAGGGCCTTCACAGATCATCATGATATCTCTCAGAGTGTCTGGATAGATGTCCTGCAGTCAAGGGAGGAAAATGCGGTGAGACTTGCCATGCAGAATCCTTGTTAAGATGGCAAAAGAAAGGACAACATTGGCGTGTGTCTGGCAGCATAGGTGCCCCCACTGTAAGATTAAAAAAAAAACCCATGAATAGAAAAGGAGGGAGTAGTATTAAGAAATTAAGAATGCAAAAAGTGCCTAAGCTGCTCAGTTAGTTTAGATTTCAATGAGGCAACAAAATACCTTCTGCTTAGTGTTGTTATTATATCCTGCCATGAAGGGAAATATAAATTATTTGAAGCCATGGAGAATGGAGACTGGAAAATCATAGCAGATGTTTCACTCTGTGATGGAAACAATTTGATTAAAAATAAAAAGTCCCATTTCTCTTGGAAAGAATTCTTTTAAAAGATGGTAGTTTCCCTCTAAAGAGCAGATTAATGATAGCTGGATCATCTCTCAACATTTCGGTCTGAGCTATATCCTCTAACTTAGATGCATTCTCAGCTCAAGATGAGCTTTGATTCTTTACTCCTTCCTCTGTTGAGAACTTCAGTATTTTCCTCATTAATGAAACAGTCTGGTCCCGTTCTAAATATGCCATGTTACTCAGATACATAATCTCTAGCTCTGCTGTTAAACTTTGTTTCTTGGGACTTTGCTTTGATAAGCCAATTATTCAGTCCTAAATGGTTTGCAGACTTCATGTAAGAAATAATGAGAGCAACCAATTACATTTCCCTGTCCATACTCAAGACGAATCACCTCTAAAATCCTGGACACACACTTAATGTCTGCTACTGCTTTGTCACATTCATATTTTCTTACAAATGCAACTCATCATGCAATTATTTGAGGGCTGTTTACACCAGGTGACAGCTCGCTGTCATTTAGCATTTTCAGAGACTGGGAAAACAGTCCTTAATCTAGTAATTTTCCTTTGCTAATATCTCTGATATAAACAATAGCAGACAAGCAACTGCAGTCTGTGTCTTTCTAGGGAATACGTGGCCCAGAGAGCTGTTCCTACAGTTGTCATTTTCTCCCTTATCATTTCACCAAACACCTGCTCAAAGGCTGGAGGTTAATCAGAACACCTTGAAGAGCGTTTAGGCTTGCAATTTAGTCTTGGAAATGCAGTTGTCTGTCTGTGCCCATCATTCATGCCCAAAGAAAACTGAACGCAGCGGCTATGCTAGCAGATTCACTTCAGCCATAGCGGTACCAGGCAGTAGCTGCAGTTATGAGTCTGCAGCGCACTGTGAGGTCTCAGGGAAGGAGATAGTGTATAGAGACCTGGTGTAGAGCTAATTTCTTTACCCTAAATCACAAACAAGGAATGATGCATGAACTGTCACCTGCTAGGAACAGACTTTGGAGGCTCTGCAACAGACTGTAGTTTTGTGAAATGAGATGAGCCAAATCTAACAACTCATTTGTGTGGAAAAGGAAGAAGTCCCACTCTTCATCTCCGCCCTTCTCCCAGCCTTATTGGCTCTCTGGCATTCATCGGACAATTTGTCAAGCTGATTCAACAGTAGTCCAGAAGAAAACTAAGCCACCCCAACATAGAATAGTTGTCTACCAGGTTAGTGAGTTTAATCACTTCAGTAAAAACAATTCTGCAAGCTCAAAAAGTGGCAAAAGGGGTAGTGTAGAACAATGTATGGGGAAATGGGAGTATAAGTGGGAAAGAAAGACGAGAAAGATCCTTTTATTTCTGGGACAGGCAAGATGTGAAAACCGAGTCAACCATCTCATGCAGAGTCACTCTCAGACACCAGCCCATGAGCCAAAATTCCTTCCCAAGTTGATCTCTGTTATCAAAAAGAATAGTGATAATTACCTGTGCCAAAAACGTAGATGGATTCAAAAACCATTTGGGTAAACTACTGGAGGGAAAAATATCCATCAAGGGCTGTTAAAAACAAAGATTCTGCTTCCGGCTCAGAAGGGCCTTTGAGGTGCAAGTAACTGGAAGCTGAGGAAATATGCCAAGCAAAAGTCATTGTGTGGGATTCCTTGGGCTATTGGTCACTCTCCAAAAGAGGAAAATGGATTAGATGGACTGCTGATTTTCTATGGCTCTACTCTTTATATTCTCATTTGGAGCATTTACCTAATCTGAAGTATCTTAATTGATAATCTGGCCAGTGAACTGGCTTCCCTTTCTCCCTTGTTTCAGAAATCAAGCAAACAGATGAACAACTCTATTTATTTTTCAAACATGTCTGCCCAACATATGCTTACCGTGGCTGGAACCTGAGAGAAAAGTGTTTCTCCCGTGTGTTGCCATGAGAGACCTATGCTACATGTTCACATACAAAAAATCACCAATACCTCTTAACTGTTAATGGTTCATACTTCTTATTTTCTATCCTCCGTTAGCTCTTTTTGTGTTAGAAGTCAGATATATTCCTGCCTTGGCCATCTTCTCTTCTGCATTGAATAAAGTGTTGGTGGAGGATCAAAGCACGGTATATAACCCTTTGTCCTGGTTTCGGCTGGGACAGAGTTAATGTTCTTCTTAGGAGCTGGTACAGTGCTGTGTTTTGGATTTAGTGTGAGAATGATGTTGATAACACACTGATGTTTTAGTTGTTGCTAAGTAGCGCTTATCTTAAGTTAAGGATTTTCCAGTTTCCCATGCTCTGCCAGCAAGCAGGTGTGCAAGAAGCTGGGAGGGAGCACGGCCGGGGCAGCTGACCCAAACTAGCCAAAGGGATATTCCATACCATAGAACGTCATGCCCAGCATATAAACTGGGGGGAGTTGGCTGGGAGGGGCGGATCGCTGCTGGGGCATCGGTCAGCGGGTGGTGAGCAATTGCATTGTGCATCACTTGTCTTTTCTTCTTGGGGTTTATTTCTCTTTTTTTGTTATATTCCTTTTCATTACTATTATTATTATTATTATAATATTATTATTCTTAGTTAGTAGTATATTTTGTTTTACTTTAGTTATTAAACTGTTCTTATTTCAACCCACGAGTTTTACCTTTTTTTTTCCTCCTCCCCATCCCACTGGAAGGGGGGAAGGGGAAGCAGCTCCGTGGTGCTTAGTTGCTGACTGGGGTTAAACCATGACACCCTTCTATTCCTCCTAGAAACCTCTGAGTTTAATTGTATATCTGCTAAACATAGAGAGAAGAAAAATAACCAAAAAAATGTGTAGAAGAGTGACCTTGTGGTGGCTATTCTTAGGCACTGATTAGCCAGATTAAAATTTAGGAAAGAAAAAAAAGCCTTTTCTCATAACTGTGACAATATAAAAACATTTCTGTGGTATATTTTTTAATAATAGTAATATTACTAATAATGATAATGATGAAACAATTTTATTAGCATTCTTTCGTAATGATATCTACCATATTCAGAATCTAGAAAGAGTCAGCCAAGAATAGAAACCATTGTTAAAATATTTTTGTCTGTTCTACACAAAATAGGCTTTTTTTTTTTTTTTTGTATCAGCTTCATACAGGCAGAAGACCTCTATCTCAGCAACTGGTGGTTTTGACTTGACTCAATCCAACAATCTTCACTTCCCCCTGCTCTGATGCCCCAAGTCTCTAACTGATCCATCTAATAAACTGAAGTGGCAAAAGGAGTTGAAGGGTGCTTCTTCTTATCACAGGAGACCTTATTCTCAGAGCTGAGCTCTTCAGATCTCCTTTCAGGCCTACAGTGATACTCCAAACATTGACCTATCATAGAAAATTGGGACAACATCTCCTTCTTAGGTTCTTAGCTACCATATGTTTTTTAGTAGAGTTTCATATACTTGGTTTCATTGAATTGAGCCACTCATATAATCTGGGGAATTCAGCTCCTAGTCTATAGATCCTGACTGGGTTTAAGTGTGAGCAAAGTGCCCATCCGGCTGGTGACGTTAAGGCAGGAGAGTTCATATGTTTATCCAGACCTATAAATCACAGTGAAGTCACGTGCGGGTTGTGGTTTCTAATTCATAACATAAATGTACTGAAGTTCTAGAGCATGATTCATCTCACCCTAACATCTGCATCTCAAGTTAGTCAGATGAATAATGCGCTCAAATGTGAAATACTATAAAGAAAGCCTAGGTTCTTACGGCTAAAGCAGAGGGGAATGTCATGTTACGTGGCAACTGAGGAGATTCAAAGGTCCTGGGAGTTAGGTGACCGAAGTTGGAGTGAACAGCTAAGTCATTCTGTGGCTTTAGCCCAGTGGCTCTGTTATAGGTATCACGACCCACATACAGTGATGATAATTATGATTAGGATCATGAAATTAGAAGGAGCTGAAGTGACACTTGCAACCCATAAATAGGGTCACCAGTGGAAGACTTGCTTACCTATTCTCTCTATATCGTGATTTGTAAAAATATTCCTTAAATGATCTTTGTAGTTGGAAGAGACACTCATGCTATAGTTTCCTAGAGGTGGATGATTTATCATGCTCAATTCAAAATTCTTCATCACAGGACAAATGTCTCCATTAACCTTTCTTTCATGGAAGCCGGCAGCCATCTACACCTTACTAAATCCAAGGCACCATCCATGCTAATAGCCACGCAGATGTAGTCAACTTGTTAATTACTCCCCCTGAAATGACAAGAAGTGAATTTGTAGCTGTCAGATCCTCCCACACAGTAGCACAATCACAGACTTGAAAGAGTAGTGAAATTGCTACCTGCTATTCTTGTTCCCCAAGATAAGGGTACTTGGACTCCTGTTAATTATCATGTTTTGATTAAACAGGAGTACTTTGTTCACTTTGTTCATGTACAACTTCGAAGTAAATGACATTTTTCTGGAAGTAGAGAAAGTAATGATATGCCTTTATTAAGTATTAGTAGCATTATCTATATTGCAAGTGGTTTCTAACAGAAAAGGCAGTGCTACAGCAAAGGTTTGCCTGAGTTATCTTTAGCCTTGATTTGCAAAAATGCTAACATTTGTAAGAAATCGTATTTTCTCTTCGAGAGCTGGTTCTGAGAAAAATACTTGTCGCTCAAATAGTCTTATTCATATGGGTGGGACACTTTATAAGTGAAATTTAGGCTGTTTGAAGGACTGCAGTACAAGGTCTGAAGGAGAGCTGAGTGAGTTTTCTGGGCAGCAAGTCATATCCTTTGTAATTGTTTATACAAATTTAGTCACATCTGTGCATGTTTGCAGATTAAAATCATAAATAGTGGCTTTGTTAATAACAGCATTTGCGTCATGACTGATAGTTACTGCACTGGGCCAAATTATTCAGATAGATAGTTTTTGTCAGTCTTTTATCCAAATCTCTGCTGTATCCCAGCCTCTCTGCAGAAGCCCATCATTCATAGAAGGTGACCTATACTACATCCAAGGGAATCCTACATTTCACAATATGTTGTTATGTAAGACTGCAATCAGCTTCTCTATCCAGATTTCTGTGGGAAAGAAGGAAGAGGGTCACATTGTTTTCTAGACTTCACCTTGCTTATATGAATTGCAGTTAGAACTTGATCAGAACTCTTAACGATTCTGTTTTTCATGGGCTCTTGTGAACATGCATTTTGCTTTTATTAATAATTACATTTTAAGGGGGAAAATGCATATCTGCAACTAGAAAATAAAATATTGCAAATAGTAAAAAACTAATATATAGTGTAGTAGTATAAAAATAGCCTATGTTTCTATAGCAGAAGACGTTCGTATTGCATTTTTTGTGTTTAATTTTCAATCTGCTCCTGGTCCTGAGTTTTTTCAGGTCTAGGTAAGTAGTTTTACACATTGCAGGTATTCCACATAGGGATTAATTTGTGATACTCTCTTCTTGCACATTCAGATACTCTCAGTCTTCCATGCCTCTCTGTGGTTATATACGCAGGTACATACATACCAATGCACAAACACATAAAACCACATACAGATATCATATAGATGTGTTTGTGTCTAATCTCCCTATAATGAAGCACCTCATGGGAATGGATAAATATCAGTACTCAGTTTAGAAGGGTCTGTTGACTAGTTGCATTAGAATATTGAGTCGGAACAGAAGTAAAAGAACTATGATGCATCCAAAACAACAGTGAAAACGTTCACTATATGGAGGGCAAGTAGTAGTGGAGAAGGTGGTTCTTGTAGTCAGTGTTGTTATAAATGGTGGGTGGCTTTGATTGACTTCTGTGGAGCATTTGCTGCCATGAATGCAGACTGAAGGCATTATGTTCACATATACTGTTATAATTTATTTGCACCGTGTAAAAACTTTAAGCCCTGATGACACAGATCTGACTGTGTGCAAGGTGCTGTACGACCAGAGAATGTAGCAATGAGTTTGCCTTGCTGGCCACTTAGGTCTTACATTTTTTACCTTCTTTGCTTGAAAGCGGATATTTTACCTTGAATTTTCTGTTGTACATTGTGCGTTGTCTCCTTCTTGATGAGTACATGTAGATGGAAACCTCTCCCATGCAACACTTCGTGCAACAAAATCACTCTTAATTTTGGTTCTTCTTGAAAGCCGCCCAACTGTTTGTCTCCTTTTCCAACTGTTTTGTTAGTAAACTTCATGATAATGAGGACCCAAAGGGAGAAGACAAACCAGATTGAACTGACTCAAAGTTCAATTCACTCAGATTCCTATTCATACAAAACCTTTTAGAGCACAGATAATGCTTCTTTTTTGTGCCTACCGCAGACTAAGTGAGATTAAGTTGCTTTTGCTTCCCCTGCTTTTCAGCAGAGAGTGAAAGGGTCCCACAGTAATGAAACTGCAAGCTGACATTGAAGAAGAGGTGCTTGTACATATCTATAGGTACAACTGCAAAAAAAAAAAAAAAAAAAAAAAAAAGGAAGACAGAAAGTGCAATGGATAACCCATTTCCCAATTTGGAAGGCACTGAGTGCGTTTCAGGTCACCGAGAAAGCTGCCATGTAAGTACCCAAGGCTGAAAATCAATCAGGCTCCTTCAGCAGCTATGTGTTATCAGTCCTGCCCTGCAGAGCACAGATCTGAAACATTAGGCAGCCCAACAAGAGGGAGAAACTTAATTTGAGAGCAGCTGTTTTAAGACAGATACAGAACGGCATTAAAAGAGGAGCACTGCGGTGAGGTGAGAACCAAACAGAACGCCCATTAGGCTGAGGAAGCTTTTAGTTTTGTTATTGTAACCAGATGCAGACAGAGTACGGTCAATGCCAGCCAGAGCCGAAGTTAAAGGAGTGAGAGGAGAGTATGACAATGAAGATGGCTCAGTTGAAAACTACTAATAACAAATAGTCAGGCTGCATGGGACCTACTGGGCCTAAACTCAAATCTTTAGTATGCCGCAGCAATTCTGGATGCTCCTCAGGTAATTTAGGCCCTGTCCCCCTCCAGGTATTTAGGCACCACTTTTAATTGATGGTAGTAGGATTAAGTGCAGAGGTTTATTTGAGGATCTGGGCATAGTCTAGTTATGCTTCTGCTTTCCAGGGAAGATACTAGCAGTGCTTATTTCAGGAGGACAAAATCAGCTAAAAGTTATGAGTTATTCTGCTCTTTTGTTTTCAGACTTAGAGAATAGAAGTACTTTGTTTTTCTGTTTGCAACTTTACCCCTTGAAATCATGAATTATCTTATGAACGCTCAAGGATTTGTTTTTATGTGCCACTGAAGATACAGGAACCTCTAAAACAGAGCATAGTAGTTGGTTAACAGCGTGTCATAACGCTGAACAAAGGCTAAATAAAAGAAACGAAGAATTGCATCTTCAATTGAAATTAATAAGGAGAGTTGGAATGTACAACAGTAATATGCATTTGAATTTAGCAAAGCCATTTGAAAACAACGTTACAGAATCTTTTCTGAAGACATATGTGGCCAAGACCTTGGTTTAATATCTTATCTGGAAATATGTTTATGGTAATTTGAATGCTAAAATGAAAACCGAAAGATAGAAAGTGCTGTGTTTCTCATCATGCAACTGAATGTATAATGAATAAATGTATGAATTCCTTTTACGATAAGCACTTAACATGACTAATACTTTGGTTTTTCTCAGATTATTTTAATTTTCTCAAGGCCTACACTGCAGTCTTTTTATAAGAATAAGGCTAGCAGAGAGGTACTATCTGCATTAAATACTGCATTACTTACCTGCTTCTCTTTCATAGAAACAGCAGAGATGTTCAAAGTGTGCGGTTACTGAAGGAAGAGTTTATATCTGTGAGTTTGGAAAAGCAGTGGTCATTTTTTTCTCTGTTCTGCAAACCATCATCAAGATTCTTCTGCCTGGAATGATGTTGGCTGTTACCATCACTTGTATAGGCAGGAGCAGGCAACTTGTGCTGTTACCATAAAACTGAGCAAAACCTGAAAGATCTGACAAAGACCTGACAAAGCTAAACAAGTGACAGCATAATGGCAAACGCAGTTCAATGCTGAGAAATAAAAAGCAGCAGCACTTGCAAGAATAACCTGAAGTATTCTTAATTGCTGTTACAAAGTAGAATTATGTAACACTAGACAGAACTGGAAATGGGATATTTAAGTATCCTAGCTACTAGTCTAGCACTAATTTTCCTACTTGCCTTATTTTAAAGGATACTGCTATCTACGTGAGTATTTACAGAATGGAAGGCAATCAAAACTGTCTAGTTCTACTATTCTAAGCCATTCATTGCTTATCATGTGCGCATAGCTCATAGGAAGGCAACCTCTGTGACTTGGTGTCCTTGTCTGCAAAATGCTGATAGCAATGCTCACCCAAATTGTAAACCACTCATACACCAGGAAAATAATTATATGCTAAGGGAAATTGTAAGACCAATGTATTTTGATGGGCAATTCCTATGACATGCATATTTTTATCTCAAATAGAAGGAGTTTACATGTCATAGTTGGTACAGTGGTTTAAGCCCCTGTTCATCCACTCTCTTTTTATTTAAAAATTCCTTGTTGTAAATAGAAACAGCGCTCATCCAGCCAAAGACTCATGACCGTCCTCCATTCAGGAGCATCTCTGGATTAAAATGTGTATGTAGCAGACAATCTGAGCACACCAAGAGCTGGGTCTCCTGCTGTCTCTTTGGCACACAGGGAGAACAACAAGAGGCAGAACTCCAGGTGTGGCTGACTGAGCTGGGACTTCCTTCTGCTGGTTTGGCACCTCCTTAGCCAAATAAAATAACTTTTGGCTCATCTATGTATGTGAGAATCTGATTGGTTTTAACTGCCATTGATAGTGTATAAGACGGAAGAAGAGAGACTATTTGTTTAGAAGGAATACAAGCAGAATTAACAAATGGAAGAAAGAAGCAGCTGACCTATATTTCAGGGACTGGAACATGTCTGTAAGGCAGATGAAAAGCCCATTCCAACTCCCCTTTAAATTGTACACCATCCAAATCTATTTGTCATGAAGCAGTTACCTGCTCATAGCTGAAAAAGTGCTTTGATATATTTTTTATGAATCTGGCTTCTCCAGTGCTAAGATAACTGATCGCAACATAACCTTGCATTAATTATTGTACTTCTGTCTCCAGAACGATGTCCTATAAAAAAGGAAAGCTGAAAAAAGAGGATGTATTCATTTTACAAAAAAAAGCCAGATAACAAAAGGCTTAAGGAAGAATTTTTTTTTTCTTTCGTAGTGCTGCAGAGGACAATCAAACAATTAAGAAAAAAAGTTAAAAAATGCCTTTTGAAAAAATATTTTTTCTTGGTTTAAATGAGATATTCACTAAAGCAGGAAAGAATTAATAATAAAAAAGAATAGGTGCCATACAGAAAACAATTGGATCTCTATTTGTTTTTTCCCCACCCTGGAAAACAGTAAATGGTCAGTAATAATTCAAGCCAAGTAGTATAATTTTTTAAGCTGAAATTTTATTCTATTTACATTTTTATTTTTAATGTTTGTAGGAAATAAAATTCTTAAAGACGTCCATATTCTACATGGAAAAAGACAAAGAGAATAATTCTCTTTAAAAAATAAGTTTTACCAGATATTTTAACTATCCAGTTGATTTATTCATATATTCACGTATTATACAGATCGTAAGGATGCAGGAGTTTTTATTTCATTTTTCTCTTTGGTACCCTACAAAATGCTCATTCTTGCAGTCTGTGTTTGAATCATGGTTATATCTCACAGCAATATCAATAAACTCCATCCACAGGTTTTTTCTTATAATACCCTATCTTTCAGCTGCATTTTACGTAAATCAAAAGCTGGGACCTTACAGTTAGCCTCACAGAAAAATACTAATACTGAACTTACTATAAGAAATATAGTTATTTTCTGATTTATTATCTGGTGTCTGATTATTATTCTTGTCTCTTTTTTGTACATTATCTTAATGCTTTACTGAAACAGCAGCTGGAGTTTGGCCTTTTAATAAATATCACTCCTTAGAGCTGTGGGACGTAAAGTCCAGAGACACGTGGCTTAGCAGCTCCCAATTAACTTTAAAGGGAGCATTATATTAGTATTATAAATTAATTAGGTGAAAGAAAATGTAATGTACTCAAACATTGTAAATAGTGTAAATATACCAGACAGCATCTGTAATAATGTGAATAATTTTTAAAGAGAGGAGATTGGACAGTGAATTTGCTAGTGCTCCTGATGAAGACTTTCCTGCTTTGTTTTATATACACTCAGATGCTATTTCAGTGGAACATCTTCACTTCTGTTCTTCCCAGTCGACGTGTAAACAGCATGTTCCTCTCAGATCTCAGGGTTTCTGTTTCCTGAATGTGACCATAATGTGTACTATGTTGCCTGGACTAAAAAGACTAGCCATGTAGTAGCCCCTTCTGAAATCCTTTAGGAAGCATGCGAAGACACCAGGGTTTCTACTTAGCATTATAGCTACTAATAAAACAAAAATGTGTTAACTGGGTCCGCCACACAGACATATCCAACTCTTGATCTCTAGGAGATTGTTTCTTTCCAGGTTAATGCCTCTGCCCTGTAGTCCAACTGAGTAAAATCAAGATGTTTGTCTACGTAATCCCTCACTCACCTCTATTTCCATTACTTCCTGAGATGAAATCCCAGTTTAAAAGCGTTAATTGTAGACGAGAACTAAATGGTACAGCTCTTCCACTCTTAGCTTGTCTTCTTGGTCCATATGCCATGAGATGGGAAACATGGGTTTTGATTTATGTGTCTTCCTTCTACCTCCTGTGCTGGAAAAAGTCATTGTCCTAGTAGCCCAGGAGATCAGTGAATACACAGGGTGAATGGAAAGACAGTGCCTCTCAAAAGCCTGGTTGTGTTTGAGCATTAAGAAGCTGATAGGTCATAAGTGGGTGCTACGATCTGATCTCTGGTATGAGGGTGTCTGCTCAAGAGAGCAATTCCCTTGATCAGTGTGGGCTTAGGACTTCCACTGAAATGAGTGCTTTTAAGAGGACTTCCTCTTAAAAGAAAAGTAGGCTTTAAATCTCCCATCTATTTTCCATTCAACTACAGGTTGAGAATACCCCTGCTTATCACACCCCAGTTGAGGATATTTTTAAGCTTTTCTAAATTAGCTGTACTATCTTGCTTTTTGCACATATGTAGACAGAGAATATTACAAAGGAAAGTCATATCTCCTTCCTGTTTCATCTCTACGTTTCTTGGGGCAAAGGTAAATCCTACAAGTAAAAAGTATCTTCCAAATACAATTGCCTAGGAAACCATTTAGATTCATGAGCTTGGTCAATGCTCAACAGAATACATTTCACTACCACCAACAGAAGACGTTAGCATATATTAAGAATGAAAATGGGACAGTGATTCCGGCGTATCTTTGTGAAGTGTTTTAAGGTCAGTAGTTTGAGAAAAAGAAATGAAAATAACACAATGGGTTTGTACGTTCAGTGTTATCTTTGCAAAGTAAAAGGGTTATAAACATAGCCTTGCTCCAGCTTTTAACAGTTGAAACTTTACTGATTGCAGTGGCTTGATATCGGGGTACACCTGGAGTAGCTCAGCAGGGTATTAGATGTAGATATTTTACATTAACTTACTGAAAGCTATGACTTATATTCGGAGGCCAGTGGGTCTTTTGGTTATAACTAACTCTGAACTCCTAATTGATTTCCTTAGCAAATAAGACAGGATTTATCTAGGTTCCAGCTTCATTTTTATCCAAGTTGAATTTAAGTATGCAAATGTCTCTCTGCATTAACTGTTTTAAAGCTACTGCATTAAAACTCACATTGGTCTAAGTGAAGAGAGAAATAGGACCACAGAGTATCCAGCTGCGGAGCCAAGAGTGCAAGCTAAATTTATGCAAGTCATATGTTAATTATGTATGCATGAATGTAATGCAAATGGGCACCCACCTGCATGGAAATACATTAATAATACTTTATGGTATTAATAGAATTCGTATGGAGGAAATAGCATATTTGATTTTACATATTCTCATATTTTGTTTTTAATTTTTAGTTAAGAAAAAAGATAAAAAGTAAAAAGAAAAAAATTCTACTGCACATATTGTTGTCTTGCCATAATAGATTACTTACACTGTAAGTAGCCTAATTCACTCTATATGGTCCCTCTTTGGCACGGAGTTTCTTATTCAGCAATCCCTGGAAGGAGATCTATTGACTGAAACATATGCTAGTTGGAGTGCTCTGGCTTTCTCAGCAAGGCAATATATCATACAATTAATTAAGCCTCTGGGTCATCCTAATATCAATGGGATTAGATATTTGTTTAAAGCAAGGCATGTACCTAAATAATTTGCTGAACTAAGGCCTAAAAGAAGCAGGAGAGTCATGGAAGTTACTGTTTGTGATTATATCATTAAAGATAGCTTGCCACTGACTGCACAGGAGTGGGCTGAGTTAAGGCCGTCCAGAATCCTTCATATCTGAATGCATTAGTTTTTCCTTTGTGTAGGTAGAAAGCAGGTTTTTACATGCTTTTACAAAGCGTCCTGTGATGCAATATATGTATTATGGCACAACTTGGAATGTCCTGAGAATTCCAGTTACCTGCAATATAATCTCATATTATAATCCCAATATTATCTCAATAGTTATTGAAAGCCCAGTCCTGAGGGTCTCTGGCAGGCAGGGCTTGCAGGATTGAGTCTTTGGACAGGGTCAGCCATATGCTTGTGATGATTAATGACACTTCTCAGATGCATTAAATGCACTTGTCTTGTCTTCATGCCTCAATGAACAGCCAAAGCATAATATCAGTCACCAAAACCACTCAGGCTGCTATGCATTATCGTTTAATTAAACAACACGGATAATTTCCAAGACTATTTCAAGTATAAACACGGCCTGGTATCTAAGCTCCATTTAACCTTAGGAAGAAAGTACGACTGTTGAGAGGGGAATGAAGTTGAAATGTGAGGAAAACAATTTATGCAAATAGTAGTTCACCTTTTTTGTTTTTCTCCTTCCAAATTTAGGTTGACAAAATCATGACCCAAGGGAATGGTCCATCAAGCACAGTTTTTTCCTCCTCTACCCCCAGCCATGATGAGTGTGAGGACACTGATTACAGAATTTATTTTAAAAAATCCATTTGCATCCTCTCTGGAGATATACAGAGGTCTAATTAATTGCTCTGACATATGTGAGCCAGAACCCCCCTTCAGCCACAGGGACACTATCCCAGTAATTTAGACAATCTTTAGCTTGAAACTATTTGCTGGAAAAGCTCTGTGGAAGTGTCGTTGTGGTAAGTAAAAACCACTCTGCTGCATAGCACCAGCACACCACCTCTGAATCTTTGTGACTTAAACAACAGCTATGCTCTGTGCTATCCTTTTAAAGAGAGGCAAATTTACTTCTTTAATATTATGAGGTAGTGTAATAGAAAAGACTAGATGTGCTGGTTTTGGCTGGGATAGAGTTTATTTTCTTCATAGTAGCTGGTATGGGGCTATGTTTTGGATTTGTGCTGGAAACAGTGTTGGTAATTCAGGGATGTTTTATTTACGGCTGAGCAGTGCTGACACAGAGTCAAGGCCTTTTCTGCTTCTCACCCCACCCCACCAGCCAGGAGGCTGGGGGTGCACAAGAAGCTGGGAGGGGACACAGCCGGGACAGCTGACCCCAACTGACCACAGGGATATTCCATACCATATGACATTATGCTCAGCATATAAAGCTGGGGGAAGAAGAAGGAAAGGGGGGGACATTGAGAGTGATGGCATTTGTCTTCCCAAGTCACTGTTATGCGTGATGGAGCCCTGCTTTATTGGAGATGGCTGAACACCTGCCTGCCGATGGGAAGTAGGGAAAGAATTCCTTGTTTTGCTTTGCTTGTGTGTGCGGCTTTTGCTTTCCCTATTGAACTGTCTTCATCTCAACCCATGAGTTTCCTCCCTTTTACTCTTCTGATTCTCTCCCCCATCCCATCACGGAGGGGAGTCAGCAAGCAGCTGTGTGGGGCTTAGTTGCCGGCTGGGGTTAAACCATGACACTAGATCACTCCCTTTTGCTAACACTTTGCAGTGATGGTAGGATTTCAAAAAGTGTCTTTTTGACTTGAAAGAAAGCAACATCAGGTCAGACTGGAGAGCTTTTGAAAAGCCTACTCCAAACTTCATTTTCCATTCTCTGAGCCACTCCTATGCTTAGCCATGCTGCACTGTGTTTTTCAGAGGATGCCTATAAAACTCAAGTCCGAATTGATGACGAGCCAGCCTATTTGGACATTCTAGACACTGCTGGACAGGTGAGTAGTTTCCCAATGTGAATCATTCAATCAGAGATAAAACCAAAGATTTTAACCTCAGATATATGGGTCACAGAGCTAGAAGCAAGCTTCTCTATTCAAACATAAAGGGAGCAGTGGCAGAATAACATTGAGGAATTAACAAAGGAGAAGATTAAAGGAGTGCTTCAGTGGTGTAGTATAACTTCAAAATCTGACCAGAAGAGACAGACAAATTTAATTGAGTAGAAGGTAAAAAGCTGTTTGTTTCTTTTTCCTTTGTATGCAGAAACATCTATCACAATCATGGAATGAAGAAATATTGTTGTCGGTTTGTCTTATGTGTTTATCATTCCTGCTTTTTTGTATATTACAGGAATCTTCTGGTCTACTTTTAGATCAAGTGTTTTGTTACCATTCTTCTCCTCCCCACATTATATTTAAACATCAGATGCTCACCCATAAGGAAAAGATCTTAATGCCAAAAGTAACACACAGTGTACGTATAATGTGTATATGCATGTGTGAGCATCAGTCAGGGAATTAAGTTTCACATACGGTAAGGCAAAAGGAGTTAAATGCAAGAATTTCTTCTACCTGACTCAGTTCATCCCCTTTCCGTCTCAAAACATTTTTATTGTTTAATCAAAATGTTGTAGCTCATTGATCTTTTCTTGAGGTGTGCATCAGGTTCTGTTTGAAGGCTTTGATAGTGTCTTGAGTTTCCATAGTGTGTGTGCACCTTGTACAGGCATAAGTCAATCAACAAGGACAGTAGATCCTTAAAACAAACAAACAAAAAAAGATTTAGGAAGTATAAGCCTGGAAACCTTGATCTCAGCTTCCCAGACTTCTCAATGCACCTTAGGTGGGCACTGCAAATGGTGGGAAATGCAGACTGCTGCCAGGAATTAGAATGGCATCAAGTTATAGAAGTTGAATGTAGTTCAAGGGGATTGTGGCATGAGTTTTACATGTGAACAAAATATAGGCCAATTTCAAAGTGAACTCAACCCAGTTTCAGGAATCAAAAGATGCCCTGAATTATTCTTCCTTGACCCAAAATTATACAGTCTCAGCAGTTAACCAGTGACTTGCTGCTGAGTCTCCTGTGAAAGTGTTTGATTCTCCAGAAAATTTAAGCTAAATTTCAAGGCATGTCTCCAATGCCGTGAATTTAATTGACCTAGAATTTATTATTATAACAGGCCCAAGAAGTTTCTTATGCATAATAGCCCTAGCATAGCTTCAGCAGTGATTTGGCTGGGGGAAAGAAGGAACATCATAGTTGCCACTCAATATGTCTAAAAATATCTGTACTTTTGGAGAAGAGGAAGCAACATCTTCTTTCCTCACTCAGGAAGTCTGAGACCAGTAACTTCAGCCTTATATCGTCATTAGTACACAGTCATTAGAGTAATTATATCTCCAACTGTTTAGTCTTTTAAGGCTTTATGTGTTAAGGATCTCCTGTGTTATCCTTTAATCTAGTTCACTGTCTACATCTACTTCATTCTACTCCTAAATTCCCTTTAGTCCTATGTTGGAGAGTTAAAATGCTAAAAAGTAAAATCCTTTCTTACCCAGAGCTGAAAAGAAATGACGAATCAGAGTTTATGTGTCCAGCTTTTTGCTAATCGAAAGAGGAGCAAAGTGCTATTTATTCATCTTCACAGGTGTGTTCCTAATTTGCTGTGGAGACTCTAAGAGAGTGCAGGAGTTAAACTCTGCAAACCATAGAAGAGGGTGCAGTAGGTACAGAACAGCTTGTGTTGTGCTCCTGCTTACAAACCTGTGCGGAGAAGATGAGCTACCTGATCCTAAATTTGCATCAGTAGTGCAAATATTATTTATACAAAGAAAATAAAGCAGCTTAAAATCAAAGCAAAGAAGGTATGATGAATGAAACAAAAATGGATAGTATGCTTTTATTTTGAGCTGGGGAGAAATATGTTGTAAAAACCAAGAGGAATAATTTCTTCTACTTTGATTTTTTTCCATTTGTTTTTGTTATTAGAAACATAAAAGTTTGTGTTGTTGATTAAAAAAATGATAGAATCAGATATTAAGAGTTTCCTTCTCTTCCTAAGCCCCCACCAAAATCAAAGCCTCTACTTTTTCTTTTGTTTTTTTTTAATTAGAACAAGTATTTTTTAAATGGTATTTCATTTTCTGTCAGCTTCTTTTAAAATAAAAAAAAAAAATTGGAGCGCAATCTTCAATCTCTTTGAAAATTTTTTTTAGATTCAGCAAAAAGGAAAAAATATCCCTATGCACTGGCCTTTTAAGTAGCTGAAAATATTATGTTTTCCAATTTAAACAAAGCTCATGTTTTCTCAGTCATGTTCGCTTTTTAGGAAAAATTCCCCACAAAACTGTACAATTTTTACATGATTTTTGATTTTTGATCATATAAAAAAGCTAGAACAAACCCTTTTTTTTGATTGGGGGGGGATTTATTGCCAATGTTATGTTTTTTAGCAGAACTGACAGTTCTGAGGTAAGAAAAGAAACCAGAATAATGCAAACAGTGAAAGCTGGTGAGAATAATAGTAGAGAAAGGCTGGAGAGCTTTAAGTTTTGTTTCAAGAAGGGACCAAAATATCCATAATATTAGAGGCCCATGGCATGTAATGACCACGTAATGAAATGTGGTGCAGAGGTTTCGGAGCAAGCAGAGACCTGTGGCAGTAGCACCACACTCTGCAGATACATCAGCCCAGGACATTGTACAGCCTGGGCGTAGCTATTCGACCTCAAGATCCAAGTTGAATTGCTAGGAGAAAATCTCTGCTTTAAATTCCCCATTTTTCCAGTGCAGACTGTCATCACTGAAACGTGTCTCAGTGTAGCTGTGCTAGGAAGCCCTTCCCACTTTCCTGCACCCCTATTCTTCAGAAACTGCCCATTCTAAGTATCCTAGATTTAGCTGCTTGTCTTTGCAGATGTCTTTGAATTTGTTGCCTCTCTGTCTGCTCTACACGGCTCCAGAATAAATCAAGACCTAATCTAACTCCCGTTGAAGTCAACAGCTAAAATAGACTCTTTCCTCACAGAGGGCTTAATGTTACTCTCACTGAAGTTCAAACTGAAATCCTACTGTGACTTTGGTGACTCAAGGTAAAAATCCAAAGCGCCCAGTTATATTGATGATGGTGTGCTGTGGTGGTACCTCGATGGGTTTCATGTTAAAGCAGAGATGGTGTTACAGCTTCTAAATCATGTAGTGGAACTCTCATTTCTCTCTGGGTGTCCTTGCAGCCATAAATACTTCATCATCAACTTTGAATAATGACTTTAATCACTTCAGAAGATCGAGGAGCTAAAATTGTAATTCTTCCCTATTTGGGAAACACAAGAGGTCAATAGAGAAACCCACTGAAGTTAATGTATTTTGTTGTTCTAGAGAATATGTTTCAGAAATATGCTTCTCCTTTCCCTGCCGTACCTATGCACTAATTGAACACTTCAACACTGACCAAATATAGTTCTTTATTTTCAAGTCCAGAGTTAAAGATCCACATCTGATTTCATACCTGAGACTGGATAAAAATCTTTGATATTTTAGCTGATAGATACAGTTTGGAGCACCAAAAACATAGATGGTGCTTCACAAATGCATTTCTGGTTCTCAGCTTTCTGAAGTTAAAAAACATTCAAACAAAGTGAAAACCAGAAACATGAATAAACTATTAGTATTGCTCATCTAGTTATTGGTCTTCCTCTTCTCATGCATATACATAGACACCATTAAATACGACAGATTGCTCCTCTCAGGAAGCAGACTGATGTTCCACGAACTCTGGATACTTATTTTCTACATCATCAATTGTCCTCTAGTGCTCTTCCAATACCGTTTTTCCACTGAAAATACAACAGGAGGCACATTCTTAATGTATGTAGGGCTAGTGGAAGTAGTTATGCTTCGCTGAACTCACTACCCCTGCTTTTCACCACCCGCTACATCTGCCAGAGCAGTTGCCTGTCTTTACTCACCGCAGTCATCTTCAGACTGAATAAGGTTATGTTTACCTCTGAGAGTTTCAAGAGCAGGTATTGCTGACGTAGCTGCTCGTAGCCGAATTGTCATGAACAGCACTTACTTGAGCAGTTCCTACCACAGGGCTTGAAAACGTGGCACGCAGCTAGAAGGAAAGCAACAAAAAATTGATGTTGGTTTTCTTTTTCAATGGCACAACTGAATCGAGAAGACATGTATCCTTAGCCTCACATTTTCTGCTAGAAGAAGCTATCAATGATGCCTTTTGCTCTTCTTTAACTAGAAGTTCATTTCTTAAACCAAAAGGTTTCTTTTTGCATCTACATTTCAATTAGAACAAAACCAAAAAGCAAATAAAAACAGAGAGTAAATGTGAGATTGAGCCTCAGGAGGAATTTTGTTTAGTTAGCTTTTAACCCTCTAGGCTAGCTACAAGTTGACATGTGGAGTAAATAATAAAACCTTAATGGAAATCTGCAAATGCAAACTATTATCCATAAAGATAGCTTGAGCTTCCTTGTTCAGCCATGTTCATGGGACATTTTTTGAGTAACTCTCCCTTGAAATTCACCCATGTGCCTCTCTCTGTCCCTTAAGGTTGGGAGAGGTGTTGGGGGGGACGTAGTTCTGGGATTTCCCTTTTCTTAGCCAACGTGTCATAAATCGTATTTGCTTTTACAAATGTTTGATATAAACCGGTGTAAACTCTTCGATTTCCAGGAAACTTGTGGGTGCAAATGAAAGGACATTCAGACCTCAAGTCCTTTATTCTGTGTTCAGTTCCCTTCACAATTGTTCGCAGAGAGTGACAACCCCCAACTGCTCCAACCGTGCACAAAAAGCCTCCACACAGAGTTATAGAAACCTTCTGTTCACTCATTTACGCTTTCTCACTCTCTCTTCTAACTTAAAAATATGTTGCTACTTCTGGAGCCCAGTTTGAATTCCTCCTCGTGGAGCATACATAGCAGTTATCTCTCCTGCTGTATTTATAAACTGTTGACTGACACAGGAGCTTTTATTCTTGTCACAGCTTTCCTCCTGATGACACGTTACCCAACCTCCCTGTTCGGACCTCACGCCGAATGTTAAAAGAGCATCAGAGTTCCCTTCACTGAAAAACAATCTGAGATGACCCTATGTAGAAAAGGCAAAATTGTTTTCAGACACGAAGCAGGCAAATATGCAGAAAAATGGGTTTCTGTACCTGTCAGTAAGACAGTACATTTCAAGATTATTGCACCAATTTTTGCGTGTTAAAATGTGAGCTTTTTATGATAAACTTAGTGCACCAGTATATTTCCCAGGTGTGAGTCAGAGACTTGAAAAATTGGCCTTAAAATGTGATGGCATGCCATTTCAGGGAGATTTTCCTTTGTCTGGAGCTGTGTGCACATGAATTCATTTCCAGGCAGACACTTTTCAACCTGACAACAGCAGTGCACTCTGTAGTGAAATCCATCTCTCAAATTGCTAGCAAATCACAGGACATGTTTATCCTGCCAACCTCCAGGACTATGATTTTTGCCCCCTGCTTCAAGCTTTGAAGAGGAACCATATTAGTCCCAAGAGCCCTTCAGATAAACACACTTTCTCAGACTAAACACTATAGTCCGATGACTCACTCAGACTGTTATCTGAGATCCTTCTGCTTATTATCTAAACATGCTGCTCTAATCCTGAATCAATGGAAGTCGAATTTCAAACTACACTACTGCAGCTTATCTCAAGGAAATGTAAAATGCCTTTTTGGCAGTAATTATATTTTAATGGGCCTTTACAGCATGTTCTTTTAAGGGGAAAATAATTTTAGTGCACTTTCTGCTAGGTACTGTGGTGAGTAAATGAAATCCATTTTATTTTTAAAGCATAGTGGTAGTGAGCTAAGTAGTAACCATTAACAGTGTATTAGCTGAAGAACATTAATTTTATTTTCTTTATATGTTGTTGTTTCACAGGCTGATGATGACATACTTAGAAAGTCAAACCAAAGCACTGAAAATTTGGTGGATTCTCAAGACAAGCTGTTCTGTACTTTCTAGGAAGAACTAAAATCTCTCCCATGACCAAGTCATTTTATTTGGGAATGGACAGATTTTGAAGAAACATTTATTTGGCACAGATATTGAGTGAAAAAACAGTTCCAGTAAATCATAGATGAAATTGCAGACCTGACTCCAATTTCCTTCAGATTACGGGCAAAATATTCTTTGGCTTCAGTCAGAAAAGATCTAGGCATATACCGTCAGAAAAAGAGTATATTAGTTTAGCAAGAACAGGCAACTAGCAACTAAGATTCCCAACTTCCTTTCCCGTCCCTGTCAATGAATGAATCATGGTGCAATAAAGGATGAATCAGTTTGTATTTCTAGGTCTGCATTTATCTTTCTGACAAACAGGTGCAATAAGATGTTGCAGGGAGCAGGCATTTAGGGTGAACATCAGGGTTTATTGAGTCTAGCGATACTGATGTCCTGCCCCTCGCTACCATTCCACTTCAGTAAAGTCAATGCTAGTGGTTCCGTATTGCAGGTGGAAGAATACTTTCCAGTGTTGTCTGCTCTTTTTCAATAAATTCTTCTTTTTCTCGTGAAATGCTTTCTCTCTTGCTGTTCTTTGTCTTTCTTTAACTAATAACTTCCAAAAATAGATAAATATACAGTGATACTGCTGAATGATTTATGACTTTTTTAATAAAATAAGAACATTTAAAAGAAGAAAATACTTTATTACAAATTCTGATAAAAGTAGCAAAATCCTTTTTTCTTCTTTCCAGGTCTTTCCTTGTAGTATTTCCTTGGGGTGTTTTTGTGTCCTGGTGTACATTGTATGGAAAACACCTATATAAACACATCCCATATGATTAAACCTCATCCAGGTCCTCCACAAGACTATGATTATGTAAATTTGCCTTTTCTTCTAACATTACAAACTGTATTGTATACTTTTTCTTTCCACTATTGAAGGGCACTGAAGCCCTTCGAAGTTACTTCCAGAAGATGTTGGACATGCTCTAAGTATGTCCTGATTTCTTTATATATATGCAACTGTCCTAGATAATCTCACTGGGAATTCCATTTTACAGAGCTTTCGTCTATCAAAAGCTACTTGTTACCAAGCAGCTGTACAGAGACCAGGGACTCCAGTGGACAGAAACCTGTTTTCTACTTGTATCAATTTTCACAAAATTCACATCAAAAAGGTATTTCCAGGACTAAAAACTTGGCTTGTATTCTGAGGAAACAAGCATGTGTAACAGCACCACCTGGTGCCATCTGACCTGACAATGACAAATGACCAAGAGAAGGGTCTTTTGCAGAGCGGGGTGTTAATGCTTCTCAGGAAAAGTGGATTGTCGCGAAGAACCGTAATTTTCAGAACTTATTTGTCTTTTATGCTATTCTGTAGCTGCTGGCTACTCTACCAATACATTGAATGGTGGTGTCTCCAGAAAAAAAGAAAAGAAGAGAGCAAAAAGTTACATAGTCTTATCTGATTCATCCAAACCTTTGAATTGCAAAACTGCATGAGATATTTGGCTGGAAGAGGCTTTCTAAAGATGTTATTTTCATTTCACGCTAGCAAGAGGGGGCTGGAAAAGCCTAAAAACAAAAGACATCTTTCACAGCTGAGGTTCCAATAGTTTTGCCCCAGAATCTGGAAGTGGCATGTCTGTGTCCGTCCGTGTGTCGTGTCGTCCCCCCCCCCCAACCCCCCCCCCCAAAAAAAAACCCCAGAAAAAGTAAACCTCAGTAAGTTTTGAACTCCATTGCTTGTCACCTCTCCTTTATAATCTTAGGAATGGTATTGCATCCATCCAGATTTTTAAAAGAGGAAATGAAGAGCAAAGGAGAAATTCAAGAAAATAATTAGTGAAAATATGGAACATTTTCTGTTTTCTTTTTTTAAACTGGATATATTTCGGATATGTATTTTTCTTACTTCCATAAGAGAAAGCTTGCTTAGCTTGCATAGATTTTTGTGCCTGTTTTTATTTTGTGCCTAATGGCTGAGGAGAATATATTGTTGCCACGGGAGTTCCATGTCATTATCAGAGCAGCAGGATGATATGAAACAAACCATGCCAGGGAGCAATCTTTTATTTTAAAAAGACAAAAACCAAAAGCTTAGCAGTAGCTGCGTCAGCTGTATCTGTGTAAGAAATCTTCTGTGTAAGAGGATCTTCTGTATGTAAGATTTCTGTGAAATCTTCTGTGTAAAAAAACCAATCTGAGTAAGAAGAGATCTTCTCTTACTTACAGTGGGGTACCTGACTAACACCTTGAAGCAAGCTGAAGAAGTCAGACTCCACTAGCTTTCAGAATTGCAGATGAGTTGTGTCCTTGTGTTGGACAGTCTTGGCATATCTCAGAAGCTACTCGGCATCTTTCAGGATCTATTGATCTAACCTAGATACCTCATGACTTACAGTTTTGGAGCTCTCTCTTTGTCCTCACGGCTTTTTTCTAAAGAAATGAAAACTATTCCCCTATTTTAGAGGCAGACACAGAGGCTATGGATCTGAAAATGGGTGTCATTTACCCCACCAGAAGTGAATTAGCTTCAGTAAAACTATTCCTGATTTACTTTAAAGCCTAGATGTCATAGTAATGGATCTGGATGAAATCTTCAGTCTATGTTGGATGTATGAAGTGATGATCAGCTCCTTAGAAAGTTAGACATTTGTGTGAATTGTTAGAGAAGAATTGGTCCCACTGAACATCTCTTAGCGTGGGACAGCTGCATTTCATGTGAAGGTACCTTAGAGACATTTGTGAACTGCTCACAGCCGTGGTGACACACATTCCTGCTGTTTCAGCTAAGGCTCTATTCCCACAAGTCCCCAGAAGGCCACTGAGAGCAGTGTTGCAGGACTGTAGAGATGCCAATCCAGTGACTATGTCCGTGCATGTAATGCTACCTAGTCATCTCACCTGCACCAGAAACCTTAGTGCAAATGCAAAGAAAAAAGAACTGTGGGATCTCCTTCATGCTGGAAGTCACGGGGATGTGACGACTCAGTCCTTTTGTGTCACGGAGTCATACCAGATTTTAATATTGTAAGCAATACAAAATCAGTGCAGCTATAACATAGCTATTTTGCATTCGTACTGGTGATGATTTATGTAGTCCCCAGGGAGCACATCCCTCAGATAAACACTGAGCTAAATTTCAGTGGCAGAAATGAGCACACAATTGATTAAATGCTACAAAAGTCTAAAAAAGCCACCCTGCAGGTTGTTTGCTTCTTTCCCCCCCCCCCTCCCTTCAGATTCTTACTTCAAATTATATCTCTGGTGATGAGTAGGGCACAGGGGAGGGGAGAGAAATACCTATGCCATGGAATTTTTAAGGTAAGCACACTTGTTACGGAACTCATCATGAGAGAATATATATGCAAGCCAGAATATCATTTGCAGTCATTTATCAGAGCAATGAGGTGTCTGACTCCACTCCGTAGCCTCCTGCTTCACTTCTGCAAGGCTGCACAAGCCTCACTGGGGAAGATGGCAAGTCTGCAATGCTCATGTAAGCTGACAAGAGCTTATCTGAATCCCTGGCGAGCCCTTGCTTGCAACTGCAGTCATTACCTCTTTACTAGTGGGTTGTTGTCTTTTTCTTTTCCTCTGCTGTTTACTAAAATGTAATTAGCGAGCTATTAATTCTTTACCATTTATGATGCATTTGTGATAAAAGGTGAAAATTGGCTTTATTCTTTCTTGCACACCAATGAGGAGGGGGGAAAAGTTTTATACAGTGCACGATAAACCAAATGCAGTTGGGGGTTTTAGAGCTAGTTAACAACGAAGATTGCTTCAGTGCTTGCATTTAGGAGAAAATTACTAAAAGGTGTTTATTCCTAAGAGAGAAACCATTAGCATTAATATGAAAGAAAAAGACAGTTCTCTGAGTTAGGGAGTGTAGCACTGAGGCATTTTTACTGGCATTGTGGAGAACTGATGTGGTGATTTCATCCATATTTTGGGGTGAATGAAAAGTAGATATCATCTCCCAGGTGATGGACTGCATATTTTCATTACCGCATATGACAAACCCTCTTTGGAAGAGCAGGATTAATAAAGTTAACAAAAGCATAGTTGCAGCAAACTGGCAAATATATTATCACCTGAAGGCAGGAGGGCAATTAGAGTGGGAACATTGGGAACATCAGTGCAGAGAAGCTACTTCTGGAGGGAGGGTCTGAGTGCCAGTGCAGGTTATTTAGTAGTTCCTCAGTGAGAAAGAAGGGTCAGTGTGTGATGATATTTTTTGAAGTCCTGAGTTATTTTATTGGAAGTTGTTCTCATTTGTCTTTTTTTCCGTATTTATTGGTCTTATTTTTTTCTACCAGGCTGATGTGGTTCAATCTTACTTTATAAGCCAGCCATGATGCAGAACAGTGTGTGAATACAGAATAGCAAGTGCATACAAAATGTTCTGCAGTTAGTGAATGGGGCAGTGCAATAGCGATCCATCAATGTTCAGGGTGTGAAGAAACATCTACACCTTCCTTTCATGAAACTTAATCCTGCATGGTCTGTGGCTGTGAGCAATACCAGATATGATGGGAAGAAGTATCATAGCTGGAAAGAGAAGGGCAACCTGAATTTTTAAGCCCACCTGTGGGAAACAACATGAATTCACAAAGAATGAAAACAGATTGTGTCCCACAATGATTTAAAGAAGTCAGTAATCAAACTAACCTCACAAACTGGCGATTTCCAGAAGGTGAAAATTTAGACATACCAGTTCAAAGTCTCAGACTCATCTGAATGAAGATGAGACTAATGTCTTCATGAATTAACCTGATATAGTAACTCAGATTAAGAAATGAAAGTCTTTATTTTTAATTAGTTCATTCTTTATACTCAGGACTTTAGAGGTTCATAAAGTCTCTCCAGTAGTCAGAGATTAAAGATGTCTTAACTGGTGTGAAGAAATCCATCTCCTTCCATGCAAACACATTAGTCTTCAGAAAGAATCCTGAACTGAGGCCTGGTGTAATGCCAGGTCCTGTCTGGGACTGAAGACTTGTTTCTCGAGGGAGCAGGCTGATGTTGAACAACATAAGTGGGCGGGAAGGGTAGGAGAGGGAAACTCTTTTAGAAAGCTTTTGGCCAAAATTTTGTGAAAATTAGGGGTGTAAGACTATGCTTGCATTTCATGTTCAGTGCGAGTCTAATCGTGTTTCTTAAATTGCCAACCATCCATTTAGCTGACTCACTCAGCCTGGACCATCTTCTTACCCATAGGCAAGGTCTTGAGGCGCTCACTGTCATTCAGTCTACTTAGGTGAGCTTAACTCCTCCATCTCCAGAGTGTACACTGACCCCCAGAAAACCCTGGAAATTAGCAGCTAGGAAGTAATGCTGCTATTTGTCACAAAACTGAAAATCATATCTGTGTCTTCCAGCAAAGATCACCTGTCATGAATATTCTCCTCCTTCCTGCCTGTTTCCCTTTCCAGGTAAATAAATTAGCTTAAACAGGGGGAGGAGTGGCCAGATAAATAGGCACTGATTTCAACAGGGTTGATATTGTTGCTTCTGGTTGTCTTCTAAATTACAGATTAATTTCAGTATCTGTCTCAGCTTTTTACTTGTACGTTCTCAGAGTTAAGAAAAGGCTACTGATTTTGTACGATGTGGAGTTCATAATATTGCCTTGGAAGGCTGTCAGATTAAGTTCAGAAAGACATTAGTCTGCTAGGAACATGGACTGCATTTTTTATGTTATCTTTATACTTTTCCCATCATCAGTGATGTGCGTTTTGTCCCCAGTACAAATTCACAGAAGGAAAGGGATATTGCTGTTTTATAACAGAAGCAAGGATTCCTTCCTGTAATTATAAGGCGTGAGACACTGACTGATCATTAATCAAGGGACTGATTATAATAATAATCCACTTCCACTGCAGGCTTATGGGCTAATTCTCATTTATACTAATCCCATTTTGAACTGCTCCTGGATCATTACTAGAGCAGGCAAAAAAGGTCGTGAGAGGGGGGTTTGATGTACAACCAGAACAGTGTAGAGAAGACGCAGAGAAGAATCAATCCCTGTCCTCCAGTATTTAAGCCGGAGCCCCTGCATTTTCTTTGGTCTGTGTCTGAGCTGTTATTCGGCTCCCTTCCTTCCTCCCAGTGATGTGGCAGATGGTTTAGGCTGGCACAGGTGGCTGGGTACCACCTGCTGCAAATTTTTCTGTGTCTTTTGCTGTGTAACTCCTTTTGTTGTTGCTGTTTGCAAAGGATGACTGGAAATAGGAGGGAAGCAAGAAGAGAGTGTGAAGCGATGCTGGTATTGTTCAGTGCTTGCTTGTTTTCTGTTGTGTCGTTGCTGGGAACCTATAGCTGGTGCATGCTGGAATCCTGCGAGCAAAGGCAGCAGATTTGGAACTTTGACTTCTGTGATGGAAAAAGTGTATCTATCTGTTTATTATCTCCTAGTGTAAGTTAACACATGCTGAGGGATAGCATTTCCCACTGCTGAGTGCTGTGAAGGGAAAAATCCTCTATTGGCTTTAGGCACTAGATGTTACATCCTCTTAACCTTTCAAACTCCGTTGGAAATAAAGCAGCCTTGTTGCAACTAAACGAAAAGTTTAAAATGAAGAGGAGGACAAGCCTTATCATCCAAATGCATGAAGGATATGACTGGGAAGGGGCCGTGGCTGATATTGTGGGCCTCAAAGGCTGGGACTGGTATTTAGTCTCTGTTGAGGTAGTGAGAGAGGTATGAAGGAAAGTCATCCCTGGTATCTTAAACAGTTCTCTGAGGATGGGTTGAATTACTCTCTGGAGTCGATCATCTCTCTCTCCTGACTGTAGAGAGAGACTTGAAGACTAATGTAGAATAGGTGACTACCTCTTCAGTGGCAGAAACCAGATGAAACAAGTCCCATCCTTTGCATCTAGATTAGTAGCGGCATTATGGTGGTTATAAGATGTAATATCCACCCAACTTCCTATCAGAATGCTTTCTGATTTGAAATGTAACTGCTGTAGGTTTCTTGCTGTTTACTTTTACAAATAGCCTTTTAAAAGCTACTTGCTTTTACACCCCGCCACTCCCCCCCCCCGCCCAGACTAAAAAATTAGTAAAAACCAAATAATTATCACAGCACTTCTCACCAGTGTACTTTTCTTAGGTAAATCTATTTCAGGAGGTAAAAGAAAAGCAAAACACACCTTATGACAAGCAGTGCCAGGTGAATGATATGTAATCCCAGTGAAGTCAACTGTGATGTTTATGTGTGTAAGAGAATTTATTAACAGAGAGATAGGAGAGGGTTGCACTTTGGCTTTAAAAAATAATTTGCTGCTGAAAAATAATCTTTAACCATATTGGCAAAAAATTCCCTGAGATAGAAGAAATTCTCAACTTTTTTGTAACCAAAAACTCTGATTTATTTTTTTTTTAAGTGAACAATGCATTTTCACATATTTCTTTTATGTTTTATGGTCTTTATTTTGGATTCTCTCACTATTTGAAAGATTTCCCCCCCCCCCCCACTGGGTTTCCTGTGTCCTTATTGTTCATTTTACCCTTGTTTGTTCTTGTCATGGATGAACAGTATCCTGCCTGTTTCCAAGAACGTACCCCCCCCTCCCCCAGTGTTCACTGGAAATGTAAAAAAAAAACCTTCATAATAAGAATGACCCCTGTGTAATCAGGGAGACAGCTTTGATTAAGAACATCTGTTAGCAGATTCCTGGTTCTAAAGTCAAGCAGAACATAAGACAAGAAGATATAGAAAGTGGCATTTCTCAAACTGTGAGGCTGGCCTCCTCGGGGAGACTCTGACCTCTTCTAGAGATACAAGCCAAGATCATAAGAAAAGAACAGACATCAAAACGTGTGGAGTGTGTGTGTAGTATGAAAAACATGACACCGTTGTTTCTGAGGTGCTGCATCTTTAAATTTCTAAGCGCCACACTTCTGAGGAGTGTGGAGAAGGACTGCACTTCTAAGCATTGCACCGTGTTTACTCCTCACACACATCACCACACAATGAAAAAGAAGAGACAGATATGGTCACCCCCTGCTCATTGCCTGTGTCCTTTTTTTTGTTAGTTCTTCTTTTCCCTCCCTTTTTCTCTTATCCTTTTGGGGCTGACAAGGTTATCTGTTAGCAGTGTGTAACACGGGGATCCAGGAGAACTGGCTTCAGTTTTGAGTTCTGCTGGTGTAAAATGGTGACGTGGAAGTGGCTGCTTCTTAAAAATTTCTATTCTGAGTTGGATAAAAGCTTTTCTAGCCCAGCACTCTCTCTCCAGCATTGCTCAGGAGGAAATACTTAGGAAACAGTAAAGAACCAGGCTTGGCTTCAGTGAACTTTGTGATACACCTTCCTAGATTCTTTCAGACAGCAAGGTAGGGTTGTCTTGAGCTGAACGTTAGATCCAGACTGTTATATTTGATAGCAACCCATAAAATAATCCTTCATAAGGATCAAGGTATCTAAGTGTAGTCTTAGCTGACTTTGCTGCTCAATGCCTTTGTTTCCTCTTCTGGAGACATTGAGATACTGATCTTATTTGGAAAGGATTCTAATCTCTAATGAAAAAAAGAAAACATACAAGTTCTATTTATATTTCCATGAAAACAATATGAATTTTAAAACTAATTAAAAATATTACTTTTTATGAAAAGATTTCTCTTGCTCATTATGAAAAGTGGGATAAAAGAGGATAAATCAAGATGACAGAGAGAAAACAGAGGCTAAGTATTTTCTTCTTTGTTAAGTTGTTCTCCTAAAAGCTAATAGAAAACGCAAGCATATACAGAAGGATGAAATGTGGAAACAGGGACAGCGTCCCAAGGATCAGTATGGAAGTATTTCTTGGGCATGAATGGACTGCGTTTTGAAAGCCAAAGTGTTGCTAGAGTTGACACTTTTGAGAGATGTAAAAGGCAACAAGATAGGTTTCTACCGGTATACTGGCAACTAAACAAACACCAGGAAAAATGTGGGGCTGCTGCTGAAATGAGTGAGTGGCCTAATGATGAGGAACGTGGGAAGGACTAACACACTTCGGACTTTCTCTATCCCAGCCTTTACAGGCAAGCTGTGCTCTTATACCTCCCAGGTCTTTATGTCTCGCAGGAAAGTTAGAGAAAGAGATACACTACCCTTAGTAGAGGGGGATCAACAAGGAACAAGTTAGTTAAGCTGAGTGTATGCAGTTCAATAGAACAGGATGGGATGCATCTGAGCATGTTGAGGGAGCTGCTGTATGTCATTGTGAGGCCATTCTGTCGTCTTTGAAAAATCGTGTGAGATGCCTGATACCTCATAAAAGGCAAATGTGGCATCTATTTAGGAGCAACATAATCATTGGGAGATTTTCTTGCTAACTTTCTTCAACAACAGGTAGACATATATAGTCATATGAGGATTAGTATCAGTTTTTTTCTGCATTCATTTATAATGGAAAAAGAAAAGGGAGAAGTTATGCTGCCTTCTTTCAACTTTTAGAAAAGTTTTGTTTCTATCCAGACTTGATGCTTGTTCTCAAGTATAACATCTCTCCCAAGAAGAATGGTGATTTTGTTTCAAAAGATTTCTTACCACACTTTTCAGTTAAGTCTTAGTCATAATACACAAGAGAGTATTAGAGACTGATGTCAAGCTGTAAAGTGCTGTAAGTATGACAAATCTTCACTTTAATTCTCAGAATTGATTTCCTTTTGAGGAGGTGTGATTTCCTTCTGTCTCTTCCCTTTGGCGTTTACTGACTTGGGAATGTTTCATATTTTCCCCTTATTGAGTAGCAAATGGCATCTAGTACTATTCCTGAATAATTTTTTAAAAAGCCACTTTTATAGCAGGAAATAATTAAAGAAGATACTAGTGTGCCAGCTGCACAGATACACTGTTGCTTATTTTATAAGAGAATCAGGCAAAATATAAAAATAAAGCCACTGAAAAATCTGTAAAACTTTTGGGTCTATCTCCATCTACCTCTGCACATCCACAAGACCCAGGTGAACTTGGATTTTGGTTCTGCTTACTACAGAGATACATGTAAACTGTGAAATCTGGAGTAGGACTTGAACTAAAAGATGAACAAAGAGATTTAATTACATCTTAGTCCTTTGTCTTGTATGTATAATATGCACACATTATTGCAAGGGTTGTAGCATGTTTATTGGAAATTGTATTTATTCTTTTTCTTAGTATATATTATTATGGTGGTGTTCTTGGTGAACAGAGGAAAAAAAACACTTTTTTTGAAATCCAAGAAAAGGCTTATTTATGTTTGACCTTGGAGTCCTTGACTCTGTAATAAGCAATCACGCCAAGGGGAAGAAGCTGAGAAGTGAAAGTCAACATCAAAAAATAAGAACGGAAATGACTGAGTTAACAACAGAAAACCAAGTGGATGTCCCCGATCCAGTTTAGGTAGAATAATTAATGCCTCTGAAAATGGATCGCTGCAAATATGACACTAAAGTATTTTGGCTGTTTAGTCTAATACATCAGCAGCAATAACATGTCATAATAAAAAACTGCAGAAGTAAATTCATTCATATCCTTAAAGTCATAACTATGCCCAGGCATGAACCAGAATGCGTAGGTAAATGACTCTGACTCAAGAATGGCAGTGCCTAAAAGCTGAGCACTTTGTCCCTTTGGAAATATTCAGTGTGTAAAATTAGGAACCCAGAGTCTCCTGGCAGCCAAGGAAAGCCATTAAGCATTCCTGGGGATTGATCCTGGGAGTCTTCATGCTGCAGAAAGTCACTTACTGTGAGTAACTTAAAACAGGGATATGTGAGCTAATTGCTTCTTAGTTTGCCAAAAATGGCTATAAACAAGCGTACAAAGTTCTGAGCACTTCTTGGAGTGGATCATCTCACTTAAGCAGAGCTCATTCTTTGTAAAAGGCTGTGCAGAATAATCATACAGTGTTACAGTAGCTGATTTATGAAATCTGTAACCCAGGAAGACAGGTCATCTGGGCTGGGATTTAGGTTCCATACCAAAACATCTACTTCTAGGTGTCTACGTGGGAGCTAGTAGCTCCATTCAGTTGTATAAATGTTCAGCTGACTCTAAAACAGATAAACAAAAAATAGATAATTAGATAACTAAAGAGATAACTATTTTTCATCAGCAGAAGCAACCTGTAGTCCATTAATTGCATTGACTAACTTACTGTTATCTGTAATGGGGGCTTAGATAGTGGCCTGTAGCCACATAGATAGCTAAATTCAGGAGCCTTAATCCACAAGTTTAACTGCACATAAGGTTTCCATTGTCTGCTCAGCCTGAAGGGATCCTGGCCTTGTTCAGCTCCTCCTGCAAAGAAGACTACCCTACCAGTCATGGTGCAGAACAGTTTGAGGTGATTGATGCAAAGAGAAGAAAATCAGGGGCAGGGGAGATGGGGGGCTGCGGAGAGACCCTTGTTCTGGCAGGAAAGCCTGAGATCTGAGGGCGAGTAAGGGAGACGGAGTATGTCTCTGTGTTTAGTCATTAATACTCCCTGCCCATAACTTGGAGACCTTGGGTATGGTCTCCAGTTTGGTATTGCGTTGTTTATTAATCCAATGGCTATATGTAATGTAGATGGCAGGCAAAGACCTGGGAACAGACACAGATCTCCATTCATTGTCTCGCCCGAACCAGCGGAGTGTAGAATCCTTTTTGTTGGACGTCTTCTGTGTTTCTCCCCACTGCTGCCCTACTTCTTACACATCCAGTTTCAAGAAGATGAGATAGAATGTAGCCTGATCCACTCTGTGCTGTAGCTTGGTAGTTAATAAACTCTCCTGGGATGCCAGTGGTGCTAGTTTAGAGATTTTGAAATTCTGAGTAAGTCTCAAAGTAGAATCCTACCCTTAAATTGCCTATTAGTCTGCTATTTTGGAGCTTAGTCTATGAACTTTTTCCTGTAGCAGGTGAAATATTTTGAATGATATATAAGAAAGCCCTTGGGTAAAAGACACATCATGAATAAATGATAATGGTCAACACGAAACTCTATTCACAGGAAGTATTATCAATCAACATGAGTGACTATTGAGAGAGATTTAAGGCTGAGACTTTTAAAAGAGCATAAGCAATCAATTTCCCTTCAATTTTCAGCAAGAACTGTAGATATATGTATAACCTAAACTGTTTTAAAAATCCTAGCCTAAATTCTCAACAGAGTAAAAAATACAGGACTTGATATTGCATCCTGCTGCTCACAGAAATGGTCCAGTGTTGATATGTGTATTCCTTGCTTTATCAGACCTTCCTGCATCTTAATATCTCTGGAGAACTGATTCTGTCAGGAGGATTCTGATCCTGACCAACTGTTGCCATGGCATTGGGTTATTCTGGGCTGTGATCAAGAAGGGCAAACAAACTTGAAAAAGAAACTGGCTTTAAAACATATTCTCAAGCCACAGTGCCAGAGACTAGTTTTTGAAAACTAAATCTTAATTTTTGTACAATGTAGCCATTGTTAAATATTTCTGAAAAACCATACCGATAACCAGAAGTGTTGCTGTGACAATAAATACATATGTAAATAGAGAAAAATGCAGGAGGAGAAAATTGGGCCAATTCTCACACTATTTGAAATTGTTCATTTTCATTTGATGGTATTATCCCACACTGAACTGAAACCCCCAGCTTCTCTGAGAGCATTTGAAAGAGCAGAACTTTTTGCAGATTATATTCCTGTTTTACTAGGTACTATTCCAAAGCTGGTGGGAGTCAATGAATGTCTTTTTTATATTACTGAGCTTTTGAATTGAGTGCAGACGAAGGAGTTTGTACCTGTCTCCAATCCCTAGATAGTAATATAGACATTCTTTTACCCCTGTTAGTATTCACTCAATTGCAAGTCATCTATGTGTACCAAAAGCGCTGCAAAAGGTTCTAGAAATATATAAGACAGTATTTTCTGTATGCAGGCACTGGCATAATCAGTTCATATTCTTAGAGGACAGAGTTGCCTTGATGGAAAATAGAAAAAAAAGGTCCTAAGAGAAATCCTGGTGGTGTATTATCCAGGATGATGACCCCAGAAGGATGCACAAGTTTCAGCAAGCAGTGTTGAAAACAGTAAAACAAGCAATGTGAAATTATGTAGGGAACGGGGGAAGTTTTCAGCAAGTTCGTTATTTACAGATGGGTAATTTTGTTTGTCAAATTACTGAGCGTGTTCTTCCTATTCCACAGGCAGAGTTCACAGCGATGAGGGACCAATACATGCGAGGCGGAGAAGGCTTCATTATCTGCTATTCCATCACAGACCGCCAATCCTTTCAAGAAGCTGCTGAGTTTAAGGAACTCATTTATCGTGTCCGGCACACCTATGACATCCCCTTGGTGCTGGTGGGAAACAAAATAGATCTTGAAGAGTTCAGACAGGTAAGCAACTTCTCTGCTGTTTTTGGCTTGGTTTTCCTTGGTTACCTCAGGGATTTCTGTCACGTATATTGTACAGTACTACTGAGAATTATTAGCACAAGATGAGGTTTAATCAAAGAGCAACACATTAGGATTGGTAGTAAATTAAAGACTTAGCAGTACTTTTCATTCATGTTATGGATCTTAAAGAAGCCTTGGCCAATCGCATCCAAATGTTCTTTGTTTTTACTTGAAAAGGAATCCCACTATTTTTGTTGGAAGTTGTATATATGTTCAACATGGAAAAAGATTCAGTCAGGATCTTCATGGCAAAAAAACTGTTTTCTTTGGAAGTTACCAGCCATTAAATACAGATTTTTGTTTCATAAACGTACGAGATTTAATTAAAGAATTCTCAAACTCAGACTGAAAAAAAATCTAGTTAAAATAGAGAAATACATAGGAGAATATCTTTGCCTGAAAAGCCAGTGACTGTGTTATTAGAGTGTTCAGATAAGATGGGGACATGCAAGACTTGAATTCACTTTGATTTGTATACAAGATTTGAGCCACCACCTCCCATAGAGCAGTAGATTTCTTTGACCATGAGGGCATTGACTGTGGCGCTCTCAAAGTCTTTAGTAATCTTTGCTCACTCCTTCCCTTTTGCTTCCTCTTGGCTTCGTCCTTGCTGTTTGTACTCGTGTGTGTGTGTGCGCAAGGGAGTGAGTTAGAGACAGACCATCTTAGAAATGGCTTGGTTGTGACCCGGTGCTAAATGGAAAATATCCTTAATCTTAAGTAGAAACTTCAAAAAGGGGAAAAAAAAGATTTTCCTATATGGAAGTCTTAAGAGGCTCTTTATACACACTACAATTGCTTTCAAATGACTGACTTCTGTGCAGACATATGTAACAGTTAAATAAAATAGTGTTTTTCAGTTCATTAGCATCTGTGCTCACATGATCCTGTCTACTCTTTTCCACTTATCCTGCCATTCTTCTCCCCATTTCTTTGTCTTCTTTATTCTACCTGAAGAAAATCCAAGGTAATGTTAAGCCTGAAATTAGTCCTGAAGATCTGATGATGTACATTTAAAACTTCACATCTGTTTCCAGATCATTGACTTTCTCCCTAAATCAGACTGTGACAAAACCTTCATGGTGACAATCCAGCTGCAGTTTAACATGCAGCTTGAGACTTCAAAACAACAATGCCATGTGCAACATGCAGTACGATCTGTGCACCTTCTGGGGTACTTACATACCAGGTGGGGAGGGATGTGGCTTCGGTTGTTCTGCTGAGAGAACCGGACATTGCACAGATGTATTCCAATCCCAACAGAAATGGAATATGATTGATTACCTACAGTTACCTATAGATGAGGTTTTCAGGAATACTCCATTCACTAAGTGATATGAAGACTCTCTTCCAGTGATATTTGGCACTACCTCTTTCTGATCTTATGTTTTATTGGGCTTTTATATTTTAATCACTGTCAACGCATATAAAAATATATGCCTGATTTAAATGTTTTACGTGCTCCTTGATGATCTTGTCTGGCCTCCCAAACAGGAAAATTAGTGTGCATGAATGTCTGAATTGGATATCACAAACAGCACTCAAGATTAAAGGGCATAGGGAGGCTCTTGGGAATGTTATTAAAAATTATGTCTTTGAGATGTGACAGACACACAAAAAGCTGTTATACAAAGTTGTCACTGAAGATCCTGCCTGAATGCGTATCAAGGCAATTCCAAATCATGGTTCTATTTTTTTTTAAAAGCTTTCAATGAGCCAGGATTTAGGTCTTCAGAATCTTTTCCTCCATAAGCCCTCTACAACTGTCGACAAGTACGGCAATGTCAGAAGGGTTTTCTCAAATATTCTGTAATCCAGATTTTGAGCCATGGGACACCCTTACATCAAAGACTAGTGAGATAGGACAATGCACATCTCCTTTGAATAAAGCACTTGAATATGACTATGTCTACATAAACAAGTAGTATGAACCAACAGTAGAGCTGTAGAACAAAACAGTTTATTCTGAAGTCCACATTTGGGGAATCTATTTTTAACTTTGGACTAGCTGTACTCCAGAGCCATTGTCTCCATGATTAGTTGGTGCTGAAGCATATAAATTGTGCTCCTGGAGCATATCTTCACTTAAATTTCATCCATAGTTCAGGTCGTGTTCTGAGAGACAACTCCACAATTCAAAGCAAAGCATGGTTCAGTGAAGGTGATCAGGAGATACTGCTCAGAGTGCCTTTCTGACCTAAACTCAAGCACTAGTGCGTGGGAGGTCATCTCTCTGCCCAGCTTTAAGCGCATGTTAATGGACTTCGGCAGCTCATTAATTCAGAATTGGGACGTGAAGTTGTCCTGTATGTTTAACAAACACTGAAATAAGTTGTATCTATGCTTAGTTGTTAGGTTAAGCAATATCTAAGTAACTTGATGAACTGTGGGAAGGTAGATTGAAAGGAATCTTTTCAAGGTCATGGACTGTAGTTACGGCTTCATTAAAAGTGCTTGGATGGTCAGGAGCTGTAGCCAGCTAACTCTGGGGTGACAGACAGCAGTGAGCTGACAATGTACGGCATTAACATATCAATGAACAGTGAGGTACACAAACATACCAAATTCAAACAACTGAGAAATAGTAGGTGTTAGAATGCAATTAGCCAGGTTGGAATTTGGCCAGGGCACCGGGGCTAATATTGTTGCTTTATTTAACGACATTTTTCTCCTATGAAATTCATTAAAGCTACTGTAATGTTATTCATGGTATTTGGAAACATAACATTAAGTTCAACATTCCCGGGTATCATTTCCACTTAATGACAATTCCGCAACAATCAGACAGGCTGTAGTAGCTCGGTCAGACAACGCTCTTGTTTGAAATGTGATCCCCTACACAATACAATTAATGATGTATGTCGCTTGCCTCAAATCTATCAACAAGACTACAAGAATAAAACTAATCTGCAATTAAAATTTTGTGTTCCGGAGAAACACTACTGAAAAACAAAACCAACAAGCTTATTATTTTTAAATAATGTTTTTATTTTCTGATGGCTTCAGTGAAATTATTGTTGTCTTTGTCTGTCATTTTTAATGTCTTAAGAAATGGGTTTGTCTGTACTCCTTCTTAAAACAAGTTTTATTTACATTCATCCGCCTAAAGAATAAACACTTCCCATTTTCTCTGAAACAATGTGGGGGAACAACTGTGTAAAAACTGTGGGGAAAAAATATAACAACTCGTTATCTCAACGTGCATATCCAATCTGGTGGCAAGGCTCCCTCCATCCTCCATTCCCTTCCACCCATTTGTACTGGAGCTGCATCCAGTCCTTTCTGACCTTGTTCTGTTTTGTGTTCAGAGATTCACTGGGAAAGTGAATGGGCGTGAATGGTTAAGGCATTCATCTGTGTCCGTTTCTTGATTTTTAGCCATTGCTCTAAGAAATGTTTAAGTATTATATGTCTTTTATCCCATAGCTGTTTGAGGTAAAAACCAGAGCACTAAGTGCTTGATTAGATACCATTTTAATTTCAGCAGTTTCTAACATTAAAGTCATTAGATTAATAAAGATAAGCTGTATGTCTTTTAATGTCGTAAGAGTTTCAGAAACATTTAGGACTGGTTGATATGAAGTTCAATAGATATTTTTACTTCAGGTAAGCTTTGTCACTTTGTCCCAGATGAACATCTGGTTCTTACTGAAGTTTAAAATCTGTATAATAGATAAATATCTAATTAAAATATAGTCATCTTTTAAGAATACAATAAACAACTGATCCTGTTTGCGTTTATGCCATGCTAATGCTAAATTGCAACTTTTAATTAAAATATTTTATAATAAAGACATGTGGCACTGCTGAAAGGTTGCTTGAAAAAAATATCCATAAGACTTTGCCTATTAATCGTTGCAATATATTACATTCCACAATTCAGAGGGGAACTAACTACATAAGCTCCTTTGAACAATGTGCTGTAGCTCTGAGCTGGAAAGAATAGATACTTTCTAGTAGCTTTTTCAAACGTTTAATGTGGATGTGAGAACCCCTCTGGAAATTCTACCTATGTGGAAATTGCATATCCTTCATGGAGCAGTTTTTCCTATGTGCTTTTGTTTGACACCAGAGGAATAAGCTGTGGGCTCAGTCAAGTCCATGGATAACACGTTGATGTCCATTGAGTCCAAGGTCATGAGGGCAGCTCACGCTTCATTCAGCTCTTGGCCTCTCTGGGAAGCCTGTCATCCAAGTTGTTAGTTTTGCCAGTACAGTCTTGGTCCTGAAAAGAATTATGCAGTTGTTTACCCTTCCACACATGAGTTGTCTTATTGGCTTCAAGCACAAATCTGAGCAGGACTAGTGCTTTTGAAAACATTTTTTTCCTTCTTTCTCCCTCTACACCCTCCCTCCTTCAGTAGGAAATATGAAATCAATATGAAATCTGTCTTTAAGATGAACAATATCTTACTTGGAGTGCAAATTAATTACAGGGGCTTCATTATATTTTCTTTCTAAGGTTTTATTATACCGTAAGATAGTTCTCAAACCAGGATTACAATGGCTCAATACATTCCCATGATCTGAACCATATGCCCACAGAACATTCTCACTTCGATGAGGTTTTACTCTGGAATTTGTTCAAGATGGGCTGACTGGTTATCAGATACTGTGAGCATCAACTTTTAGATTTGACAGTTGCTCTGTTTTCATGCTGGCTTCTAAAACCTTGAAATATCTGTTGAGTCTGAGACAGTTAATGTTCTTTTTAAATTTGTTTTGGTTTGGTTTCTTTTGTATGAGTAACTATTCAGTATATTTCAAACATTGTCAGCCTATACCTTCTGGTGCCTGGCTGAGACACTGAAAATACTTAAAGAATATAACATTATATTTTATTTTCATTTTCCAGTGCATGACTATGAAGCACTATTTACTAGATGCTCTCTTACTTATATTAGTCATGAAATTGCAGTATTCTCAACTTCTTACCTTAGCATCAGGCTGAATTCCTTTGCTTTTGTGATTAAAACTGCTCTCAAATTTGTACATGTCCTTTAGCACCAGCAGTTCCATTTTCTCTTAAAAACATTTGGGTGGAAGAGCCTGTCTACTGAAGACTCTTGTTTCCCCTTTATCAGGCCGGTGCCCTACACAAAGAATGAAAGGTTTTGTTGTTTCTTTTGAACTTTCTAGCTGCAAGTCAAGGGAAATGCATTTTCTGCTATTTACTGACAAAGAATAGTGTACATTTGAGTTAACTATAAACAAAGTAAAGTGATTAGACTAAAAGAGTTGGCCAGATTCTCTATAAAATCCATGCAGAAAAACAATATTTATCACATATCATGGAACTGTATCATAAAATGAGATGTATCTGTCCGTGAAGATATCTGTCTTTCTGTTGACTATAGAGGGAGGCACGGACAACTAGCTTCCTAGCCTTTTTAAAGCAAAACTTGGGTGAGATGAAGACTAACAAAATTGTTTATGATATCCTTTCAGTTGAGAATCTAACTTACTGATTCATTCTGTTGTTATTGTTGCTGCTAACTACAGACTAGACTTTTGAAGCATGCTTAGCTTGCCTTTGGTTTTTGAAAGAATAAAATCTAATAAATAGTCATTCTTAAGTGGTGCTCCCCTCTAAAGATCAGTGTGAGCTGTGATCTTAAAATACGTCAGAGGTATTCAGGCAGGCTTACCCTAAATAACGACTACAAAAAACATAGTGGTATCCTTAATGGAAAAAAGCCAGAGGAGAATATGGCACAGAAGAGCAAATTCTTCAAAACTATTTATTTGAATGTTGCAATGAATTTTTAGATTAATTCATTCATCCATCTTGATGTCATCTTGACTGTTCATTTTCCATGGACATCCATGCAGTTCCATTTTGCTGGCATGAAAGCCTGCTGAAAATGAATTACGTTTGTAAGGAGTTGCCATCATCACTTACATTCGCTTTTTTAGATATTGCCTTTCCCACATGACATCACATCATATTCTTTGTTTGCTCTTCAAATTCTGAATAATGTAAGCCATTTTTGCTGTTTTGATGGAGCTATGACAGTCGTCTGAATATTTGGAACTAAAACCACTGAAGTTGTCGTGATGTTTTATTATCTTAGGAAACTGTCAAACCTTTGATAATCACTTTCTTACATTACCAGAATATGTGTCTGGATTCTGTCGTGTTCCTCTACACCTCTAATTTATATTTATTTTTAATTTATTTTGACTTTTCAACATTTCTTTCCCACCGTTCACTGTCCTAAGAAGTCTTTCTTATATCGTTTAAATAAAATCTTTTTAGTGTTTGCGCCCCCACCCCCCCAAAGTGTGTGCTTTTCTATGGCAATGCAATTGTAGAAGTCAATTTGGCAGTTGTAGTCTCTTGGAAGGAAATTCTATTATTATCAACTTAACTGTCTCTAGCAAATGTTCATTTATACATAGTTTACCTCTTTGTCATTACAATGCTGTGATATTTCTATAACCCCCTCCAAACCACAGCTTCATGTTACCCAGGCTGCAGTAAATGCAATCAGACACACAGGCAGTTGTAATGAAACTGTTGGCTCAATTCTCGATTCATAATTGTGTTAACCTCTAGTGAACCATCCAGTAAATCCTGTAATCCCTTCAACACAGAGCAGAAGACATTTGAAGGGGACTAAGATGCAGATAACAAGCTGCTCTATAAGAGAAGAAACAACAGAGAAACAATAGCTGAACTACAGATAATAAATGTTTATAACAGAAAACCTGAATATTCAGAGATAAAACAGAGGCAACTAATTGCTTGTAGCCAAAGCAGGACAACACAGGACTTGTATACACTAGAGATAGTGCTGCAAGTTCACTTCACGGCTAGGGATATTAAACAGCAACACATTTTATATTGTTTTAAAAAGCTCCCAGTACTTGTTACCTCTACCTACTTTACCTTCATCCTCCACCTCAGAGATTTTGTCCTCCCCATGTACCAAATCCTGACTTCTTGTGATCATGTTTGACTTCAGTGGGAGAAGGCGTTGGAGGAGAGGTGTGAAGCTACAGAGATACTCTCTCACCTCTTGTCTTCTTGATCTAGATTGCTCCTCAAGGTGAACTTGAACGATGAGATTTGTCAGCTTGGTCTGTAAACTGGGAGATGAGCTGTTGTGAAGACTTTAATGCACTTTTGATTTAGCAGCCATGCCAGCAGGATCTTTCTTCTTAACTAAAGCAAGCAAGTGCTGTTGGAAAACTATCCGCACAAGCCTTCTGCAAAACAGCCTTGTGTAGGGCTTGTTTGTAAGTTCAGGACACTGTTGCTTTCCTCAGAGCGTCTCAGAGGGAAACCCATTGGTTACACAATGCCCACACAAAGAGGTACAGCTTGCAAGGAAAACCAGAGTGGTATCATTTGTTGGGTGACTAGGGCTTAGTTAGTAGCCTGTACAGATTCCTGTGCTGGAAAGCAAAATTTACGAGAAAGCTAATTATCCCTGAAGGACTTCCACAGTTCGTTTTCCAGCAGCAGAGAAAGGTGTAAGGAAGGAGCTGTGTGTGACTCTCACTTCGGTTCCTGCCCTGCTCCGGGGGCAGTGCTCCAAAAGACTGGTTGCAAAATTCCATTTTATTCATTTTCAGTTTATTTGCTGAAACCTTCATTGTCCTGTCTGTGAATCTTCCTCTTGCGCACTGTGAACGAGCCAGGCATCAACCTGTTCTTAATGCAGAAAGGGGAGAGGCATGGACATACCACATCAGGCAGTACTAGTTGGGGCACAGTTTAGCCCCTCCACCATCCATGCCTGAAGCAATATGACCTCCCATCTCTCAAGATTTATCCTCTCATGTTCTCCACAGGGGCACATATACATGAAAGAGAATGACATGCAATGGGAAGGTATCTTTTTATATGCATGCTGCTATTTTTACATCAGCAAAATCAAGGTTTCAGCCTAACTCATATATTATTTACTACAGTTCCAGTTCAGGAAACTATTTAAGCATATGCCTAATTAGAGTGGAACTAATGCATGTTCTTCATGTTAATCTGCACTTGAGTGAAGATGCTGTCCTGAAAGTGAGGCAGTAATGAGCAACTTTGTAAAAATGAAAGTACTTTGGCAAAACAGCAGATTAATATAGGAGGCAACATTTACTGAGTGCATTGTTTATATAAAAATGTGAATTCCTGGTAGCAAGGATAGTTTCCTGTGTGTTTTTGCAGTAGTAGCTCAAATTACTTGAAAGAAGAAATGTTACCAGAATTTAATTACAGCTCATCATGGTGTCACAAATAATAAGAGCATGACCTAGCATTTAAAGAAAAGAAGATTAATCAGTTTAATCATCTTTGTTTTTTGAAGATCTGCTTGTATTCTTGTCTTGACTACCTTTTTTTTTTTTTTTTTCAGATGAATTAGGAAGTTAGAGAGATTTGTTTTTATCCAGATCTAACAACTTGGCTAAGAATAGCATCATGTTAGCTTCACACGCTGTGATGTTGTTTAAGCTGTGCAGTCATGACAAGCAAAAAAAAAAAAAAAAGCTGCCCAAAAAACCCTTACCCAAACAAACCAATCTGAAAAAGAAAATGAAAGGGAAAAAAATCTCTGTGTTATATCCATTCTGGAAACTTCCAATCTCTCATCCATAGTGTTCAAATTTTCCAGTATAGAATCTATGTGTAATGGCAGCTTCTAAATCTCTGAGTCAATTGTTTGATATAGCATAGTTAATTCAAGAAGGTCCAGGAAATTACCTATGATAAAATGACATTAAAGCACATTACTACAGTTGAAACTCAAGATGTTAAATGTCTATAAAATGTCACAATTTAGGTTTCAGTGTTAGTCATTAACAGCATTAATCACACAGTTTTACTGATCAGAATCCCAGACCCAGTCTGGGAGTCAGGGTAAGGTATGTTGTTTATTGGAAATTAATAGGTATTGAAGTTGCTGCAGTTTAATATCTTCATCCACCTTGTTCTGATGGGTGTTATTTCAAAAAGAAAAAAGGATGGGCTGCATTTAGTTCCTCTGTTGCTCAGGGAATGTTCTTTCCCTCTGTTTCCATCTATGTCATTTTTACCACCTACTACAATCCAAAAAGTTTAATAAGGAGAAAAATAATGTCTTGTCAATTTTTTTTAAATTGTCTGGTACAAGCACTGACACAAATGCACAGGTTTTGTGTGTGCTTGTGTGTGTCTGCATGTTTTAACATTGTAATCTAACACCAACCACGTGTTCAGTATAGGATATCCATCAGCACCACAGGCCACCCTTTGGGTATTCCTGTCATATATAGCCAGCTATTGAAATTTTGAATTTGCTTTGCGTGTCCTCTGAGGTGGTGGGGAAGACGGTGTCTTTACACTTAATCATGTTTGTCGTTACCAAAACCATTGGATAATCCATCCATTCTTTTCCCAGCTGTGACTCATACAATCCCTTCTTTTGTTATTATTAAAAAAGTAAAACTTGCCTTCGTTTCTGAAACTCCATTCCTTTCTACAGCTCAGGATTTCTTGGATTTTTAAACCTGAGGAATGAATGAGATGATAGATAGATATGTTTTGTTGGGTTTTTTCCCCCCTCTGAAATCTGAGTGATATTACCGCAGATGTGCTTAGTCCTAGCCCACTGAAACTACAGACCAAGCCTAGTCACCTTCCTATCAGTGTGTCAAACCTTCCTAGCAATTGCTTCAAACCACACACGAGCTATTGCCACAAAGTCCTGCTCTATTTTCCGCTGAAGTCAAACACAAGGTTTATGCTGGCTGCAGGTGGTCAGGCTGGGAGGTACGGCCAGATTCTCAGAATTATCCGGGCATTTTCACTTAATGAATTCTGAACTGATGCAGGAATGTGGGCTTCAGGTGGCATTCCTGATCTCTTTTGCTCTCTTTCTTAACATATCATATAAAGAAAATCGTGTGGATTTTCTCTATTTAATTAAAAATAGAGGGGTTTTTTAATAGTTTTTTTAATAGGTTATTTGTTATAGGTTGGGAAGGGATTGCAGGTGGTTGTGTGTTTGGTGGCGTCAGAGGAGAAGGTGGAAGAGCAGGAGGGTGGAAGAGCGAGTAGAGAAGATGACCTTTGCATTCCTTGGAGTGAAATATGCATTGAGCATTCATCAGACCTAGTGGCATCTGACTTGATTTGGGCTACAGACCTGTGCAGCTCATTTCTCAGTGCACCCCACTGAAGAAATGTTGCTTATGGAGAAGTTATTTTCCCTTTTCATCCCATTTTCTTTCCCATCTGAAGTGAATGAGATGATTTCACTGATGATTGCCTGTGACTACAAAATGACTGGTGATGCCAGTTAACCTTTTCAGGATTATAATGCTCTCAAAACCAGGAGGGACTTAGAACTTGAGAATCGCATGGTATGATTGTGAGGCTCTGCAATTGTGAGAATCCCTGAGATCTGTCAGAAAAAAAGAGGAATGGGAGAGTTATAGAGATCATAGATGGGTCAGCAACGCTTTGTGATCAGTGAGACTGAAGCTGGAAAGTCCTTTGGGAAACATCAGGCAGGACTTCAGACATGGTGGTGGCTGCAAAAAAAAATAATTCTTCAGCCCTTGAATAATTGCTGCGTAAGACTTTAAAAGTATTTAACGTTACCGTACTTCTGAATTTTGAGACAAAGAGAATTCCACTGCTACATCTGATGTCTTTGCTCTTGCTAGGGTTTTGTCCCTCATTTGATAAACATTTGAGCCTGTGAGGAGGAAGAAGCGAAATGCGAGGAGGGCTCATAGCTCTCAGTTCATTAGTTACTGCTTTTCCTTGCTGAAAGCGTATGCTTCAGTCCTTTGTGTTTTACTGGGAGGGAATCAGTACCGGAGAATTTTGTGTAAGGATAATTCCTAGGTGAAAAGTGTCCGTATAACTTATCAAAAATCTGGGGAAGTCAGTTGTATTTTATTCTTCAAACTCTGTGGAATCTGGAGTATGAAGCCAGTGCTAGATGGGACAATGGTAAAAGTGCCCTTGTACTCTCTTCTGAAAATCTTTCCTGGCGTTCTTAGTAACAGGGGTGAAAAATTCAAAGGTAATAAGAACTGAATTTTCGTCTATGCCAATGCTCTGTCTATCTGAGGTGCAATCAGTTTTTCAGAACATGCTGGAGAAACTCTCAGTGTTTGTACCACTGTTCTGCGGTCAGAAAGAGTGCTTCATTCTCCAGGGCTGTCAACCTAGCACCATTTATGTCATTTAAATTTAACACAAAAAAAAAAAAATACTGCTTTTACTAATTCTGGAACCATAGCACATAAAAATAATTTTATATTTGTCCTGATTGCCTGACATTTTCAATATGGAACGTCTGTAAAAGAGAAATTGCTTTTTATGGCGCACAGGTAAAAAGGCCGTAAGGGAAAGAGAAGATAATTAATAAAAAAATTCATAAAAAACTATAGAATAGTTCTGATAGGAATTTCTTTATTCCCCTTGTGCACTTAAGTTAAAGGCTTACTGTTATGCTAAACTTACACAGTAGTATAGAAATCGTCTTTATTTTCGTAATTAACATGTTCCTTAACCTTGTGACTAGAAAGTCTGCTGTTCTTTGGAAGTGTGTTTCATTAAAGCGAAATAGGATTGGAATGGCTATTTTCCTTCAAAAAGTAAAAATAGAAAGAAGCAGCAGAAAGCTTCGTAGTATTGAAATCTCTGGCAGAAAATAGTTGTGTAAAAAACCAGTGATATTTAGAGAGAAAATTAACACAACATAGTAATAAAAAAACCATCCCATGCTACCTCAAATTAAGTAATAAGCTGTTACTCAGAAACTCCATAATGCCTTTATCTATTAAAATGTCTTAAGCCTTTTGCTTCTTCAATGTATGGTTTTATTTGTCTAGATAGTGACTGAAAATAGATAATTTAGGACATCTCCATTTTTCTATATTCATGAGAGTATCAACAGTGCCTATATCATATCTTTTTTTCCCCTGTTTGTGATTCTCATTGAAATTCTATCTAAGGTCTGAACAAAGTCAGTAGTGTTCTGCCTTTACCTGCCTCCATATCTGTGGTTTTATCTTGATGAATAATGTACCTAAATGAAAGGAGTTTGTGATATTTGTATTCTGAACAACCACAAGAAAGATGGAGAACGCTGAGGTGACTTTGAATGACAGAAATGCGGGTACCTAAAACTGAAAAATGGGATTATGACATTAAGTTTAGTTCATTATTTATATCAGAATAGGAGTGATGGTTATAGAAGATCTGCAGTCTGAACATAAGCTTCCCAAAATTTAGAATTAGGATTTCAGGTTTGAGGGTTTCTCTAGTAGGCTGTCTAAATTCAGTACTTGGGCAGCTTATAAAAATGCAAGAAATAAGAAGTTTTAGAACTAACTGATAATATGAATGGTAACAAATCATCAGGAACAGATGGTATTCACCCAAGAGTTCTAAAAGAATTCAAGTATAAAATTGCTCAACTATTAACTGTGCTTAAAATGGAATCAGCACCAGGGAAATGGAAGATGGCAAGTTCAGAACAGTCCAGGGAGCTACAGACCAGTAAATCTGAGTTTTGCTGAGCAAATTGATAGCTACTATAAGAATGAACAGAAATAACAAGTACATGAATAAATGTGTTTTTACAGGCAAAAGTCATCATGGTTTTCACAGAGGTTACTCATGCCTGACAAGCCTTTTAGAGTTCTTTGGTTAAGTCAACAAACATACAGGGAACAGGGTTCCAGTTGTTATATTTTCCTTAAATTTGCAAAGAGATTTATGTGAATAACAAAAATAAAATTGAAGGAAGACGTGTCACATGATAATAAGTGTCAAAAGGAGAAGAAGCAAAGGCAAGAATAAATGGTCAACAATGAACAGAGATTATCATTGTAACTCCATGTAGATGTAGATATTCCTGGTTTAAATATATCCATTGGTAACTGGACAATTAGATGAAACATTTTCAATGTTATTTAACTACTTTGGGGAGTAAAAATGACAATTGACTATGGTTTAAGATTAATTCTTAATATATTTAAAGCCTAGATGACAAGGTGAAATTCAATGCTGAAGATTGGAAAGTAGTAAAGGGACAGCCATGACAATAAATACATGGCAAAGGTCTGTAAACGAGCTATCACCACTGAAAAAAGCCACCTTAGAATGATTTCTGTCAGCTCAATGCTCTGTAGGGGCAAAAAAGCAAACTGGAATGTTAGCAAGGGAATAAAGAATAGAACAGAACAAAGCAAACGCTACATGTCATTAAGCATTGCTTAAATACCATGAGAAGTGGTAGTGGCCTCCGTTCTTCTCAAAAGTGATATAGTACAATTTGAAAATATAAAAGTAGGTAGGCAAAGATAATCAGGGGTGCTAAACGGCTTCCATATGTGGCTACATCAAATAAATGTTGATGTTTTGGTCAGGAAACTGGGAGAATTTTGACAAGGGGAGAAAAAGTCATGGAAAACATGAATAAATAAAGAATATTGATTGTTCCTAACAATACAAGAATTGGGAAGAATTAAATTAAACTTGATTAATCAGATTATATGGTAAACAAATGAAAATGCTTTCCTACACAGTGCATAACTAAACTATGGAACTCATTGCTGCAGGAATTATAAATGTAAAAGTTTTTCTGGTGGATTAAAAAAGTAATTCAACCAGCCATCCAAGGAGTATTAAAGAAAAACATGACATTTCTAGCTCAGGAAGTGTCTGAGCCTTAGATTCCCAAAAGCTGCAAGATTATAGCAGAATAAGTATTCTCTGTGCTTGGTCTACTTTCATGTCCTGTCCCTAAGCAAGTTGCTGCTGTTGATGATAGCATGGGGGACAAGACAGAGCTGTGGGCTGATTTATTTAGTGTCACCGCTCTTCTGCTGTAACGTGTATAAAAAATGAACCATAACAACTAATTTTGGTAGGGCAAACACACAGAGGTCTCACAGAAACATTCGTTTACATAAATATTTACATTTACATACACTCATATATTATACATTAATGTGTACAGCAGTATTAACATAGTGTTAATATAGACTAATCACTGTAATTATATTATGATCATGATTATTATATAATCATTGATATTATATGATAATTACTGCTAATGATTGTTGGTACTTGGTTTCCAATGGGACTCTTTATTTTTTCCTCTTTGTTTCTTTTTCTAAGGTACTCTATTTTCCAAGCAAATGTCAGCTTGAAGCAGAAATCACTGGATAAAGGTGCTCAGTCTGCACTAGAAAGCAGTCCAGAACAATGGTCCCAAGAGTCCTTTCTTTTCAGAAGTCTATGCATCTTTTAATATTCTTCTATTTTCTCTTTAAGTGCAGGGAGATTCTTAACAGTAGTCACATTTGCTAGAATAGTTTCTGGAAAGGAAAATCAAAGAATCATCACAAGATGACAGCTAATTCAATCTAAACTAAAGGTTTCCAGAAACTTTTCTTACATGTGTGGTTGTGTTCTCTAATTTAATGTACATATTAAATATGCACGTAAGACAGGAGTCACAAGAGAATCAGGAAGGGTATCAGAGGGAGAGCCCAGGAATCCTGACTTCTACTCATCAGATCAAACATCAGATAATGTTGTCTCCCTTGTGCATGATTATATGCTTTGTGTCATTTCACAGCAGAAAATAACAAGTAGTAAGGGGTGGAGAGATTCACTGATGCATCTGAGGAGGCAAGCTCCGAAGCCTACGGCTGACATTGCCTTTCAAAACAATTTTGGCTGTGAGTGCTTGCAAACAGATGTCAAGCTGGGGAAAAAACTGATCAGCAGTGCCACTAATTTGATGTCCTCAATGCTTCACTAGCTGGATGATTTCCCATCCTGGACTACTGGCCCATTAAACCTGTCTTTTATTGCATAGTCATAAACCTGAATGACAGAAAATAAATAATTAAGACTAGTCAAATAGAAGGCAAAGGATCTATGTGACCCCATTTGTCTAAGATAGTGAGAGACAAATTGGAATCTAAGGGCAAATATAGGGAAACATAAAAAGTGTTTGTTTTCTGTAGCACAGAGCCGAGATGTTTACAGCAATGTGGGGAAAACACGAGGTGCACTATGCACTAGGTGCTTAGACAGAGCTATTATCCCGATTATTTGACGTGCCAGGAAGGAAAAATCAAACATACTTCCTGTGCTCTCAGAATTACATTCACCTTTCTCCCAAGAAGAGGAACCTGGATAAGATTGCCTTTGAAGCTGGATGTTTAGTGAGGAGGCATTCTTAAAAGATTAGGCTTGTGTTTACTTTGAGGAAAAATCCTTCAATTTCTGTTGCATATCAAGAGGTGATTTGAACTTTCAGAGCCAACGTTATTGAATTGAAAGCCTTGCAAGTTCAAGTTTACAATCCCCATAATTTGAAGTACTTGACCATTATGCACAGCTAGAAATAAGTGAAGAACAATGTCCTGCTATGCTTTGTCTTTCTTTTTGTATAGTCTATATAGTATAGTCTATATTTTGAATATTGCTACTTTCTAGCGGTTCTTCTCCAAAAACAATGAAACTCATGTAGGGCTTTCCTTTAGCTTCAGTATACTTAAAGAGGGAGCTTCAACATACTTAAAGAGGGAGCTTCAGCAAGTCAGAAGTGATTCAAGTTGTTTGCTACAACACTATTGCTCCTTCACTCAGGAGGAATAACGAATAAAGGCAGCAGAACTGAATCTTCAGTATCATAATGCATAGCGGGCTGTACATAGTTACCAAATTAAAAGATGCAAATGTTTTATTGCCTTTGAGCTGCACCTTTGACTACAGACACGTATTAGAGACGGTTGGCAATTGCCACTTTGTTCTCATTTCCCAAAGCTGCAAACAACACCACTGCACTCGATTGTTCAGGAAGAGTCTGTACGATTTGAGTCATTATCCTGGTGTGAAATGCTGCGTTTTTAAAAGCAGACTACTTTTGCTGAATAAATGTTAATATTTCAGGCAAAGTTGAGATGCTTATTCTACTCTGACTACCTATTTCTTTATGCAGTTTCTTTTCCTAATATTTACCGTCCTGTAAACTGTTTATAAGATAAACTGTGGATATATATTACGGCATTTATTTGGTTATTGAAATCCAGTATGAATTTCTGAAGTTGCTAGTCATATTAAATAATTGCAGGTATTCACAAAAGGTACTGTCATGTACTATAATGTACTGTAATGTACTTTATCTCACTATTTTTTGCTTTAGCCTCTCAAAATAAAGGCTGGAAATCTGGATCAAGATTGATGACTTGGACCTAAAAAAATAAGTCTAATCTAGTACCCTTGAATTTTAATGACCTGTGAATTTAATAGTCTTTCTGAGACTGTGTAGTCTGAGATCAGAGTCTTGTCTTTCATGAAGTGTTTCTGTGGTAACTATAGCAGAATGGTCTTCTGGTCAATATAAATGAGGTACCTATGAGCTGGCAGCAGTAATATAACTGTTTGTAACGTTACCTCCATCTCCAAACATCTCAAGAAATGAATTGGCTTCCTTTGAATGCACTAATATTTTGGATCCTGTGTGAGAATTGCACCTAGTAATCCTATTTTCTGAGTCCCATACATTCTGGAAAAACTCAGGAATCTATACAACTTGGTTCAACAAAAAACACTAGACGTGCCATTCATACAACTCCAGAAAGCCTTCTTTCCTAAGAAAGTGTTTCCCCCAAGTATTAGGTGTCACTCCAGGTTAGGCAAGGCTTTTCTGGAGGGTTTTCTTTATTTCATTCTTAATTCTTGCCTAAATGGTGAACTGGAAACTATCAGAAGATGTCAGTAATAACTAAAACACGTTCTTTTTAGATTGGTTGTGTTGGAGTCTGTTACCCAGCTATTGCCTGAGTCCTGTTTTACTCAGGCATGTGGGTAGTGTGGCTTTTTCCATGACTGATCCACAGATCTTGTTTTTGTGGCCTGCATTCTAATCACTTTTATTGAGAATCAGTAAATAACTGTGGGTGTTTCACTGAAAAAGATACACTTAAAAAAGCCTTCAGCAGCAATAGACCATTAATGTGGAAACTGATAAACCTTGTCTGTAATTTCTGTTAATAAGTTTCTAGTTCTTCCTTTCATTTCTTCTTTTAATTCTTTTTCTTTGAGCTTTCTCTTGTGTTTGCTTCACAGAAGCATCATTAACAGGCAAAGCCTGGAAAAAATCAAATTATTTCTTTTTAATAGAAAAGAAGATTAATCTGTTGTGCTGAAGATAAAATAACATTTTAATGATAATTAGGGGTATATAAATAGTTTTCAATAAGAAAGATTAACGCAGTTTTGATAACCATTGTAGCAAAGTATTGAGAACTAACTGCTAATACACTGGCATCACTGATTTTATGAACTCATTTTATTTCAATTCCTGCTGTCATACGATATAGTATCTTTGAATGTTGTAGAAGCATATATAAATATAATTTTCTACACAAAATAGAATGGTTAGGAATATGCAGTGAAAAATGTCTGAACGATTATGTAAATAGTTGTGATTCTTGGAAAGCAGAGTCTAACTAAGCATTTAAGTTTTACTGTGATATTTTTATTATTATTATTATTTCACCTTTAATGGAGGCTATTTTGTGTGTGGGTGAACCAGAAGATTACGTTGTAGCTAGCAAGAATGTTAACATAATTTTTGGTACACTGCTTTAATAAAACAAGTGTAATGAGCCATAGTGGTGTGCAATATCAGGTCAATGTGAGAATTAAGCTGCAAGTAATTATAATACTAAGATTGGTTGTATTCTAATTATCCTGTGGCTAATAGTACAGAGATGATTGGCTGAAACCAAAATTATTTGGGCTGGAGTAGTTTTAGTATAGATGAATATTAGCTGTTACATTGTCATTGTGCTTCCATGAAACAGTATGGTCATTTGTTTTTCAGTAAAAAAACATACCCCTCAAAGAAGCAGTTAGGTTTTGCTTCTAAATTGAAATGAAAAACGTTGCTAGATTGTGAGAAGCAATGACACAAAGTCCCTGCATTTATTCTCGGTTTTATGGTGTAAGTAATGTTAAGCAAATTTGTATTCCGTGTATCTCATAATGCAAGAACATGACTGAAAAAATGATCCCCTTGAAACTAGCAATTACCAGAGAGAAGCAGTGGATGGATATAGTTATATTCTGAGCACAAATTGGACACCAGTCTTGAGTGCAAACTTACTTCATGCACAAGCTGTTTGAATGCAAGCTTATTCTCAGCTGGGAACTTTAGGAAAATTCCGGGCATACTGAAAAACGGTGGGGGAAGAGTTGGGGTTTGTTACATTAGCATGTCAACACCAAGGTAAAAGGCACCGCTAGACGTATATCCTCACTGGGTAGGATTCCCCTCATCTGCCTAACCTAAGAAAGCTACAATTCAGTTGTCTAAATTTGATCTGGTCACCCATGCCCTTGCTGTTCAAGAGGAGAAACCAAATGTTCTGTGCAATCAGATAATCATCTGTCCTATTTAAGAATCTTTTCTTGGGATGTGGTAAATACCTATCTGACACTAACTGTTTCATTCTGGTGATTATAAAACATCTATGACTGGTTCAGTCTTAGAGACTTTTAGACACTTTGTATAATACATCTGCCTGTGAGGAATATCACACGTTTAAGAGGAGGCAGAAAGGTCAGCCACTTGGTTCGCCACTGGCATATGCCAAAATTGTGGTTAGAAGATTCAAAGGAGTTAGTAGAAAGTCTCCTTCGTATGGCTCTTTAGATGAGAACATCTGGATTACACCAAGCTGTAACTGCCCTACACTTGGCATCCAGATATAGAGAACCAGGTCGGCAAAATATACTGGACTTTGGTTCTCTTTCTGGCTTATGATTTTGGGAATAGAGCAGACATAGTCAATGCAGGGGAAATTAAATAAAATAAAATTAAAAATATGTATGGATCACAAGTCTGTCCTGGGGGATATTAGCTGCAGAAGGGGTCTGATATTTGAAAGCATTGTATGTTCTCTGAATTATATAGGTTTAATATACAAAACAGTTTGGCTGGGTAGAAATTTTGCCCAAAGGAAATGGTTCCTAAAGGGACTGTTCTGCAGAGGTCCCTGCCCCATCCCCAGGAGCAACTAACAGAGCCTGTCTTTGTAGTTTAATTGTTGCTTTGACTAAGTATGTAAATTTATTTCATATATAACGTTCAAAACAAATAGCGTTCTCAAACAGTTTTTATCAACAGTGGAATTTTCAGCAAATTTATCCTTCTTTCTCACTGTAATTTATCAGTGAACACGCTTTTCCTTGCATGAATCTCTTTATTATTCAAAATCTCCATAAAGATAAGAATGCAGTTTATTTTAGAGATTGTTCATCAATTTTGCTCCAAGACTATTACAAAGAATACCAGCTCATCATAATTTGCAATTCATGCTGCTTAATGGATTGCATCACTCACAAGGTTCTGGTTCTGCTTCTTGTTTTTTTTCCCCATTAAGAGACTTATAAGCAGGAGCCGAAGCAGAAGCAGACATGCATGTCTCCCCTGCTGGGACCTAGGGAGATACTGTCCTACTAGGCTCCTGTCTCACTTTTGAGAAGCCTCACAGTGGAGATTACCAGCCAATTCCCCTCATTTTCTAAGCTGATGAGGATTCAGGTAATAAGTTTTCTACAAGCAAGGAAAGTACTCACCCATGAACAAATTCTTGTTATTGAAGTAAATGAAAGATCATTACATACATCAGTGACTTCAATGTAAAAACCAGCACTGGTCTAGTTACTGGTGTAACTGCTAGAGAGCAGGACGGGCTGGCTGCTCTGTAAGGGCAGGGGAGCCAGGAGTCGAGAGCCAGGAGTCAGGAGCCAGGAGCCACACATTGTAACAAGGCAGTGGCTTTGTGTCCTGGTTTCGGCTAGGACAGAGTTAATTTTCTTCCTAGTAGCTGGTACAGTGCTGTGTTTTGGATTTAGTAGGAAAATAATGTTGATAACACACTGATGTTTTTAGTTGTTGCTAAGTAGTGTTTATACTAAGTCAAGGATTTTTCAGCTTCTCCTGCCCAGCCAGCAAGAAGGCTGGAGGGGCACAAGAAGCTGGGAGGGGACACAGCCAGGACAGCTGACCCCAACTGGCCAAAGGGATATTCCATGCCATATGACATCACGCCCAGTATATAAACTGGGGGAGCTGGCTGGGAGGGGGGATCGCGGCTCGGGAAGTAACTGGGCATCGGTCATCGAGTGGTGAGCAATTGCATTGTGCACCACTTGCTTTGTATAGTTTAATTCTTTTAGTATTACTATTGTCATATTATTATTATCATTATCATTGTTTTTCATTCCTTTCTGTCCTATTAAACTGTCTTTATCTCAGCTCATGAGGGTTTTTTTTTCCTGATTCTCTCCCCCATCCCAGGGGTGGGGGGGCAGTGAGCGAGCGGCTGCGTGGTGCTCAGCTGCCGGCTGGGGTTAAACCACGACACTTTGCCAACACGAGATAGTCCCACAGCACCCGAGTGAGGTGAGCAGAGCAAGTCCAGCTATGGGAACCAGGGCTGGCTGAGTCCAGATCCTCAGATGAGTCTGTGATGAAGAAGCGAATCTGAGGAGAAGAAGCCAGGAATAGGAGCCACAAAGTCAGGGTCAGGATCAGGTCTGGTGACAGCAACCAGCATCAGCCGCAGTCCAGGGATCATCAGGCAAGTCCACAGAGATGAGGTCATTTGATATGTGAAATTATCTAACAGGAAACCTTGTATCAACAAGTTATGGGTAAGTTACAGGTAAAACCATCTTCCAAAGAGGGATATACCAACCCCAACGTTCTAATCAGTTTTTAAAGTTCTCCAGCTCTTTATAGAGTCTAAAATTAGTAGCAGATCTTCTTAGCACCTTAACATATCTGCATTCAATTCATGAAGATTTCTAATGTGCAGGTGGCGTGGGTGAGGAAACTTCTCAGAGCACTTTGTAACCAGGACAATTGCAGTTGGGTTTCATAAAGGTTAGTGAAGCTGGGAAAAGGATCTTAGACATCTGAAGTCAAATCATCTTTCTCTCATCTGTTTTCAAACTTATTTAATAGACTAGAAAGTGAATGATCCAAGTGGTTACATTACAACTATAATAAGCAGTCATCTAGACTGTGTGTGTTGGGGCACTGGGTTGAATATTAAGCAGGTCTGTGGAAGACGGACATTTGTTTTATGGTTACACTTTGCACATTTGTAGTCTTTTTGATTGTTTTCATTTTTAATGGCAATTAATACCTATGTCTGATTCAAATCTTTGCAAAGAAGCTGTAACTTCTGTTGTATATAGTGATGATTTTATTTTCATTCTGTATCATATACTGTGAGAGAGATAGTGTAACTTCACTGCAACTATGAAAAAACATTCAGAAGGAATTTTTTCCTCTTTTTCTTTCCAAGTTTCCTTCACAGTTCTGTCTTGTTGATGAACACAGTACAGACAGCATCAATATTTATATTTTAAAGACAGCTATTGAGATCTATGTGTCTCTTGCTCAATAATATGTAGATTCTGGGGTTTTTTTAGGACAGTAGAAATGGAATTTAGAAACAGATCTGGGTTAATAACTAATAACACTGGCTACACAATTCCATGGCTTTGCAATTACCTTAGAAGAGAGAGTCCATTAGACTTGTAGGTACATCCTGTTTAACTTAGGCTCAGAGGAATATAGCTTTTCTCCAGAAGGAGAGTCACTTTTCATACCGTTTAAGAAAAAAACCAAAGGGAGAAAAGTATAAAGAAAATTCTGCAGTCTATATTGCAGATTAAAGCCTTTTCACCCCAGTAAAACTAGTAGTTTGTCACATAAAATTCAGTTCAGGTTAGTGAAATTAGTATTATAGAGCTTCCATCAGGAAATTGGTAACAAAGAGCCATTTGGTTTTATCACATACACAGAAGACCTTCAGTTTTTCAACAAGAGAAGTCTGGGTCTGGGTCTGCTATACAGCCTTCTCCTCTCTCCCCCCAACCTCTGTTTTATATATGTTCTATGGAAGTGATAATCTGTAAGGCTGTAATCAGCTAGAGTAATGTAGTTATGTATGCATGCATTAAGCAATGGAGTTTCTACCATTTACTAAATTATTATTAGCAAGGATTTCCCCTGTCTTCTTTTGAATGCTAGCAAATTAACAGAAGATGTCTAACTGTGTGGTTTCAAAGAAGCATAGTTGATTTTGCCTAGTTGCAAGCTAGTCAGACAAAAGCTCTTGTCTGGGAATTGTATAGTTTCATCTATATGACACCATGTCCTGCTCTGTTAACATCTGTATTTAGATTCCAGGTGAATCTTTATTATTCGCTGACTACATGCATCTGGCAGCATACAGAAGGAAGCTGATGTCTGCCCAAGTAGACATACCCCCTATATTGTCCTCACAGGATCAGATCTTAAATTCACATCCATTAACATCATTAGGCTTGGGACTAATCTATCCTGGCTTTGGAAATCTAAAATGTAGAGCTCTACAGCAGGATGAGCAGCATCCTAAAGAGGATCTCTGAATGAACTATATGTGAGAATGTTGATTTCTTTTCACTGATAAGGAGAAAATGGAGTCAAGATGTAAGATTATTATGGTTTACGGCATTTGAAAATCTTGTCTATCTTAACTATTCTGAAAAGCTAGGATATGTCTATATAAAATCCCAGTGAAAATGAAATTCACAGCAGCCCATCTGTCAGAGTCTACAGGTAGAAACTGCTGTATTATTCCTCATGGAGTTTTGTGTTTGTATTTTTGGATGGTGTGTGTGGCGTGTTTAAACAAAGCAATTGTAAGAACACAGCACAATAGGTGTTTACTCAAGAGCATCCATAATAGACAGAGATAAATTAGGGAGACTCTGAATAGTATACAGAAGCAATCTGTTAAATAGGATCAGAAATAATAAAACGATAAAGTAGAAACCCTTTGTGGCTAATTTCCTACCAGGTGCACCTATGGTTTAAGAAGGACAGTGATGAAAATGCTATTCATTAATTGTTTCCTACAGAACTTTCTTGCAGAGTCAATCACCATCTGGAGACATAACTAGTTTTTAGGAAAAGTTCCACAGATGTGGATAATAGTAATAATAACAGTGCATACTTATATTGAGTCTAACATTTGGGAATCACAAGTACTTTGTAAATAAAGTGAAAACTTTCAAAACCACAGTGAGGAAGTTGTATAATAGACCTAGAAAGTCTTGTGGGTCAAGCAGAAAAAACATTAGGTTTCTTTGTTAATATTTAAAGTGACCCTTGAACTGTCTGAGGTTTGCATGGACTTCTAATTAGAAGGTTTTAGCCAGTGAAAACCTCCATTTCAAGGAACGGAGTTTGCTCTTCTCTGAACTGTTTGTGATGTTGTGCAAGTACCACTTATGGTTTTCTATTCAGTGTCCAAATTGAAGGTGAATAAATTATTTAGAATAAGCTCAGATTAATGCATTTTTTAAAGATTGTATCCAACCAAAAGAGTATAACAAATGAGGCGTTCTGACCAAAGTGAAAACTGTTTTACAGCACTTCCAAAACAGTTAAAGCTGTGGAGATGTCAGTGTTGTATCAACCTCCCGCTTATCCCCTTTGTTGCTGGTAGTCCTCGTAGGATCACTATATGAAATACGGATGATCTGTATGCAGGTTCTTTTTTTTTGCTTAATTCAGAAGACAACCTCAAAATCTCGCGATTTTCTTAGGGGCAAAATGGTTACAGGGTTTGATCTATTACCAGGATATATTCTGAGCCTTGAGATGAGCCTCAGAATAACTATTTTAGGAATCTGAAGCTATACACACTCTTCAATAATCATAGGAAATGGGTTATTCCATAATTATTTGTTTATTTAATATAATAAGTTATTTAATTTCACTCCTTTCCAAGTACATATTTATATGACTCTCACTGATGTATTGTCTGAGTGGTTTCCTGTAGTACAATAAGCAAAAAGTTCACCATCTGTCACATGTGGCTCATTCTCAGCATAGGAGGAGTGATATATGATTAGCTAAGTGTTTTGTTTTGGCAATGTTTTGTTTTCTTTGATTTTTTAAATATATTCTGCTGTATATTTATCTTAGAAAAAGTAATTTAAAGAAAAATAACCTTGGTCTTGGAATGAAACATGAGATTTCTGTTTTAGATCCTTAAAAAAAGTTATTCCTAGAGTTGGTTTTAAGAAAGCTTTGGATAAAGCTTTGTTGTTGCTGGAGAGAAGCTTAATGGTGGTTTAAAAATCCTTATTGCATTTGAGAAGTAAAGTTATCAACCGTAGTCCTTATTCAGGCACTTCAGATAATGTTTCAGATATTATAAATCTGGGTCATTAAACACCTTGGCTATAATATCAGAGATTGTGAATATCTCTGACAAGGTGATGCCATGTGCTAGGAACCAGGTCTAATGTAATCCTTGTACAGGAAAGATGCATACCTGTCAGAGCATGACATTAGAGGACTTCATGCCAAAGTTTACTGCATCATAAGCATGAAGTGGCAACATGAGTTTCAGCTATAGAAACCTCTCCCTCGTTTCCCCAGTGAACACTGTGTATGGCCCATCAGCAATCGCACAGGTAGTCTGATCTTTTAAATTTAGTATATGAGATGGGCTGTGAAGCCTTTGAAAGGCAGCTGGTACAGATGATTGTACAGTCAGTGGGTCATCACTTAAGTCTTGAATAGACAAAACCCTTAGGATTTAGCTATAGCTAGAGTTATTCTTGAAAATCTAGTTAGGTGAGTGTTAAGAAATGAGGTGCATGCCTTCATCAGTGAGAAGCTAAGTAAGCGTAATGCTTCTGCATCTATGCTGTCTCTGTGAGGCTTTACCATCTGACATATGGATTTACCAGGTTTCTCAGAACTACCTCAATACCGAGAGAGCTAAACAACAAACCTAGCTGGCTAAAAGACATGGGGAAAGCTTGGGATTTCTTCAGGTTCAAAAAGGAGTGACAGAGGTGTGGGGCTGGGAAGGAAGGGGAGACATACCTATTTAAAAACTAATTCAGAAATGAGACTCTATTCTGGAATCAGTGAGAAGAGGCCAAGAAGGAAATAGATAGAGGGAGAACCACCAAAAGCCCTATTTTGTTAGATCTTAAAAAAAAAAAGAATCAAAGTAAACCGTAAAAAGTACTAATCCAAGATAAATGACAAGAGAATGTGAAAGGCTGAAGTGGGATCATTCATTCAGAGAGGCTGTGGCTGACACAATATGCTGTTGAATGGTGGCCCCAAAGTTAAACTAATACCTTGTTTATGTTTTAAAGGAGATGATTGTGTTGAAAATGAGCAATGGCAAGATGTGTGCAGGAGATGATGGAGTGGAAGTGAAAGTTGCCATAGTCAGGGTTAGAATTAAATCTTAAAAGTAAAATATCCTTAAATCAGAAGAATTGGGCAATGTACATCCTAGAATTTAGAATGAAAAGGAAGATGGAATTGCAGGTCTGGTTCAAAGGGGGTTTTAGTAAATATCTTAAATAGGGTAACAAACATGGTGTCTGTGCTTAAGAAAAAGAAGCAAGGGAGAAGGTTCTGTACACTTCAAGAATAATAGTCTGACTTCAATTAGTATATATAAGAAAGCAAAATATTTTGAAAGAGAAATTCTCAAAATGACTAAAGCTACACTATTCGACAATCTATAAAACACAGTTGGCTTAAATATTTTTTCTGTTTTGTAAAACAAAATATAGTAGCTATTTTACGTATTAAAGAAGGAAGCTGTCTTTTCTGTTTTCCTTTTTTTCGTTTTTGCATAAACCTCAATTAAATTACAACATTAAACTGGTTGCACCAGGAGTCCATTAAAGATTTAGTTACCTTCTGTGGTGAACATTAAGAAGTTATTACTCAAATTCTAGTTAAACCGTTAAAAGGAATTAAAATGTATAGGAAAGATCACCACATATCATGAGCTAATTTTCTAACGAAAGCTTAGCAAGTGATAGATTGTTTAAGCCTCTCAAAGGTTTTAGTTTTGTGCTCAATAATTCAGAGATGAGAGTGGGGTTATGTTGATTTATAATTTGTTACCATCAGTTTTTCCCAGACAGAGAATGCCTGTAGTACAGTATCTGGCCTCATTTTATGTTCTTTCTTTCATGTTGTGTTCTTCACACTTGAACGTGAAAGGAAAATAATAACTCATCTCCAAAACTGACCCTGCTCCAAGCACAGCAGAGTTTTCTGCTCAGATCACCTGAGAAATGAAAAGAGTTTTTTTTCCTCCTTCCAGTTGTTTCAGGATCTTAATTTTGCAAACTTCTGTAACTGCTTTCATTCCACAGTGAGCAATTATTTTATAGTTATCTTTTTTGTTGTTGTTCTTGTTGGGTTTTTTTTAATTGAATTTTTTATAACTGAATAGGTTGGTATTCATTTTTTTATAAAGCATTGTTGGGCAGACCCCGACGTGGGAAACAGAAAACCTCTATTTAAGGTTCACCTTAGTCTCATGAGTTTTTACCAACAGTTCCCAAGTTTTAGGGGAGTCTGATAAACCTGAATCAACTGTGGGCAAGAATACAAAATTTGTGAATTCAAAAAACCTACAGAAAGAGAAACCGTCTAGAGTCATGGATTACATCTTCAACTGGAAAAGGGTCTGTGCCAGTATCTAGGCCATGTTATCTCATTATTCTTATTACTTCCATGCCACATCTGATGATATAAATCTCTAGGGGTTTTTGTTTGTGTACCCATAATTTGCACAAGAAGGGCCTTCCTCCAGGACCACTGGGAGATCAAGACTATTTCATATAGTTCTGGCAAAGTGATTTCCTTATTCTTTCATTAAGGTTTTAATTTTCACAAATGAATAGAATCTCACAATGTTTCAAGTGGTTTTAATATATTCAGCCCTCAGTTGGATACTCTTTCTATTTTCAAATGTCAAGTATAATTTCATTTTTTATCAGTCAAATCTATAGATAGGGTTTCATTTTAAAGCTTTTTTTCCCCCCTCGATCAGCTCACGAAGTTAATATTTCTCGCAAAAGAACTAATCTTTAAAAAAAACACTCATGTTCAGTTAGCTAGTCTTAATAAGATTATCTGCTTCGCGTGGCCACTGAATATTGTTTGTTCTAATTATAGAATGATGCTTCCTGAACACACTGGCTATGTCCACTGTACGCTGAAACACCAGGCAGAGGTCTCTAAGAGTGCATGAATTCAAGCTGGCACAACCAGGGACTTGGTGCAACACAGGGCCGAGATAGTCGCCTCGTTTTTGCAAGGCGTGTTGCCTGGTTAGCAATGAACGAGATGACTAAATTAGGCAGAGACCATGGGGCTGCAACTCCACTGTTTCTTGGTTTTGTGATAAAATGGTAAATACGTTCTGGAGGCCGTTGCGTGGGGCAGATGTTTCCATGTCATTGCATTAAGAGTCAGTGTTGCTAGTATTACTGTGTAACAGTAGTCAAATTAGCACATTATCATCTCTCTCTTGTATATACCCTTTTCCATGTCTTGCTCATTTTACAATCAACTTTTCCTTCATTGATCACTATGTTACAGGACTGTCATATTAATGAAAGATGACTATGCGTAAATACAAATAGCCGATTAAGATGCCAATTCAGAGAGCTTAATAGTGTGGTATGCATCCAGTGTTTTACAGAATAACCCCTTGCACATTGCAAATGTGCTTTTTGAGTTCCTTTTTCATCTGTAGTTGTTTACATGTTCCAGACCTCCTGTGGAGTCAAGTGTAAAGGGAAATGCATCTTTGGAAAGATGTGAAAGCACACCCTCCTAAGAAGTATCAACATTTACTGACAACCTTCTGTCCTCTGACCCAGAGGATATTGTCTTGTTCATTCTCACTTTTTACCACATGTGGACAACCTTTGGCAATTGAAGAAGACATATCAGTGCAAAAAACCCCACCCTGTGACACTGCATTCCCTGATCCTCAGAAAGCAGGCAGTGACAACATTCCTACTGCCACATTTCTGAATAACTGTTCTTCGGATGAATATGCCTTCTGGATAACGATATGGGTTAGCTGTTCTGAAATCTTGAGGAAAGTTCCAACTATTCTTCCGTTTGAAAAAAGAATAATAGAAAAGAACAGAAAAAATGTGAAATAAAGAGATTTTCCTTCTCTTAGGAATATAATCAGCATACACAGTGCAAAAGAAATTCCAATTACTGTATCAATGATAACAGTAGAAAGACTTGAATAATTAAATTATTATTGTGTACAGCGGTTTCGATGGGATTTGTAATTCATAAAACTTTTTCAATTATTTAGATTCCTAAGGTGGAAAAAGTGAAAATTGAAAAGCAAATTGAAAATCCCATTAACTGCTCCTGCTAGCCAGGCACCTACACAGGCATATGGCTGGATCCCTTTGCAACTGCAGATGTTTTAAGACAAAGGACATCTGTAGAGAATGACTGCCAGAAAAACACAGTTGGGTTGGGAATAAGCATTGTCTATTCATGTGGTATAGGCCAGGGAATTAGTGAAAAGCTCAGAGATCATTTTAAAAGCTATCTAACCCTATAACAAATGTTCCCTTGGCTGGTAACAGTTCATCTGGGACCATGTCCTGCCAATATGTTTATTTGATAGTTTGTTGCCTATTACGATGAGCTGGTATGGATGGAATATTTCTACTTGAGCTGGATTTTTTTTACGTTAACTGAGGTTTCAACTTTTTTTAAACTCTTCATTTCCTTTCACAATATTGATACTTACAAAATTGTACATCAAAAAGTGAAAATAATTCCATTTATAGTACTTTGATAAATTGGATTTTCCATGAACAGCTTTCACCAAAAAACATTGCTTTTGAAATTTATTTGGAAACAAAGTCATATATTCTGACCAGCTATAGTTATGACTGAATCATGTAATTTCAAGCACTGTAAATATTATGAACTTGACAGTAAGCTCATCAAAGTAAATGAAAGGAATTCCACTGACTTTCATCGTACGCTGTGTCTAGTAGTAAACAGCTTCACAGTCAAGCTCAAATATGTTACAACAATCAGTTAATTATATCATGATCATGTTTGCTGTTTCCGTGTCTGCCTGATCTATGAAACCTGTTTTGATTAGCCGCTTTTTCATAGAATCATAGAATCATAGAATCATAATCATAGAATGGTTTGGGTTGGAAGGGACCTTAAAGATCATCTAGTTCCAACCCCGCTGCCATGGGCAGGGACACCTTCCGCTAGATCAGGTTGTTCAAAGCCCCAGCCAACCTGGCCTTGAACACTGCCAGGGAGGGGGCATCCACAACTGCTCTGGGCAACCTGTTCCAGTGCCTCACCACCCTCACAGTAAAGAGTTTCTTCCTAATATCCAATCTAAATCTACCCTCTTTCAGTTTAAAACCTTTATCCCTCATCCTATCACTACACTCCCTGATAAAGAGTCCCTCCCCATCTTTCCTGTAGGCCCTCTTTAAGTGCTGGAAGGCTGCTATAAGGTCTTCCCAGAGCCTTCTCTTCTCCAGGCTGAACAACCTCAACTCTCTCAGCCTGTCCTCATAGAAGAGGTGCTCCAGCCCCCTGATCATCTTCATGGCCCTCCTCTGGACTCACTCCAACAGGTCCATGCCCTTCTTACCCTGGGGACCCCAGAGCTGAATGCAGTACTCCAAGTGGGGTCTCATGAGAGCAGAGTAGAGGGGGAGAATCACCTCCCTTGACGTGCTAGCCACAATGCTTTTGATGCATCCCAGGATGCAATTGGCTTTTATTGCACATTGCTGGCTCATATTCAGTTTTTCATCCACTAATACCCCCAAGTCCTTCTCCGCAGGGCTGCTCTCAATCCACTCATCACCCAGCCTGTATTTGTGCTTGGGATTGCCCCAACTGAGGTGCAGGACCTTACGCTTGGCGTTGTTGAACTCCATGAGGTTCACATGGACCCACCTCTCAAGCCTGTCAAGGTCCCTCTGGATGTCATCCCTTCCCTCCAGCGTGTCGACTGCACCACACAGCTTGGTGTCATCTGCAAACTTGCTGAGGGCGCACTCAATCCCACCGTCCAGGTCGCCGACAAAGATGTTAAATAATGCCAGTCCCAATACCGACCCCTGAGGAACGCCACTCATCACTGCTCTCCACTCAGACATCAAGCTGTTGACTGCAACTCTTTGCGTGCGACCATCCAGCCAATTCCTTATCCACCCAGTGGTCCATCCGTCAAATCCATGTCTCTCCAATTTAGAGTCAAAGATGTCGTGCAGGACAGTGTCAAATGCTTTGCATAAGTCCAGGTAGATGATGTCCGTTGCTCTTCCACCATCCCAGGTTTAGATTGAAATCTATAATGTCCTTTCAAAGGGCTTTAATATACATAGGGTTTGTCTAATCAACACATTTTTGTTCATCAACTGCTACAGTAACTGGGAACATTTCCTCTGCGTACAGTGGACATCAGATGAGATCTCATACATTTTGGTATGCTGATAGCTGTATATAACGTAATAGGTATAATATTTATGTCCACGTGGAACTATAGCAAAAGAAAAAGAGGGTTTAAAAAAATGAAATTATATACCAGCTAATCAAAAAAGAATTAAAAAAAAAAAAGAATAGGACACTTAGAGATCACTGAAATCTATAATGCCACAGAAAAGAATTTGACAATGCTTCATTAACCAATATGAAACGAGATGATAGTACCATTAAAGTTTTAAGGGAGAGTCTTTTGCCATATAGAAATCATCCTTGCAAGTACACTTGTCCTCAGAGAATCTAAAAGGCCAGAGACTTGTAAACAAAGAGAGGGTTAAACAGCAAAGTTCACTACCTGATAGCACTGGAACTCAGTGACCTAAGGCAGCAGTAGGAAATTTCACTGGATATGCTATACTGGCACAAAAAATGAAGGGCCCGATTGTCGCCTCAAAGAGTCTTGGGAGCAATTCCACTGACTTTGGTGGAATGACTGCTGACAGGGGACAGTTACAGAAAGCAGAAAATCAGATTCCAGGCTTGTCAACCTGGCAGCTTTCATCGTCACTTAATTTTTAAAAAGTACAAAAACAAATGGCTCTTTTAAAAAGAATAAAATGAGCTCCTGAAAGCGCCTGAAGTCTCTTACCAAAGTTTCATCTGAAACCTTCATATAGAAGAAAAACAACCATCTATTTTGTAGCTTTACAAAAATGAAGTCTTGGATGATTGAGTTTTATGATGACTTGAGTTTGCTTCTTTCAGTTATAACGCTAATTACAATTTGGAGAGGGACATTGATAATGCCACCCAAGCATCAGTTCTTAATGATGCAAAACAGGAGCCTCAGAACTAAATTGTGTTTTCAAAAATCACTGTGCTCACAGGGCCTGTATATCCCTGCCCTCTCAGTCCTGCCTTTTGCAGCTTGAGGCCAGCAATAGTGTTGCTTCATTATTGTAATATGGAGGAAAGAAGGGAGAGAAAAACAGAGGGAACCATTCCTGCTGTATTTAGAGGAAGAGACTGTAGACGGACTTTGGTGGAAAAGCAGTGGAGAAAAGTATTAATGCAAAAAATCTGTTCAGAGAAATTGTGATATTTTGATTAAATGTTTAGGGATGTTATACTCTCATTTCTACCACCTCACCTGCTCAGCAGGCATAGGTAATTTATTTTTTTCCCCATCCTTCTCTCACAACTTCAAAAGTAAGTATAATAATTCTTTATTTCACTGCATGTTAAACAACTTAATAAGGATTGAAATAACATGCACAGCTTAGCATATTACATGTGCTTAAAGGGCCTAGGGTAATAAAAACTCTGGGCTTGGGTTGGGGCCAGCAGATGCTATTGCAGTGCTGTTTCATTATTAAAAGTTGGATAGATTGGCTGTTCTCCAGTTCTTTCATTCAACGTGGGTTTATTTCCTTCTGGATGCTTTTAACTCAGTGTATTTTGCAAAAACATAATTCTCAGTCATCGGAGTGGATTTGCGCACGCTAAGAAAGAGCTACCAATTCTTTAGTTTGAAAACCACAGCTGCAAGGAAAGTCTGACTTCTTAGGGAAAGGAGGAGTGGAGATCTACCACAGAGCTCAGGATACCTTTTAAAAAATGATGGCAGTAGAGGAGTAGTTCTCACATAGAATAAATATGTTCTTTTCTCTTCTTCTCCTGTTCGGGACTATGTCTTTTTTCTTCAAAGTGAGAAGTTATAATAGTCCACATCATCTTGCTTTGAAATGCAAAATAAAGGAGCCTTACTCTAAGGAAAAGTCACAGCAAAAGTGTGCTCTACTTCTCAGTAGTACATTTTTTTCAGTGACTGACATTTATACTTCTGTCACCTTCACTTCTTGTTCATCTAGAGAAGATTGATTCACAAAACAAAAAATAAAATTATAGAACTACAGTTATAGCTTGTCAAAAGACATTGCCGTGTTTATTATAGTTTAACAGCATATCTTTGTTTCCTTTATGAAGAATTAAATAATCCAGAAAGTAAAGGTGAATATATTTCCAAATCATAACTAATTCCTTAATTGGAGGAGGGATGATTTTTAGCTTATGCCTGCCTAGGTCATATTAATTATTAAATAAATACTAATTAATTCATAAAAATAAATATTTCAACAAAGGAAAAGAAAAAAAAAATCACATGAATAAACCTATCACCTGAAACTGAACCTTAGTAGAAAACAATTTACAAAAAATCCATTTCCTAAAAATGATTACTTTGGTTGCTCAGCCAGTCTGTTAAAAAGAAATGAATGCCAATTTGGTTGACATGAAAGGGATCCATTCTTGGTTTGATGAATAGTTTGACGGATGCTGCAAATATAAAAGAACATCTGAAAAATGTTTTATATATAAGATGACAGTTTTAGTTAATGCAGCTTGGAAAGTTGCCTGAAGAGGAATATATACAAGATAATGTTAAGTGTACATATAATGTAAAATATATAGATACACAATTTTAAATTAATTCCTTCTTCATTTATTTTAAGCACTGGTAGAAAAATAAGAAAAACACATGTCATAACAAGGATACTGTATGTATCTCTACATGGCATAATATAGAGATCCCAGATCTAACATAAAATAAACAAAATTGTGCAGATGAGAAATACAGAGATAATTTGTAGGCCAGAAACAGTTTAGTCTCTTCTGTAAGACACTGTTCAAAGCACTAATTAGTCTTGCTTAATTAGATTCTACTCCGAACCGTGTTGATACAGCCATACTGTTTCCAATTCTGGAGCTAACTCCTAGGTGCTATGATGGATGTTTCTGCATTGCGAGGTACGTGTCTTCATTTTAAGCTGTGTCAGCCGCTCCTCCCCATGACAGAGCCCGGACGAAGTGGCCTTGCGAGGCAGTCCACGCTCCTCCAGCATTCGGTCTCTGACAGTGCCCACTAGCACAGCCCAGGGAGGTCAGGAAAACAGATAATGACTTTTTTTTCAGGACACACTCAAAGCCTCAAGCAACTTCTGGCCGAAAAGCTTCTTGAGCCAGAGGTGAAACTGCTGTGTTTACTAGTCCTCAGTGAATTTTTCTCCTAGGAATTTATTCAATCTCTTTTTAGGCTAATGTAAACTTTTTAACATTTGAGGTTCAGTTCTGCCACATAAGTATCTTGGTTTATTTTGTTGTTTTCTGTTTGCCTTTTGAACGTGAAAAATTGTTCTCCGTTCACCTTGTTCCTACCACTCATATTTTTATAAACATCTGTCACTAACACTTTCAAAGCACTAACAGCACTGACATTAAATAAGCTTAATTGTGCAAACAACAAATGCAAAGATAGATTGGATCCTAGAAGCTGTATCATTGCCTTAGCAAAGGATCAGGCTCTTCAGAAATGTCTTTTTAGGGCCAGTTAAGACGTATGAAAAAATGTAGGCTCCAAGTTTCTCAGAAACAGAAAAAAATACAATGTAGGTGGTATGCTAAATAATGAAGTATGTAGTGTAAGGTTAGAAATAAAAGGTAGTTAGCCATATCTGGAAGAGGTGCTATATAAAGAAAAAAAGAAAAAAAAAACAGTTTCTGGTGGACTGTGTCAGGAAAATCTAGAAAAATTTCCATCTAGTAATAAATGTAATATTTCATGACAGAATACTCTGTCCCAGTGTTCTGTTTCATAGTCAAGAAACACAGAAATTAAAAATAATGTGTTACTTGCTGTTACAGAGACGTGATGAAGTGTAAGAGTTGAAATACTAACAGAGGGCCTCCCTCTGGGCTGCATGCCACTGGAGTCCTTTCTCTCTTCTGAATATTCCAGTTTTACTAATTCCTCTTGTGCCTTTGTTTGAACTGTCTGCTTCCAAGCACATTTTTCCATGGTTTCTCATCTCCGTTATATGTTCCTTCATTATTCTTTATCATTCTTATTAGTGAATCTTAATCTGTTTTCTTTCTCCTTATTGCTGCTTTGCCATCAGCTTTTTCCCGCCATTTCTTCTGTGTTGCTCCCTCTACCATCTTCTTTTCTTCTTCTGTTTTCTTATGTCCATACTTGTTCCCAGCTAAGGACATTCCTGTTAAAATTGATGTGAAAGGCAGAGGGGGTTGCTTTGCTCCTCTAGGAACTTGAACTCTCCGGAGAGTGGAAGTCTTTTTCCTGTGGTTTTCCTTCCGAAGTTTCTTGCACATATCACAGTAGATACCAAATCACTTCCATTCTCTCCTGAAAAGGGGCTAGCTGGGGAATAGATCTCGCTACTAACACCATACAAGAGAACGGAATGACACATATTGTGAGAGAAAATGATCCTCAATGTAAGAGAACCTCGCTTTTTTTCAAAATAACAGGATAGTGGTCCATTTACTTCAAAACTCATTGTAACTCAAATCTGTAAACACATGTTCCAGTATAACAATGGGAGGCATTCATTCTAATCCTCTGAGGAGACTGAAATGTTACCGGTTACTTGTATTATTGGTGGTTTAATGCAATACATGTCACAAAAGGTTACCTTTTCTTTTCGTATTGTCCTCCATATTATGTCATGCTTCATCACATAATGTGCTGTCAACAGACATAGTAACAAAAGACAAGCTGATGTGGTGTGACAAGATGGGCAGAGGTCACTTTGATACTACATGATGTAGTTTTCCAGAATGTGTCAGCAATGCCATAGTCTTAATATTTTTAAGCTTTCTGCTTTCATATAATTTTATGTAGTTGAGCCACCTCTTCACCCCCATATTTTGGTGATATGCTGTGTACCATTTCGCTCTATTCTCCTAAGATGTCCAAGGTATTTAGACTTCTCACTTATAAAGCTCAAGGTGCAAAAGTCCCTCTAGTCATTTGAGACCCTTCATGAGAATCTTTAAATACTGGATACAGCAGAGTTTTCAGAATCGGCCTTGTTTCAACAGTATCTTGCATGGCTTCTTGCAAATATATGGAGAATTTGCATTACTCCTATCTGTTGATTTCCAGCTTTTTTAGTCCCATCATCTATCCAAGAAGTAAAACTGCATTAATCTTAAGATCTGGCTATAGGCACTTGGACCGTGTCACCATCTTTTTGAAGATGTGACTAATTAATTCCCTTCATTTTCTTATTACTTTGCAGTTCATCATTAAATGTATCATGTGTTCTGTACCTATAGTGTTTCCATAAAATGGGGAGAAGTTATCTGTTTGTGACAGCTGAGTATATATGAATTCAGTGAGCTAAAAATTCTAAAAGAAGAAGTCAGGTTTCTTTAAAGGGGGAATAGCTATTAGGTAGTGGTTCAATTCTGCATCTAAATTCAGTGGAAGTCTGGATTGCTCTTCTGTTCCATGGAAATAGGCATGAGACAGCTAAACACTTTCAAATGTTTTTTTTCATTCATTTGTAGTTACTGCTCTCTAGTCATGCTGCTAGAGAGGTACTTGAGAGAAAAGAAGGTAAATGAAATCAAGAACCACCACTCAAGTCTGCAGCCAAGGAGAAACATCTGTTTTCAGCTGTGGGATTGTTACAAGAATGGGTTAATTCTGGGCTAGTTTCTCTCCTTCTAGTTACAATCTATGTCAAGTGAATAGATGAATTTGTCCCATTTTCACTTCCCATTACAAGGTTTGTCATGAAAAGTGAGTTATCATGGGATTTTATTGCCTGATATATTTGGTGAATTATGACAGTGTGCAGAGGACATTTAACCTCTTTCAATATTGTGTGGCTTGATTGACTGACTGTTCCTGGGCATGGAAGGTGGTACACGGGAATTCAGTGCATTATTTCTTTGCACACAAAGTCAAAGATGACTCTTTTCAACAGAGCAAGGAACAAAGTTGGATCCCATTTAAGTGCACATCGTGATCAGGCAACGTTATCCCTGTGCAGCAATCGTGTAAAATTAAAGGAGAGAAAAACTTAACGCTGCAAGCTGTGGTTGCAGAAGTGCTTAGCATACTTAAAACATTTGGCCTGTAAAAGCAAACGCTTTTACCTTGCCTGAGTTCTGACCTCCAGGATGTTGTTTCTCTGTGACGCATTTGGTCCTCCGTGTTGAAAATGTTAACAAGTACAGGGAGTATTATTCCTGGGGAGAAACACTGTCATTTGATGATTTTCTGATAAGGTTATATGTCAAGAGGACCATCACCTTCTACTTTTCTGCTACTGCCAGGATACTTTGCAGAACATTATCCAATTACAATAACTAGGAAGGAGGGACAGCAGAAAGCTGCTAAAGCAGAAAGCTTCCCCTATCATTCATCTGCAGCTAGGCTTATTATATTGAATATGTGGGGAGTGGGGAAGGAATGATTGATTTTACTTTATAGATGTTCAAGGAGCACACATTTCCTCATGTCACCCATTACAGATATTGCCATATTACAGATAATCCCTTCTCTGATACTACTAGTAATGATAATAAGGGCCATTACATTAAGTCTCTCAACTAAATATACAAATAAGTCATAAATATCTATTACATGTTGCTAATAGCCAAGTTACAGGACAGAAGGGAGAACTGCAGTCCCAATATAAATGAAGACACTATGAAGTCGCAGAGTCACAGAAGTGTAATGGAAGCACACTACACCAGCCGGTGCTAACAGAGGAGATCAAAGCCGTATTGGTTCTTTAGTAAATCCACATCTGGAACTTTACTGTTTATGTGGAATCCACCATTGCTTGGAGGATGGTAGGTAACATGTTCTTAACCTGGCTTTGCAAGTCCACATGAAAGACATGCGTAAGCTCCTTGTCTGTCTGAGGAACTACAAGGGGTTTCAGCTGCTACTCGAACATAACACACACACGTGAAGTACAGGCTGAAGTAAATATATAGTGGAATATATATAGAATATATATATATGTACATACTTATATGCACATATAATGTAATTTTAATTAATAAATATATTGGAGGCCATGCTCTAATCTAAGACCAGGGAATGAACAGGGGACTTCAGTGCTGGAAGCATGAACTTCCACAGTGATGGACAAAGAGCACAGCTATATCAGGAAAGAACAGGCCCCATGGTCTGTTCTCTGGCTCTGAGGCCAGCTGCCATGGTTCGTGCTAATCTGTTTCTCTTAATCAAGAAGGACTTTATCTGAAGAATGGACAGGTCCTCTCCATCAGCAGAACTGAGCTAATGCACTGGAGAAATCTTGCAGGCACTAGAAGGACTGTTTACCTTTGGGATGAGTAGAAAACAAAGAGGAATATTTCCTTAAAGAGTGGCAGGTCCTTTGATGATCTACTTAAAGGACATCAAATGTGTATGTTGCTCTCACGCAAACCTTTGTCAGTTTTTAACAGGAGAGAGTAAATTGAATGGATAAGCTATCTGAAGCTGCTCACGGGAGCAGTCCCGTTGGCTTTGCAGGACTAAGTTCTGTTTTACTGAGTAAAAGTTGCAGAACTGAGATCCATAAAGTGTGGTCAATCAGTTTCATGAATATGGGTGTTCCGAGGAGAACCACCAGTAGTTAGTCATGCAGCCCTACCCAAGGAAGCACACCATCATCTCTTTAATCAATCCCAAACAAGGGAATAGCACAGGCAGAAAGTTTAATGTGTTTTAATCAAAGGCCACAATCATCTAAATCTAATGTTATAAAGATACTATCAGTCATCAACAATACTGCCTGCCAATTGTGCACTGCGTGGAGGTACAAACAAATCATGCATAAAGGCTATTAACATATTTATCATGGAATGAGGTCTAAAACCAGATTTATGTCTAGCCAAAACATTATTCCTTACAATACAATCCATTAGCTGTGCATAAACATGTTCAAGCAATTTAGATAATGTGGGTAATGGTGGAACAGACGATATCACTACCCCAGGGTAAAATGATTCAGAGACTGGTGTCACTCTGAGCTTCATGTCCAGATGTAAACTGACTACTCGTAATAGCAAATTAATCATGGGAAAGCAAAAGGATGCGGGAACAGCAATAAGAGGTGTTGTCATATTCTGAACTCCTCATTCATCCATTCTGATGAAACAATCTTAAACAATCCCACTGCTTAGTGAAAAATGTGTAGAAAAAGATGGGAGGAGGAAGATAACTTTATTTTCCTTTGTTTGATGTTGGAACATTGTAACTCTTATTCCATAGCACTTATTCAGGCAACTAATCTTGATGAAGTTCTTGGAACCACACTGGTGGGTCAGCACTCACCAACTTGAACAAAGAATAAGTTATTGATATCACTAAAGAATCAGGGTAATATGCTCTGGGCATCCAGAGGGATGAGATCTAAAAGCAGTATTAGCAATAGAATTGTAATTTGATTTATACTACTATTTGTGGTTAATATTAGAATAGGTAAAATTCTTCTAAAAATAAATTTTTGAGGGAATCAAGAAGTTGCATATTCTCTTGATTTAAAGCAGTGTATCTACTTTGAAATCATCTAAGCACCTTTCAAGACAGCGTACATGAATTGGTTTTAGGAAGATCTATCAGACAGATTGCCATATTTCTGCAATAGTAAGTTTATTGTCTTTCTCTTTGTGGGGAAGGGCTTCCTAATCCAATTTTAAATTATCAAAATCGTAGTCCTTTTATGTGAATACTTTTGGATTCTATTTTTGATTCTGACCAACAACACACTTAGGGACTGGATCCTGGCCAGGATCACAAGGAATAGTTAAGCATTGCCTGTATAAAAATTCATGTGCTGTCTGTAGAAACCATGTCCCAGGGATAATTTTCATCAACGTTCTTTGACTGCAGGAGAAGGAGTGTGTATGTGTGAAGCTGCAGTAAATGTGTTTTATATTATATAGCTGACTGACTGCTGTCTCTCAGTGAATGTAAATTAGACTGCAAAAATTACAAATCAGGAACATTTTCTGATATATAAAGTACAACTCTGAAGGATTGCTTATAACTGATTTGCTAGCAGTGATCAGGGAATAATACTACATTATTTTTTGCAGTTGGGTCTTCATCATGGGCCAGATTCAAGATTGCTTGCATTCAATAAAAGTTTCTTCCTCCCTTACATCAGATATTTCATTGCACTTTGGTTGAGGCCCCTGAAATTGTATATCCGCCATCAACAGGAGGTTCCGCTTCTCAACAAAAGCTCTCAAGCTTAGGGCCTTGCTTCTCTGTTTTCTGTTGTCCTGGCAAAGAAACAATATTTTGATTTGATTCTGATCTCAAACAGCTAAGTGGAGCATGTTTATTTTCACAAGCACCACGCAAGGTTTGTAGGGGTTCTTCAGGAATGTTGGCAATCCATATACCAACGAAATGGAATTGCACTGATGCTGATCCTTAAGCAGCCATGTTGTAACCAGGTCATTTAACTCGGTTGTGTAGGAAGGATTTAAAAAAGAATGGTGACGTAGTATATTGTGGAAGCTGCTCAAATCCCAAACTTTGATGAATCCTGGTTCGTATATTGGCTTTCCAAAGTCAAAAAGTAATACATTTTCCCCCACTTCTTGGACAATTGTATGCCAGATTGTAATGTTTATTGATCACCATTCTTTTATCACTTTCCATTGACCATTTGTGTCCGTAGTTATGCATAAGGACTATTGATTGGGTAGTAATTACCCTCTGATGTAGGTCAGCTAAGGTCACCGGTACAAACTTGCCCTTCTTGATTTTTGTTAATTTAGTTTATTGGGATTTTGTTTTTCTCATTTTCAGTTTTGGAATTGATTTCCTTTTTTGTGCCTTTTTACATGCCATGCAATATTTAAGTTGTTTACAAGCTGCAAAGAACCTTCAACTTTATCAGTTGTCTGAAGAATATTTATTTCTGCTGTTACTATATGCTAGTCTGCAAGAATATGATATACATTTTTCTGGGTAAAATCTAAAATGGAAATAATTAGTGTAAAAAATGCAACATACTCAGAAAGATTGTTTTTATTTGTTTCCCTTTGGGACACTGGTAGACTGTAACTCAGATTGCATCTCCTCTTCAGAATGCATAATGAATTTACCTTCTTGTAGAAGGTACTGGAGTGTGAGTAGGGTGGAAGTACGTTTGAAAACATGGGTCAGAACTTTAATTCTGGTCTTACAGTCACAATAGCTGAGCCAGCACAGGGAGTGGGAGTATTAATTTACTACTGAAGTGTGGGTCCACAATGAATTACTGCACTCTGCAAGCAAATAATTACAGATGAAACTGTGAGATGGTGCTATTGTTTGTTACACTTGTCTGCTATGTCTGAAATTGAATCTTGAGTTGTTCCAGGGAGAGGTCATATCTTCCAATTCACTTTCACAGAACCTAGCACACCAGGGGTCTGATCCTCACTGAGTTTGTCTTTGAGATGACACAGCCACAGAAGTTATGATAAGCAGTAACAGAGTTTATTCAGTCACCAAATTGCAACAAATGTGGGTGACATTCAGGCAGACAATTTTGGAGGCAGTAAAGCTAATCAGCTAGTATTTGGGTTTTTTATAGACTTCTGTGTTTAAGTCAATTTTCATGTCCACACATACAAAGGACATTTGCATTTCATGGCACATGCATGTCTGAAACATCACCCAAAACTGCTTGAATTCCCCCAAATTGCTTTTTTTTGCATAAAATATATTTTTTTTTTCTTCTCTGGATTGCCTTTTATCTAACTCTATGCTATGAATATGTTCACATAACTTCTGAAGCAAATGGAATTCTAATTGTCTCCTTCTCCAGGCAGTTCATAGCAATAATATTGGTGGCTTAATGAGTGACTAAGCAGTTAGGACATGTTTGTGGGAACATTGAATCCATCTCTGTAAATTAGGAGGCACACTTCTAAAATTATCCGTTGTAAAAGATATCTGCCTTCTACATAGAGGAAAATGAAGCATATAATTTTGTTAGTAAGTATACTTTGACCTAAAATGCCATTAGTGATGCAAACTCAAAAAGTTTGCAGAAAATGTGTTGAAACATGTTAGACACTTGAGTCTTTGCTAAGTGCAAAATGAGTTTCAGAAAGTGTTTCATTCATTTCAGGCTTTACACACTTCACAACTACTGGCCGGACTGCTTTGTCCGTGGAAGTCTGAAATTCCCCATGGCTGTTGTTCACACTGACCTTTACATTGGCTCGTTGTCCATACTTGACATGGGTCAGGCAGACAAAAGCTGTTTTCCTTTTGTCAGTCAAACTGAGTTCTTTCTAATTTGTCCTTTAAGGCCATGTCATGCCTTTTGTGAATCTTTTGGACATGACAAATCATATGAGAATGCATTTCTTGAGGAAGGCCAAAATGTCGTATTCTCTTATAAAAGCTGTGAAAATCACTTCAGGTATTTACTGCTGCTACTATGTACAAAACAAAGCAAAGCCAATCATGATGCATTAGAGGTTCATATAGCTGAGTTATTCTAGCCCTAAGATTAAACTGTGCCATTTGATTTGCCCTATGATTTGCCTATCTTAAGATAGTTTTGCCATGAAACAGCTACGCATGAGAAGCCACTTTCCTGATCCCCTGGGAGCGTAGCTATAGAGCCAGGCACAGACAGATGATTTTAACTGGTAAAGAACAATCAAACTCCTCTTCAAAGAGCACATTAACTTGAAATTTTGCCCACAGCTACATGTTTTGCAGATCAGAACTGATGTTAGCCTTGCTATTTCAAAGAAAGAACAGAATTAGTGTATTACTCTTTTCATTAGCTGTCTGAATATGCCTTGTCTGCTGTTACGTAACAGCCTCCTGTGAAAACAAACCAAACATACCTATGGGATATTTTGCAGAAAATAAAATGATTTCTGGTGTTAAATACATGGGCCAGAGGTAACACATTGTTCAGTGTGGCGTGGTAGAATCAGACTTTTCCATTTTGCCCAATAGTCAGATGCTGCTACTTAAGTTTAGTTTCAGGACTCGATGAGCTCTAATGAAAGTGGTAATATTAGTCCTCAAAAGAAAAAAGACAAGCAGAAACTTTAGAAACTTAGGTAAAAAAAAGGTAGCAAGAGGGCATAGATGAGTAAGTGCATGCTAACAGAGCTGCTCAAGAGAAGAAAATGTCTTCTATAAAATAAAACAGATTTTATTACACTGAAAATATCTTCCAGTTACTGTGCTTATATATGATGTCAGGTGACATCCTGGCTGTAACAATTTTTGAAAGGAGCTGAGAATCAGCCAATGTGGCTGAGGTCAGCAGTTAGTAACTTCTCTTAGGATTAGGACTGAGCTACAAAGTGGAATGTGTCTCAGCTCTCTAAATGGTTTTGAAAAAATCAGCCTACGATTGTGGCCAACTCTTTGGACATTTGCAAAATACAGTTTCACTGCATTGTCTTTCATTAGTTAAATTACCTTAGAATGAATCATAGAATGGTTTGGGTTGGAAGGGACCTTAAAGATCATCTCGTTCCAACACCCCTGCTATGGGCAGGGACACCTTCCGCTAGACCAGGTTGCTCAAAGCCCCAGCCAACCTGGCCTTGAACACTTCCAGGGAGGGGACATCCACAACTTTCTCTGGGCAACGTGTTCCAGTGCCTCACCACCCTCACAGTGAACAACTTCTTCCTTACATCTAATCTAAATCTACTCTTTTTCAATTTAAAGCCATTACCCCTTGTCCTATCACTACATGCCCCTGTAAAAAGTCCCTCTCGGCTTTCTTGTAGGCCCCCTTTAGGTACTGGAAGGCTGCTAGAAGGTCTCCCTGGAGCCATCTCTTCTCCAGGCTGAAGAACCCCAACTCTCTCAGCCTGTCCTCATAGGAGAGGTGCTCCAGCCCTCTGATCATTTTCGTGGCCCTCCTCTGGACTTGCTCCAACAGGTCCAACACTTCTGTCATATCAAGAAAGCAATTTTAAAACACTCGAGGTGGGATTCATCCCACTACACTTAAGAAGGTTAAAAATATGTTTCTAAACATATTTGTTGTTTGCAGACCCTTTCTGTAATCAATAGAGATAAACACATTCAGAGAGCAATCCAACCATTCCAAAAGTAGAAATTCAAGGCAGGTGGTGCACATGGCCCAGGGGTATCTACCTCTTCTCTTGAGTATAAAAGGAAGATAGAGAACCAGTCAAGAATTGGTTCCTAACTTCCAGGTGGCTCGACTTAAGAGACATTATTCAATTTGCAATGTATTTTTAAAATATTCACCCCCTTTCACCCCCTTTTTTTCTCAGCTGAACTGATGCAGCCACCCTTTCATGTTGTTTCTTATTGCAGGTCTGAAATGAAGCCTTGTTCCTTTTAGGATTTCCTATCAGACTATCACGATCACACTTCCAAAAATCTAGATTTTGCTTGGTAAATATATCTATTCAGCCTTAACTGTGAGTTTCATATAGTTAAGTGCTAAAGAGTCTGATAACTCCTGTTTAGCCAAAACTGCCATTGATTTCAAGCACTTTCAAAAATGAAGCATCAGACCCTATATTGGGTCCACTAAGTTCTGCTTAGCTGAAAGGCATATTGCATTTTGCCTGGTCTCTCCCTATAATTATTCTTCTAGTTGTGTTTACTGATGGAATAAGGACAGCTAGAGGACTCTTACCTGATCAGCTCATTCAGCAATATTAAGTGAACTTTGTTTTATGTTCAGACAGTTTAGCAATGATGCCTTTTATATGACTAATTTATGTCAAACATGTCAAGAGCGTTTTTTCAGATGTACTGCATCCAGTATGGCATCAGCTAGCTGCCGTTCAATACACAGCTGCATACCTAAGTGAGCAAAGTATTAAACGTATCTATCAATCAGGCCTGAGGCATTCCTGCTAAGAAAATCCACTCGAAGCAAAGACATGGCAGCACCTCAATGTACAAAGCGGATTTTCTTGAGAACTTGCTGTAATTTCCTGTCTTTCAGCATCCCTTATTGCAATTTTGTTTTATGATATGATAACACATAACTTACAATTTTTGTCCCATCCAAGTAGGGAGAAGACAAAACCTAGTGAGAATTTGTAATGTATCATGAAAAGAACATGTGCCAATTTATAAGATTACTGTCATATGGCATTTATAAAGTTGTGATCATTGTCGTGAAGTCCAGTGTTGTATCCCAATAAGGTGTTACGACTCAGCTGTGAATTATTTTATTTGGACCGTGGCTGGTTTTTTAGCCATGGTTAATGTTTGCAAGAACACTGAAGTGACCTAAATGCTTCAGCACCATTTGTAAAGAATTGTCATACAGCAAGATTCAGGCTCCCAGCTCAGAGGTTTTTTCAAAGGATGGTAGGTATTTAAAAGTATCTAAAAATGCGTATGCAAGGTGAAAGATATTTTTTAAAATACCTAATCATGTTAGGTGCTTAATTCACACTGAGATGCCTATCTCCCCCTCATCCACAATGGAAGGATCATTTCCATAGCACCCAGGGAACAGACACAGGGGACGAAGAGGAAGAAGTTTATTCCTTTTTAGCTATTCCGATGCCTTCATAAAACACTGGAGGACTTTATTGTCAGTGTAGTTCTAGGTACCAAAACGTGTAATATAGCCATGCCATTGAAAACAGCCCGAGGAATACTAGGTCAGTTTGTAGTGCAATGCCTCTGAGACTTCCCTGATGTTTGAAGTACCACATCATTCTCCAAAATCATCTGCTCTTCTAGGTACTTCTCTATTGAACAGAGATTGGGTAACTTCAACACTGGCTTCAAATTATGCCTCTGCTGCTTTTTTCTTTAGGTAATTGTATTAAATGAATATAACATTAAAATAAGGTACGTCTCTTCAAAAGTGAATAAAATATTTCTCTTCAGTGTGGCTTTGGTTGTTACAATATTGAACAGAACACATGAATGTAGATTATGTATTACGTGCTGTCATGACTCCTCAAGGCTGCAAAGGTTTCAGATGCAAAAGGATTAAAATCAGACAGACATTATCATGTGTTTATGAGCCATGATAGGTATTATTGATCCTAATTACCTACCTTAGATTCAGACACTAAATTAGAAACCTGATATTCTGGAACTGGTAATTTTTCATCTTAGTGTATCAGGGAAAAAGAAATGCTTTTGGGGAGAATTCCAGCTCCCTTTGGAGTTTCCATATCATACTAAGCATTTTCATTAATTTGCCATAGAAACAAGAGTCGCTACCAGATCCACAAAAATAAGAGTAGTTAAAAAATTTCCACGTACTTTTCTTTCGCTCTTGGTCAATTTTTCTAAATCCAATGAAAGGTTAGTCTTGTTTGCTTTCCTTTAGGAAATGGCTTCAAGGTAGTTAAACTGTTAAGAAAACATTGTTTTCTTAAAATCTGGAAATTGTCTGACAGTAGGAGAAAGGGAGAATGCTCCTTGAATATTTTGGCCCAATTCTTCATTTGGCTTTGAAGACTTTGCATTTGTTCTGTGTATTTTTTATGAAATTCCACAAGACTGTTACATAGGCAGATAAGTATTTAAAACCAGTATCCATAGACTGAATATTTGGCCAAGAAACATGTAAGAGAGAAAATACAGCAAAGCTTGAAAACCAGTCAGAGTGTTTTACTGGTCCTATAGTTTCAGTTCTAGGGATGCCAATCTGGCTGCTTTCATCAACAACATTTAAAGAAAATACAAACTAAAAAATTTAGTATGATCCCTTAAGCCCGAAGTTTGATTAGAAATACTATTATCTCCCATCCTTTCCCTATTCCTGTATGTCGTGGTTTAGGCCCAGCCGGCAACAAAGCACCACGCAGCCGCTCGCTCACTCCTCGCCCCGGCGGGATGGGGAGGAGAAAATACAACGAAAGGCTCGTGAGTCGAGACAAGGACAGGGAGGGATCACTCACCACTTATGGTCACAGGCAAAACAGACTCGATTTTAGGGAAAAATAAACCAATTTAATTTGTTACCACTCAAATCAGAGTAGGATGATGAGAAACAGAACCATATCTTACAAACACACCTTCCCCCCACCCCTCCCTTCTTCCCGGGCTCAGCTTTGCTCCCGATTCCTCCACCTCCTCCCCCACAGCGGCGCAGGGGGACGGGAATGGGGGTTGGGGTCAGTTCATCACACGCTGTTTCTGCCGCTCCTTCCTCCTTGGGGGGAGGACTCCTCACACTCTTCCCCTGCTCCAGCGTGGGGTCCCTCCCACGGGGGTCAGCCCTCCATGAGCTTCTCCAACGCGAGTCCTTTCCACGGGCTGCAGTCCTCCATGACCTGCTCCAGCGTGGGCTTTCCCACGGAGTCACGGCCTTCTCCGGGCCCGGCCACCTGCTCCGGCGTGGGGTCCTCCACGGGCTGCAGGGGAATCTCTGCTCCGCCGTTCACCTCCATGGGCTGCAGGGGGACAGCCTGCCCTCTCACCACGGGCTGCAGGGGAACCTCTGCTCCCCCGCACCTCCTCCCTCTCCTTCCTCACTGACCTCGGGGTCTGCATGGCTGTTTCTCTCACATCCCACTCCTCTCTTTGCTGCAGCTCCCTTTTTTTTTAGGAGTCTTTCCCCTTCTTAAATACACTATCACAGAGGCGCTACCACCATCGCTGATGGGCTCAGCCTTGGCCAGCGGCGGGTCCAACTTGGAGCCAGGGAAGCTTCTAGCAGCTTCTCACAGGAGCCACCCCTGTAGCCCTTCCCCGCTACACAAACCCTACACACTGTAAAACATATCTGGAGAAAAGAAAAAGGGGGGAAAAAGAGCCTGGGTGAAACACTGAAAAGTTTTAGCAAAAAAGTAAAGACAAATTATTTTCACTTTTAAGTCATACATATACTTGTGTGATGGTAAAGAATACTTCACACTTCTGGCCGTGTTGGAGGAGACTGATCAGGCTACATCTCCCATCAAGACATTCACTGAGAAACAGTAGGAATTTCTTTTACATCTCTATAGCATAAAGCAAGTATAGCTCACTTATTCCTTTCCCAGATAGCAAAAAGACTCATATGAGGAATAGGCTGGAAATAAGTTTCAAACTAGTCTATGACTCGGCTGTTCAATGTAGAGAACTAGAGTTGCTAAGTGCATATGTAGGAAGGGTAAAGCAATTTAATATTGTTGTAGATGACCAGCAAATTACAACCCCTGAAAGCAAAGAAGAAATAGGAAAGATGTTATGATTTAGATGTGTTATGGTACTTCCTAGGGCTACTACTGGCTAAATGCTACTCATACATCAACGCTTGCTTTTGGCTGTATATGAAGTCAAAACAACAAGATACTGAAAGCTGAATTCATGGGGAGAAATCCTAGCCCCACTGAAGTCAATGAAAAGAGTCCCACTGGCTTAAATTGAACCTATATTTCACACCTGGCATTTGCACAGTGTGATGGGAAGTATCTGTTCCAAATATTTCATGGGCTTAAAATAGCACAGACAGCCTAGCGAAACAAGGGTGTACCTTATTCATAAAAATGGCAACATTGTAGTTATGCGATGTTCTTAAGGATTTTTAATTTTTTTTTTCCTGTGTAGCTTTCTCACTTATTGAAAAAATAAAAAAGATTGAGTAGCGTTAGCAAGAGGTTAGCCTCAGAAAGTAATTTAATATGAATATCATTATTAAAATCCCACTGCTTCAAATGAATTTTTTCAGAATAATAAATCTGCTGAGATATAAAATTATCTGATTTATAACTATGTATTAGTAGATCTGAAATGTCAGTTATTATCTCCCTGCTTAATGCTTAGATTGTTATATAATTTTATGCAGCTTCTAGAATAGGTTCAAAAGGAAGAGAAATAAGAATTTTCTGGCCACCATTTCAATTAGATTTCCAGACCAGAGAATAGCACTCAAGGTTACATTTTCTCTGATTAACATAATCTGAAATAAGATATCATAGTGTCAGTAATTGGCATGGTAAATAGTTTCATTTACAAGAGTCATTTCTTGTTTAATGGAAATCCAAGAACTGGGTACATCGGAAATAATTTACAATACAAAGACTTTGTTTCAGCAGCAGTCTTAGTCATTGTGGTGCATATTCTGTTAATAAATAAACCGAACATAACCTACTGTCCATAAAAGAGCACGAAGATACTAATCCTAAAGGTTGTACATTATGTAAAAATGCTTCATGGATGACGACAAAATCTTGGCCTGATGCTGGGCAGTGAGAACAAAATCACTGGCAGTGCATTTTTTTGTTAGTGATGGATTGTGGGGTTAGTAATTACTGGAGATGTAGTCCTCTTCATACAGTGTGAAAATCAGGAGCCTGTCTCTTATTGGTGGAGATCCTTTGACGCTGAGAATGAGCAGAAAAAAACTCTCCTATGCTAGTTAATTCATAATTTACAAAATTTGGCAACTGACTTCATTGGAGCCCTGAATTTACCCTATTCTTGACATAACGCTTCCTTTTAGACCTCATTTCCTTTAGTGAAAATATTCTCATTCGGTACCTGTCCTGCTTTGCTCTAAAATATAGTGCACTGGGAATACAGCCCTTTTTTAGAAAATGCATTAATTCCTGATGGGATTTCTATGTGCAAATTTATTAGATAAGTAGAAAGTGATTCTACAAACCATGACTGTGTTCTTTGCTGAAGACTATTTTCTCCCATACCAACACCACTGGGGTTTCTACATCCAGTTCAAGATCAGTAACACAGAGGGTATGTGGCTTCTTTATCCCATAGTCCATAAAGACTCAGGGCATTCCCTGATGGAAAACGCCCTGAAATGTGATTTTTAAAACTCTTCCCACCTCACATTACACACAAAGAAGTAAAGTTACCTTTAAGTAAGGATTTTAATTTTGAAGAAAAAGCAAAAGAAAAAGCACAACACAGGGAATAACAAAATGAGCCTTAGGGCCTATCTCTGGAAGAAAAGCGCATCCATACTGCTCTTGCAGTTAGCAAAATCAGCTGCGGAGCTAGCAGGAACTCACATTTAGCTGAGAAGCCAGCATCTGGCAATGACTGATATAAAAAGCCCAGCTCTCACTTTACCTTGTGTCAGTTGCTTTTTTTGGTAACCGCATGATATTAGCACAGTTAGGAAAACATAAATCTCAGCGTTGAATGTTATAAACCTCCCTCACTCCCTGTGCATTTCTAGAATCAAACTACGTAGAAGCTTTTCTGTAGCTGTTAAGGCCAAGGGCAATAGCTAACTTTGCTCCTAATTCAGGCTGCATTTTAGATCACTGAGCCATCAGACAGAGAATCCACCAGTTTGGGGGTCAGGCTCAACATCAGGTATTTAGTTGGAAATGTTCTGCCCATGCACAGTTGGTTTTAAATCTTCAATAATACCACCACCAGTGAAAAACTCCCTTCCAATCACTTCTGCCACTCGTTTCACAGGTATGGCTAGAGCTATTTTTGTTCTATTTATATCACATCATTTTTATGTTAATGTTCTACTGGGCTCCAAGATCACTGAAGGATGTTTTCTATTCCTCTCCAGAATATCGTTACTCTGTCTGTAGCAGGCACAGAGTGCCACATCTGAACCCCCAAGTCTCAGAGCTGTGCCATAAAACACTGGCTGCATGGCCGGGCCCAAAGAGTGGTGGTGAATGGAGTTAAATCCAGTTGGTGGCCGGTCACAAGTGGTGTTCCCCAGGGCTCAGTGTTGGGGCCAGTTCTGTTTAATATCTTTGTCAGTGATCTGGACGAGGGGATCGAGTGCACCCTCAGGAAGTTTGCAGACGACGCCAAGTTGGGCGGGAGTGTTGATCTGCTTGAGGGTAGGAAAGATCTACAGAGGGATCTGGACAGGCTGGATCGATGGGCCAAGGCCAATTGTATGAGGTTCAACAAGGCTAAGTGCCAGGTCCTGCACTTGGGTCACCACAACCCCATGCAACGCTACAGGCTTGGGGAAGAGTGGCTGGAAAGCTGCCTGGCAGAAAAGGACCTGGGGGTGTTGGTTGACAGCCGGCTGAATATGAGCCAGCAGTGTGCCCAGGTGGCCAAGAAGGCCAATGGCATCCTGGCTTCTATCAGAAATGGTGTGGCCAGCAGGACTAGGGAAGTGATCGTCCCCCTGTACTCGGCACTGGTGAGGCTGCACCTTGAATCCTGTGTTCAGTTTTGGGCCCCTCACTACAAGAAAGACATTGAGGTGCTGGAGTGTGCCCAAAGAAGGGCAACGAAGCTGGTGAAGGGTCTGGAGAACAAGTCTTAATAGGAGCGGCTGAGGGCACTGGGGTTGTTTAGCCTGGAGAAAAGGAGGCTGAGGGGAGACCTTATCGCTCTCTACAACTACCTGAAAGGAGGTTGTAGCAAGGTGGGTGTCGGTGTCTTCTCTCAGGTAACAAGTGATAGAACGAGAGCAAATGGCCTCAGGTTGCTCCAGGGAAGATTTAGATTGGATATTAGGAAAAATTTCTTCACCAAAAGAGTTGTCAAGCATTGGAACAGGCTGCCCAGGGAAGTGGTGGAGTCACCATCCCTGGAGGTATTTAAAAGACATGTAGAAGTGGCACTTAGGGACATGGTTTAGTGGTGGACTTGGCAGTGCTAGGTTAGTGGTTGGACTTGATGATCTTAAATGTCTTTTCCAATCTAAATAATTCTATGATTCTATGATTTTCCTATATACTGGAAGTCTTTTGGGTTTTAGCTTACTTCACTGCGGTCTATCAACAAAATATTTAAATTCATCTTTTGAATGTTTTAATGTAATAATGAGTCTCATATCTAAAAAACTAATTTGGACTAGGACAAAAAAAAAGCCTCAAAACTTTCACTTCTTCATTCTCACAGGTAACAGTCTTCAAAATACTCAAGACTTCTCCCCACATAAGGATGCCTCTTACTAAAGAGCAGCATTTAAAACTGCAAAAGAAAAATTTTTAAAAAATCGTTCTTGGTATCTTAGGACTGAATAATTAGTAGCACATCTGGAAAATGCACAAGAAAACCAGTTATGACTATGATTTCACCTAGTTTTTCAATGCAGCAAAAGTTGTGTCATTTGGATAAAGCATTTACACTTCTCAACAGAGATTTAAAATCACTCCTAGCAAAATCAGAAACAATATTAAATGGGTACTAATATAGCAATTGGACAACAGGCTCCTGTTAATCTTCCCTAAAAAGCAGATGAAACATAATTCCTCACATAAAGCTAATTCTGTGGTTTCCTGATTCCTGTGGGCTGTACTAGCAGATGGTATCAGCAGCATTCCTTCAGCTTTGGCTAAGAGTCAGCTTTTCATTTCAATTTGTCTCTTTTTAATTTCAACCATGGGCACTATATACAGTAACTGCTCAAGTTAGTCAAATAATTATTGCAAAATACCATTTGTGGTGAAATTTAATGTCTACCTACTGAACAACAACTTGCAGATAACATTTTTTTTCTCTGCAGCCAGATACAGAGACAATTCAAATGAGCTTTCTTCATAAGCTACCCAAGGCAGATCCATGCAGCATCACAGAGCATTCTTCCTTCCTAACATTTTGGGTCTCTTTTGCTGTGATACCTTTCAAGTGCCTTTCTATATTAGTCATGGGCCCAGCTGGCAATGCAAACATCCTTAGATCCTTGTCTGAGCCTGGGACTGAGGAAGAAAAGTTTGGAGGTGGTGTTGTGTCCCCTCATTGACAGAGATGATTCTCCAGGAGACACGTCTCCCTCCAACAACCTAACTTCCCGCAGCCTGGGCCCTATTTTCCTCAACCCTGGAGACCAATTTGCCTGTCCTCAAAAGCAGAAACCATGCCTCTGTCAATGGTGTTGGTGAATCTGCGGGGCACATTCCCTTTCCTAGCTTGCTCGCTGTTGAAGGAGGGCAAGCAGAGGAGTCAGAATGAATGGAGTGACATTTTCCTGGGCAGGTTTGCTTTCTTCGTACAAAATAAGGGTCACTGTCAGTAGCCATTCTCTCTGCTTTTTATGGATGATGGGAGAGAGGATCAGACAAGTAAGGATGACAGAGGAGAATATCTTTCTTGACTTTTAGCTGGAGAACCCCATTCTGTGCGACCCCACAAGTGGTAGGGATGTAATGCTACAAGAAGACTGGTTGTACCAGTACAGGCGTTATTACAATGAAGTCAAGTATGCTTAGTAAAAATTTAGAAAGTCTAGCTAAGAAAGTATTACTGATTTCTATAACAAGATTGCACAGATAGATGGGCAGAATTAAGACTGCATGGAAAATATGATCTATATAATTATATACAAAAGTGAACGTATGAGAATAAGCATTTCATTAGTGGTAATTTTTTACATAAGAATGTTCTTTGTAAAGTTCGTTGTATTATATACATAAAATCAAACGTAATTGATGGTCAGAGACTGTGGGAAATGGGACCATAAACCTAGTGGGATACATGAATATGAGCTATAACTTAAGGATAACAATCTGTATATTTTGATTTGTTTTATTTATCTCATGTTGAGATCCTTAGCCTTATTCTACACTAACTGCATCCACTCTTATTTTTTATTTTTACTGATGGGATTATAATCTGTTATAGTTATTTTTAAAATTATTTTTATCTACAAATAATGACTGTTGTTAGCAAGTGAAAAGGTCCATTATATAAATATCAGAGCCATACTTTGTTTGTTGTAGAGAAAAAAGGTTCATTTTAAATGACAACGAAAATTCTAAACTTTTGGCTTTCACTATTTTTCATCAGGACAGTAACAGTATATTAGTAAAATTCTGCCTCTAGGCTTATGATAAACATAATGCCATGCAAACCTTTTATCCTGAAATTATGAAGAGTATATATTATCTCAGTCATTTTAAATTGCATTAAAGTGTCCAGTGAGATTAAAGTAACAGCGTTTTCCTTCCTAAAGTAACAGCATTAATTTAGTTCTGTGTGACTGTCTTTGTAAACATTCCCTAGGGTACCCCTTAGGACCTTTTAGGAAATAGAAGATCGGTGCTCAGAAAAAAAATCCTACAACTTTCTTTTATTAATTTTAAAGTTCTTAGAAATGTAACTGTGCCCTTGTCTTGATGACATTCATCAAATATTTACCAAATGTGTCCTTCCACATCGTCTTACTATGTAACTGATGAAACATTTAAAAGCTGTCAACAGTGGTATATTTATAAGTTTGACTGCAAAATCATTACATTGCCTATAAATGTTGCCGTCATGCACTAAACCATTCCTATGCAGGAAAAAAAGGAGAGAAGGTCCCTCTGGTATTTTCTGGACAGGTATTCTGGGTTGTTGAGTTCAAAGTTTGATTTCACAAGTGCCAGGTCTCCTCTTCACCCACTAAAGTATTGGGGTGGTGCTGGGGAATACTGGGTAAGACGGTTGTTTGCATTGTATGATTGCTGACACTTGCTTTCGTACTTTAATGATGAGGGGCAGACAGAAGTATCTCCTTGATATTAAGTCAAATATCACAATACTTAACATCTCCCTAATATTAAGGAATACAAGGAGTATCTCCTTAATGTTAAGCAGTGTTTATCTGCTTTGCTGAATCAGAACTATAGTTGTTATCTATGCACCTATTAGGAGGATAAGGAAGGAGAACTGGCTGGGTCAGCAGGAGGACAGGCGATGGGCAGTGATCAGCTGTGGCGATGGACAATAAGTTTAAAGCAGGCAGATAGATAAGAGTAAAAAGAGTTAATAAGTGAGAGGATGAAACTGAGAAAAAGAAAGACTCAACAGCAGGAATAAAGTTCCTAGCACTGCAGTCTATTAGTATCTGAAATTACCTGCTGTAGGAAATGATAGATATTCTATTTTTTGACTCACTGCACACTAGATGGGATAAGGTATTCATAAACAGACAATGGTAGGGAAAAAAATCCTGTTCTTACGAGCAGAAAGACAACAAAATAACCTTAACAAGGCTTTCCAATTTTGTAATTTCCTTGGTACTGTTTACATGACTTAGTGGCAGATACTACGGAGCAGTCTGTCGGAGATTTTTAACAGGTTGTTTTAATAAGCCTTTCTTGTGATTTGTGTTTCTGATACGAACAGCAATTACCCAGCCAAGTAATGAGACTCTAATGAACATGTCTTTCCTAGATTACTTTAGAAGTTCATCAGAGAAGCCTGATAGCATTGTAAAACTAAAATCTGCTTTTTTTTCCTGTCAAGACACATCTGATTGTTCTACTAAGTACTTTCTACATGAGTAATTGAGAGATGAAAAATAAATATATATAGGTATGTGTGTGGGGGTGTGAACATGAAAAGTATGTTATTTTTATTTACCACTATTTTTATTATAGTATGATATAGAACAAAAAAAAAATTGTTTCTTCATACAGTCTGATCCAAATCTGTGCATCAATATATTTGTTTTCACCACAGGTTTTGTGTCGAAGTGTATCTCCCCTGTGTACAGGAGGGAGTTTTTTAGTATTCAGTATTTCTGAAATTTTAGTTATTTAGTATTTCTGGGAGAAAAAAAAATCAAAAAAAATAGAGGACCTAAACAAAGCTATGAACTTCAGTTCAATGCAGTGCCCTAAAGGATGGCACTATACAACAAAGAAAGGAAAAGTAGGGTGATGATCTACCTCTGCTTGCAGTAGGTATGAGCAATATTCCTGACTCATTGGACTACATATCAAAATTTCTGTACAACCAAGAGTTGCAAATCACTTGCCATATAACTTAGAAGTATAAAAGGCTAGGGTGAATTTTTAAAGTAGTTTACTGGCAAAAAAGGACAGTACTACACATGGTTTTCTTTAACTATTTTAGGCATTTGTCTTATGATGGGATGAAACCCATCCTAGAAGGGCTTATTTCTCTCTTTTAATAGAGAGGGAGTCTTGTTAGACTAATTCTGATGTTGAGGTCCCCATTAAAGAGATTAACATTTGAGCAGAAGAATCCCACCACAAATGATAGTTCATGAATGATGTGACTCAAAAATTTTCGTGGTAACAAGTTAATTTAAGCTGTGAGACAAGAGTTTCTTTTATAGGGCAATTAATGTATGCTTTGGGTATGCAGCAACCTCATGACTTCAACTGCCTAAGGTTGACCTTTAGTCATGCAACAAAATAATACTGTGAATTGTTTTACTGGAATAAAATTTAAAAGCAATTTCAATCATTTTGATAAGGTTTTATCTTGTGCCAGATGATTTATTAATTTACTGATTTGTTTGTTCATTTGTTTTGGTATATCTTTTCCTCTCACAATGTGTCTTGTAAAAAGGGAAAGAAAACAGAATACAGAGAGTTGATACCATTAATTGGAAATAGTTTTTTCTTTATCATATGTACATATTTCCCAAACAGATTTTCTTTACAGCAAATTACTCGATAACAGTGTGGTCAGAATTTAACATTGTTTCAGTCACATGATCTGTTCATATTAAATGATGGTCTGACCTCCAGGTGGATGCATTCCTGGTTTAGGAATTTTAAGTCCAGTTTTAGGCTTTAAAAGCTTTTAAGGTATTGATTGTTAATGGTGGCTATGCTTTTAATGCCAAAAAGAAAAAACAAATGTTCGAAACCCAGGAATTTTTAGTTTTGTTTTCCTACAGGTAGTCAATAGAAACATAGAAAAACAGGCACTGTTAATTATCCTGACATTGCTCAAATAAAAATCACCTATACCTTGTCTCAAACCAGATTCAGTGTAAAAATTTTAATTCAGTCAAGCTGCTTTGACTAAGGAGAAATATGAATAGCAACAACAAAAACTCCCTTTATCCCAGAGAGAGACCTGGGAACCAGATTCCTAGCCCAAGGGCCCCAAAACTTTTCCTCCTGGAACTCAGTTTCTTTTCTGTGATTTAGAAATTACACTCCTTGAATTCAAAGTATGTAATTGCTGAGATGATAAACAATTCACGAACAAACCTTACCTTGCAAATTGATGGCTGCAGATTGCTGGTGTACAATGACAAATGATAACTCTGCTTGGGATGTGTTTGCAAGCAGAGAAATAGAGGACAGGCTACGTGCATCAAACACTTAAATCGCATTGAATAATGTGACTGGTTGTAGTCAATAGTAAGTAGGAAACATTAGAAAAAGGAGCCAGTGGTTTCACAGAGTGAAAAGAATGGCACAATATAAGAGAAAGAAGGACTGTAAGGCTTGGGAGTGTATGTGCAGAGAGAAAAGTTTGAAGCATTTGCAGAAAAACAGAAAGAACAGCAGGAAAGACACAACATAGGAGATGGAAGGACGGTAACAACTATTAATTTTAATGAGAAGTTATTTGGGCTGTATCTTCACAGCATGAAAGCGGTGGTCACTGAAATAGCATAGGCCCAAGCATCTTAGTTCAGTAAATGGGGCTTCTTAGCAAAGATGTGATGCCAGCAAATTAAATCTTGCAAGAAAAGCACATGTTTGGACTTGAAATTCACTCTTGGAACCAGATAACTTATGTTCATACCCTCTATCACCAAGCATCTCCACCCGTGAGTGTATAACTTCAAACACCACCATAGTGCCAGACTGACCAGTGATATCAGCAATTTAAAACTCTCAGGTGAACAGAAAATATAGAGGGAGGGAAATAATAAGAAAAAATATAGTTGTAACAGCTAAATATTTATATCTTTGGATACATGCTTTATTGACCAAAATATATTTTGACCTTTTTTTTTATAAAAGGGGAACATATTCTTCTCTTTTGATTTATTCTATTTGACAACTAAATATACTTTTCAGAGAGTTCTAAAAATAGTTGACAGACTTTCAGTTATCTTTTTCTTCTATATCTAGCTCATGTAGTACCAGGTACTTTATAAATACCTAAAAACATTAAACAATAGTAATTTTACAAAATAAGACTTGAAACTGTTCTTGTAATATCCTGAGAGTTTTGCTTTGCTTCATGGAAAACAAATGACAAGAAAAGTGGTGTGGCTAGTGAACAGTGCTGCAGAGTGCTGAGCTAATGTAAATCCCTCATTTATGTAAAATAAAGGGTGAAGAGAGATTTAGTGAGTGAACTCAAAAGTCGTACATAAGAGAAAACAGGTTTCAGAATGGACCTGAGCAAGATAAATTGTGGAATTACTCACACAACGCACATAGGGAAATGGATTATCTAAGAGAAAAGCAATAACAAAGATATTCTTATTGAATAAACTTTCCGTGTTGATCTCCGTATTTTTCCACTCAGTGATGACAAAAAGAACAAGAAAGCTTATGCAGTTGGCCTTTGAAAATGTCAGTGTCTTGTGTACACTTAGCACAGCATTTTCTTAATCTCATTTCTTCACTCTCTGGTTCATTCCTTGGGATACCGCTTTGTGTAAATTCTCAAGGGAAGGGGCCGTTTGTTTACTCTTTGTGTACAGTGGCCCGCACAGGGTAGAAAACTCGGGCAAATCCTGCAGCTGGACATTGCTGTTAACTGTTGTGTTATACATCATCAATAATCATAGCCACGTGAAAGCTTTGAAACAGAAACCTTTTAATTTCAGAGACAACATTTTTTGAGATACTCTTGTCCTGTTATTTGAATTGAAGTCACTAGGATTTTCTCTGAGATGTTGCACGTATGTTGCTGAAAACCAGGATATAGCTCTTCAGCTCTTGTTACCTTCTCTAATTTGTGTATTTGTGTGACTGCCGTGTTTAACTCACTGTTTATATCTGAACCAATGTTTTGTTTTATACAGGCAAATTAAACTGGATATGTCAAAGCCATACATCCCCGTAATCTCTGTAGAAATGAACTGAGGTGCATGACACTTACTACGGCAGTAAATTAACAAGATTAATGGGAGATTTCTTCTTACCTTGTGAACCTAGAAAATCCATCTCTTTGTTCACACTAGATTAATTTTACTCTTTGCAAGTGGCCCATTCCTAATTTTACATTCTTCAAAGATTATGAATGATATCAGACTGTAAATTTCCGATGCAGCGCTTAGTCAGATGTCCTCTGGGATTTTGTTTTCAAGTCTACCTTGAGACTTGAAGAGCTATCTTCATCCAAATATGTACTGGTCTCTGGTTCTGCATATACTTATCCTTTGTCTTCAGATTCAAAGCAGATTTACATGGTGCAAAAAATCCCCACGCAAATAAAACTCAGAACATGGGAACCACTGTAGTCCAGGAGACTTGAATCTTGTTGCCACTGTGGAAAAACCATTTGACTTCTCTGTGTCCAGATACAACTGAAGCAAGTTATTCTCAGCTGGAGTAAAGATAATATGGAGAAGTTTGTCCTTTGGCAAATTATCCTTGCAACAACTCACTACTATAGGTATGTAGAATTTATTGTTCGAAACAGAGCAGTAAAATGAGCTACTATAAAGTGTGTTCCTTTCTGAACAGGTGACTAATTTAATAAAAAGAAATTTTATTTTATTCATAGAATCATAGAATCACAGACAAAGACTGCTTGAGGCTTGGAGGAACCTCTGGAGATCATCAAGTCCAACATCCCTGTTCAAAACAGAGTCAACTAGAGCAGGTTGCTCAGGGTTGTGTCCAGTTTTGAATACCTCGAAGGACAGAGAGTCTACAACTTCTCTGGGCAACTTGTTCCAGTGTCTGACCACCCTCACAGTAAAGAAGTTTCATCCTATCCTTAAATGGAGTTGATTCAAATTCAGATAAATAAATAATAAGTTCAGATGCAGATAAAGGTGGGAGAAAGCTAGTTTTTCATTTGTCAGTGCTTTTTTTTGAAGGAACAACCTTGATAACTTTCCTCCATCTCTCCAGATGATGCTGTAATTCCAATCTATTTTAGAACGATATTGCAAAGGTGATAGGATAAAAAAATATTATATCTAGATATAGAACCCATGCCAAATCCTTATTGTAACAACTAAGTGGAAACTCAGTCGAGTTTAGGTTCTGTACTTGTTTTTGCTATGAGACAACCCATGTCATAAAGAACTTGAAAGTTCATAACTGTTCCGATACATGTGAAAACTATGAATGTGTGTGGCACAAGCATAAATATGAGCAGAACAATAAGTATCTAACTTCAAAGGGGCAAGAAAGACATATTTGTCTTATTCTATGGATGTAGAACAGCGTCACCATAAAAGTTCATTCCAAAAGATCAGTAGAACAGGCCTGGAAGCTGGAATGAAATTTAAAACGTGTGTTATGTGGAAAAACAATCTCCAGTAAAACTGCAAAGTACGTTTGTAGTAAAATTCTAGTCTAGTATATTCTGATCCAGGTCAAGATTGTTGCATATATTATTTTAACTTCTTCCATTATTTAAATATCCCCAGAAGTGTGTTAGACTTTTTACACAAATATGACTTATTTGTGTCTAGCATCTTAGAGGCTAGATGTTAAATGAAGCATATTGAGTGATAGTAATAAACAAAAAAGAAGGGTTGGAACTGTAAAGGCAAAGAAAGTCATATACTTAGGTTGCAATATGAATTTCTAGACTGAGTAGACATAAAGACATTAAAAATATTTACAGAGTATAGAATCCCCAAAACTATACTTTAAAAAAGCTTTTCTGTTTTCTCTTTTTCCCTTCTTCCCTTCCCTTCCCTTCCCTTCCAATTAATCTAATCAGATATGTTCCAGAAATCAGAGTGGAATTCTTTTCGGATAATGATGTGAGAAATGTATAGCCACTTATTTATGATCTAGATGAAGACATTTGGTTTTGGCTTGTGACTCAAGCTTTCTATTTCTCACTGCTGAATACGGCACTTGTAAAAAAAATACAAATACCTACTCACAAAGTTTCCAGCAATTTTATAAAAGAAATAGAGGTGTACTTTAGAGGATGATGTTTTCACACACATAAAAGTAAAGAAATTCAACTGAAACCTCTTTCAATCCATCATCATTCATTCCCCAAAGTCCATAGAAAACCATCAGTATATACCATCTAACATTCAGGATTTACGATAGCAATTTAAAGGTTGAATAAGATGTGGGTCCAAATTTCATAATATAATCTCATGACAGTAGCTGTTTTCATGAGTGTTCATAAAGGTATAAATAAAGATGAGCTTCAGCCTAGATTACATCATTTTTTAGATAATTAAAATATTATATGTAATTAAGGATGAAGTCATTGGCTTCCTCACCACTAAAGGGGAAGCCTAGGTCCTTCAAAGAGCAACTCTGATGTTAGGTGAACTGACTGTTACCTGTTGTTAACTGTACAGGCAGCAAGAGGTGATGATGCCATTAACTTAGTTAAATGCTTAAAGTTTATGGGATGAAGACAGATCTTTGTATTCAGTATGTATTCTAAATCAAGGTTATTCTCAATTTTGGGTCCCTGGCTAAGAATTAATCTAAATATTCTGTATCTCAAAAGATCTCTGAGGTTCAATTTGTGGTCAACTCTAAAGCACAGAAAAAACCTCTCATGTATAAGACAGAAATATGGAAGTTCAAACGTAAAATGAAAATGAGATCTTCAGAAAGACAGAGGAAAAACAAGTAATGGCGCCAATTAAAATTAAAACACTTAAATACCAGATTGAAGATTCAGAAATTGCAATTGTTTTTTTCTTTACCATCTAAGTATTTTTCATTCGATATATTAAATTACAGGTAATGAAATCTACATGGACTCTTACTTTCTAGCAAAGCTATAACCATATTTTTGCTGATTTTTTTCTCCTTTCTGCTGTACTGCAGTTTTGAAGACAATAGATAATATTTTCTTAGTTCACTGTTATCCTGCGGAGAAGAGAATTGGTCTAATAGCATTACACCCCAAACTGGTCCCAAGTCTATAATAAGATTCTAATTTTGTTTTTGCACTTTCAGGTCATAGAGCTTTCTTGTAAGGGTAAATTGTCAAGATCAGCTTGTGCTTTGGGGAACTCAACTTATCTTCAGTGTGGTTTGAAAATTACCACTAAACAAGATAGAAGAAAAGCTATTTTTTATACTCTACTTGGATACTATGGAACCAATCAACAGACACAAACCACAACATCCAACGTTTCAGCAAGCTCCAAATTGCTTTCTGTTTGCTTACTTTTTCACAAATTTACTTTTTCATTGCCTTGCTTTTCAGCTTTTTTCTCTCTCTCCCTCTCTCCTCCTCTCCAAAGCAAAAGGGAAATGCTTATAAAAGTGTGTGTGTGTGTGTGTATGTAAGCATGTTTGAAAAATGTCAGCACATTGTATTTTTGTACTGAAGATGTTTGAAGAATTCTTAGAGAATGTCACAGGTTATATTCAAATAACCTGTTTAAGACTTCCAATACCTGAATCATTGTCCAGATAATCCGAAACAGGGCCTAAATGTACGTCTGTCTTGACATTCTTCATATGTTTCATTTATTTTAATGATTTTCTTCACTATTTCTCATTATTTGACTAATAAAAAACCTTCTATAATTTGATTAGGTGTCCAGAATAAGGTTCTCACTCTGGCTCATTATATCTCTTAGAGATAAAAGTAGGGATGGACACGTTAAAATTCCTGTAATCTTGGGTGAAGCAAATCCTTTTTTTTTCTGATGTTGAGGAAAAGTTTTAATATTGCTTCCCAAGCACTGTGCAAACCCTAAGGGACTAGGTAAGCGTCACTTACCCAGTGAGAATGCACTGAGATGGGAGGCAGTTTCATGGCACAGAGAGGAATCTGGGGTGGCTTCTGCATATTGAAGCATTTAGAAATCTTTAGGCTACAAAGGTGCCTGCTTTATTCAGCTCAACGCTGCCAACAGCCATCTCCTGACTCACCTCTGCATAACTGTTCTTGGCTACCTAGCACAAGATTTTAACACCATGTTTGACATTAGAATGATTCAACTTGAACTTGAGCTTTAAGCTGATATTTGTCCATCCACGTTCATTTCATCCCCAATAAGCAAAGCACCTTCTGAATCATGGTATTGCTGCAGCATATGTCTTCCTAGGAGAAACCATCAAGGTGCCATATTTTCACAACGTATCATTTGTAAATTGCCTGACAGTTATTTCTCCCATTATTATTTATCATGTTTTACTCCTCATAAAGTGGAAAAAAGGGTTTATTTGCTGGTTAACAAGGTCTAATAAGATGTCTCTTGATAAATGACAGGATATGAATCAGGGTATATCGCACATTGTGAAACATTTTCCCATAGTAAAAGTGCAACAAATAATAATTCTATCAGCTTTATTGGATATTGGTTGTTACTAGAGTTGCTCAGACTCAAATGGATCTCTTAGAGCACCCATCAAATATAGTATAGCTGTAAAATACACATCCCTAAGCCTTCAGCACCTGTTTTTATATAAGAAGGTAAGGATAAGACAGAAATACGTTGTAAGAAGGCTATATCAAGCAGGGGAAACAGCTGATATAGTGTACCAGAAGAGTGAGGAAAAATGCTGTAGCCTTAAAGCAAGGATGTGCTTTATAATTGTAAATACCAGGAACAAAAACTTCCTTGGCAGAAACAAAGTCCATGGTAGTGTCTACAGTTAAGTCCACAAAAGTGACTGCCTCTCTGCTTTTAACTAGAGTAAATGAGTAATAATAATAACAGTCATAGTAATAATAATAGCAACAATCATACTAGTACTGGGTCTCCTGAGTAGAAGACAGTCTTGGGAACTGCTCAGGGACCTCTGCCTTGACTAACGAGCGAGTTTGCACATCATCACGTACCGTCCCGGTGCCTGCAGCTCTCCTTTGCCCTCTCTCCCCTGACAGCAGTCCTGAGCAGCGAGTATAGTAAACTAAAGAAAATCCACCCAAATATCTGCCACAACAATCCAAGGCATTCCACTGCACACATCACATTTGGGCAGCAATTCGTCTTATTTGTGATGAGAACATTGAGGCTGGGAGGCAGCCTGTCTCTCAGCCTCTTCACAATCAGGGGACGCATCTCCAGAGGGTGGTTTAACACTGTCTACTAATTATAGCAAGATCCTAAAGTGAGTGGGTCCATACCGTAGATATCTCTGGAGCCAAGTTAGTGTGACCCCACTGTTAGACACAGTTTATCTCAGACAAGCATAATGACACAGAGATTGGTCCAAGATCTCTTCTGACATTTATTGTTGGGCCAAGGAGTGGGCTCAAGCTGTTTAATAGTTAGCTTGCTTGCTCAGAAGTATTGATGCATGGGAAGTAGTAGCTCCCAGTATGATGTCCACAGGTGATTTGGAGGGAGATAAGGCTACAGGGTATTTCTGCTAGGTGGTATAGGCAAGGGGATCTTTCTTTGGGGTACAGAGAAAGTTTAGCTATATAAATTTAGGATTAGAGAATGGTCTGCAGTCCATTTTATTTATTGGGATAGATTTAGGCTGGGTAAGTAATTTCTCAAACAAAAAAAATTACCTAAAACACAGTCTACATAAGTCAATAAATGGCCGATACAGTTTGTTCTCTGCCTCAGGGGCTGCCTGATGTAGTTAGCCTTTGGATGTAGCTTTTGTGGTCACACATTAACAATAAAAAGTTTGCCATTCTTGTCATTTGAAAGTTTTTGATAATGGGGATACTCTCCAGTACAAGCCATTTCATGAGGTCCTCTCCACCCGCTCACTAATCAGCCTTAGAGAGAGTGTGTTGACAAGTAGTTTACAAAACTCGAAGTATGTTTTCTGGGAAAAAGTGAATTACTCTTTTACCTTCCAGCTGTTTTTCCACACCCATATAGTAGGGCATGATTTGGGGAGGAGACTAAGGGCAGTAAAGCCCCAGTATAGGCATCAGGAGCAATCTGTATGTTACATATTATATAGAAAAAAGAATTAAAAAACCCACCCAACAACATGTGATTTAATGTGTCCAGCCTGTCTAATGTGGGGTTTCCAAGTCCTCTTCTGTTAGCAGCTGGCTACTACTGCACAGAAGATGCTGGCCTTGATGAGGAAGGAGAGTCAGTCACCACTGCTCTTTCTGTGCTCTCCTCATTTGTGCTTCAGAGACATATAGGGAATATGTCCAAGACCGGTCAAACGCTGTGGCTCTCAGAGCAAAATCAGATGAGCCCACTAGAAAAATCCAAAGGGCTATACGCTAGCACAGTGACTGAGCAGAAGAGATCTTGATCTCAGGCATTGGTGTTTATAGAACACATTCATAAATTAATTTAAAGCAAAAGGGAATGAGGAGGGGCAATTCACAAGGAGTCAAGAGAGCTAATTTTTATTCTCAGCCCTCTTTTAGACCTTTTCTGTGAGTTAAGCGAGACATTTTATCTCTTTGTGTCTCTTTCTAGCTCACCTGTCTTTTCTTTGGCCTCTGTAGACCAAGTCCACTGATCTCTTGGATGTGTCTGATTATGGAGTATGAAATCTAGCCCAACACTGGCTACAACCTCTAGATACTGCTATAATAAAAGATCTACCCACTTTCACATTGTGCTTTGCTTTAGAATCAAGTTATCTTCAGTCCAATTGTCCAGTACTACTATGTCCCTGTTTTTTTGACTGCTAGAACAGCTTCTGTATCATACTGCTATTGAGCTGGAATGGGTCAAAAAAAAAAAATTCTTGTCCTTATTTCATAAAATATATGTCATTCCAGGGATGAGGACCTGCAGGATACACATTACTATGAGAGACTTAAAGAGCTCAATCTGCTTGCCTTATTAAACAGAAGGTTGAGAGGTGACTTGATTGCAGAGTTTAAATACCCCAGGGGGAATAGAGGTGGGGGCAAAATCCACGCTAATGTTTCTTATAGCCAGCAATGAAACAAACAGCAATGGCTGGGAGCTAAATTCAATTACAGGTAAAGCCCATTCGTATTTGAAAGGAGGCTCAGCATTTTCAGCAGTGCTTGACCACTGCAGCATGCCACCACAGAAGATTCTCCTTCTCTTGTCTCCTTCCTGCCAAGGTTAGATACTTTCCTTTGCAGATGATTTTTAACACAAGGTACTGAGACAAATGAAACTCTATAGCCTGTGTTACTCTGGAGGAGGTCTGATTAGTTAATTTTACCTTAAAGTCTATAAATTCTATATTTTATTATGTCGACATATTATATGCATTTGAGACTGTGGTAATGAGGAAAATACTGAAGCAGATTACATGTCTGTTGGCACCTCTATTTCTTAATCTTCGAATAGAGGCACCCATAATAAATAAATAGGTGCAATCTGAGGCTTAATGAGTCCCAAACTGTGCAAGGTGTGGCAGTGGAAAGCGCTGCTGACCGGTATCATTATTGCTATTGCTGCAAGCACAGTCCTGGAGGTCAAAATTCAGCACATTTGCCTTTGTGGGACAGAGGCTTTTGCTTTGAGGGAGGCATCTGCAAGTCTTAGAAAGCAGATCTACAGACTGTGAAGAAACTTATTCTGACTAGTTATATAAAATGGATGATTGTGGATTTCTTTCAGTGATAAAGCAGCAGCTCGCTTTATATAAGCACAATGGTTCATAAAACACCTTTTGATGACTGCTTTATCTGATAACTACAATTACTTACAACGGGAAATGGAGGGCGACATGTTTCTATGTTAAGACAACTCACCAGGTCCAGAGATGATCCACATTACCTCTAAAATGCTCTACTTTTCTTTCTTTTCTTGTGCTCGGTGCCTCTAAATAGCTGAAAAGATGGGGGGGAGGGAACAGGCAAGTGAAAACACTCTTCTGCAGAATGCATCACAAAGACTGCACAAAATAAAAAGAAAATACAGTAAAGATTAAATCTTTTCTGATAAAAGACTTAATATTGCCACCTAATTGCCTCTATCATTTTAATTTTATTTTTTTTAACAATATGCATGACACCACATGGAACTGGCCAGATACAAGTGAGTGTCTTTTTGACCTTTGTTTGGTTGATTAGGTTTTCTTTGGGTGACTGATGACTGTCATTGATTTTAAAGTGACTCTGATGATGATGTATGTGTGATATGTGGCTTGATTTTCAAAAGCACTTCTTATTGGCCTCAGTCTAAGTATTACAGGTCAGTAATACAATTGTAGTGAGAGTAAAGTTAAGTCACTGATGAGTAAATGAAAGAAAAAAATCTATGTACGGTAGATTTGGGGATTTTTTTTCAGGGATTATTTAGAAAGCATCTCTTATTTAGAAAAGACTGTACAACCTGACCTTTGAAAATTAGGACCAGTCAGTGGTTCTCCAATCATAAGCCCAACAAGGGAGATATCAAAATAGATAGTCAATTTTGAACGTATCAGCAAGACACAAAGATGAAAGGAAAAGGAAGATAACACACTCAGAATGTATGTTAAATTTTACTTCAGTAATGAGCGGGAGTTGCAGTGATATGCTCACAGAGCTGAATTCACCTCGCATAAATTTGAGTGAAACTACATTATTCAGGGGCCATGGTATTCTGAAGGATGACTAGACTTGATAATTTTTTTAACAACCTGCTACTTTCTAGCACAAAATGAAAGAAATTATATTACTGAGACTATATTAGGCAGACTGGTCAGTCAGTACTTTTATGAATCTCTGAGCATCGTGGAAGAGCATCATATAGTGAGGATTGCCAAAGAGATTATATTGCCTGGGTAATTACTTAATCATTTTTAAACTTATCTTTCCAAAGATGTGAGTACATTTAGGCATCATGGAAGTACTGAAACACACCGAAACATCTGTACTCAACAGTAGTTTGGAGAAATGCTGTGGAAGCATCCCAACATAGAGCCTTGCCAGTACAATTCAGTCCTGACCTCATTATAATGCCTAGCTTCTTTCCAGCAAAAACTGCTCGTCTGCCAAATTCTGCCAGTACATGGTGGTTTCATCGTACAGACTCAGATAAGATGCCAAGCTTATTCCTGTGTGTGACCCATGTGAAACGAGGTTTGAATGAAAAGAAAATACTCCAGCAGCCCCCTTAGTACATGGCAGAGTAGTTAGGATATCCACCCATAGGCTAAATAAAAAAGTAGGGAATCTGTTAACTCTACAGGTAAAGAGGTATGACATTATACTGTGCTTTTGTGTGGTGGCTACAATTGCAGCTGGAATATTCAATTTAATACAGCTTATTAATTATTTTAAGGATGACAGTATAGATCGAAAAATATTTTATTTCCTTCTATCTATTCCTCATTATCCAAATATCCTTTGGATACTTATCACTGGATTTGACAGGTAGTATAAGATTATACCATATAACACGTTGATATAAAACTTAATTGGGTATCTGCAGAGTGCTTTGAACTTGAAAGGAGATATGCTATATAGCATATTCTATGTGGTATATAGAAGTATTATAGAACAAAAAAGTTAGAAATTTATTCACAAATTCTTGTCTCTTCATGGACAGTCTATGCATACTTAAATATACCTTTTTTAAAAAAAACTTCAGCATTTAGTTTTAAAAGAAAAACCCCACACACCATTTATGTGTCTCATCTCTTAGAAAAAACAAAGTATAGCTGAATACTGGTCCAAATAGGGTTGATACTGTGGCAAAATGTAGACAAATAATGTCTTTAAATGATTTAAATAACAATTGTTGGATTTATCTGTTGGTTTGTTCTGCCATTTTTTATTTCATTTGTTGTATAATGGAATTCAGTGTACTCTCTTGAGAACGACATTACAACTGTGTTGCCAGAGGCAAACAAACAAGGTACAGATGCTTAAAGGAGATTAAAAAAAAAAAGCTAATATTTTAGTGATATTAAAAAAAAAAGAAAAAAGATGTCATGGCAGGAGCTGTGTTCAGTGCTTTTTTCTGTGTTAAAGGAGTAGTTCTCCCATATATGGGCCAGGTACAGTTTTAAACACGTAGATTTTATTTCCGCGGGTTTTAGTGTTGGGGAATGTGACAAAGTAGTTTCTGACAGATTGCCCTGAGCGTATATCTGATCTTTCCAACTGCTGCCTCTACGGTTCACTGAGAGGAGATCAGAAGGCCTGAGGTTGGCAGGTGGTAATGCAAAGCACACGAACGAAAGGGTTGTCTTTCACGGCTTTTTTTTTTTCCCCCCTTCCCCATTCCCCCCCCCGCCCCTTATCGCTGGCTTCCAACAGTTTGGCCTGTACAAATCCCCATCTGCTCTATCCCCGTGTCCAAAAAATGGCACTTAGAAGCAAGCCTGTGCAGTTAATTCATATAGAAGCCTCAAGGCGTTGGATTATTGGAATTAAAACTGCGCTGCCAACCGGCGTGGGTCGCGAACCAGAGCCCCCCGTCGTGGTAGGAGCCACACGAAGGGCTATTCGCAGAGTGGGGTGTCTGGAGCAGCACAGCTTCATGGCTCCTTGCCACGGAGCGTTTAGTGTCTGTCAACTCGGTGTTTTCACATGGAAAGCGATGCCGTTAGACTATTTTCACCCAGCGTAGCTGGGAAGTCATAATCACACATTAATAAAAATAGGGACAACCATCCAGCATTTCATAAATCAGCCTTTTCTCCACTACGTTCTGTATAACCGTAACAGATGGGTTAGTTGAGATGGGCCAACAGAGATGGGTGATTTACTGGCAAAAAAAATTATGACAGCTGGATTGCATACATATACAACCACACACACTCTTAAATTTAAGTAACATTTTAGAAAGGGAGGGTTTGGTTCTGACCCCACCAGGTGGAACCGGATCTACCCCCTAAGAATATTAGGTATTACCCTTCAATTTGCTGATCTTTAACATTTTCATTAATGACCTAGGCATAAAAATGTAAGAGTGTACTGACACAATTTGCTGATAACACAAAGTGGGAGCATTTTCTATCTAGAAGAGACAGGATTATTGTAGAGGAAAAGCTGTGTGACCCAGAGGAGTGATAGAAGTGGAATTAAATGTAATTGTAAAAAGTGCAAGGCCATGCCCTTAAGGACTAATAGCAAGACTGTTTGCTATAACACATCAGCTGGAAGGCAGGAGAGAAAGTCTTGGATATATCAGCCACTTACAGGGTGATTATAAACCACAAACCTCATGCAATTGTGCATAAAATAAATGTCACTTCAAGAGGTAGTCGGAGTGATACGTTTATCAGTGGCATGGAAGCGTCGAAGGTATTAGAAGATACAAGTGCAATCTCAGTGAAGATTAGCTGTAGTTGCTTATGGATGATGATGGCAAATTCAAATTGGAACAGGTGCAGACAATGCGTATCGGGCTGGTCTTATCAGAGGAAATTAAAGACAGCTTAATTTCTTTAGCCTAGGTAAATGAAAGTAGAGAGGTGATAAAAGTACTCTGCATATGTTGATAAGAAGTGAAGGGACATAAAGAATTGTGAGGAAAAAACATTTAAAATAAAGAACAATGATGGGAAAACACCTAATGGGTATTAAGTGGCAAGGAACATATTCTGCCTAGAAGTTAGGTGATGGTTACTTATCATCTCATGACAGTACAGAGGCTCCAGGATAGGTGTTCAGTGGGAATGAAATGGGACACAAGCTTCTCTCCTCTCCCCTTCCTCTCCTCTCCCCTTCCTTTCCCCTTCCTCTCCTCTCCTCTCCTCTCCTCTCCTCTCCTCTCCTCTCCTCTCCTCTCCTCTCCTCTCCTCTCCTCTCCTCTCCCCTTCCTCTCCCCTTCCTCTCCTCTCCTCATTTTTGAATGGGGTATATAGTGTCATTGCCAGAAACACTGAAGGACTGAAATAATGACAGGGAACTCTTAAAGGCCTATGTCATTCTTCTGAGCATCCTCCACAGGTGCTGTGGCACCTATTTCTCTACAGTGTGTGAATAATTGGTTTCATTAAGTTAAAATCAGCGCAATTGTCCCTAATCAACTTTAACTTGAAGTTTGCAGCTTCTGATTTAGACCCAAAACCCACATTGTGTAGCTTAAAGTTTGTCTATGTTTTCTTTTTTCCAGTTATATCAATTGATTTGACAGACAAAATACTGCATCTCCATTGCTTTCTGGACTGTATCAATGAGTGTTAAAATAGTGTTCTAAATATAGCTTTTCATATACCCATGACCACCAGTCCTAGTAGGATTACCTTCAAAAGGCTTCCCTTCAATAATTACTTTTTATTCTTTATTCATATTGTTCTTTGTTTTGTCTTCTAATTTTTGAAGGACTTTCAGAAAAAGTCTTATGACATCTGAAAATGTTGCTCTAGAACTCCTAAGCTACAAACTTAGTTAACAAAGAGGAAGAGAAATGTAGGAAGAGATGCCATATTTGGCATATTTCACTTGAATCCTTTAATTGGGCATCAAAAATAACTATAAATTCTGGAATGTTAACGTTTTATCTGTGGCTACGTGCCACTCCAACTGTAATCTTTCCAGCCCATCCGTTTGCTCGTACAAAAGCCAGGTATAGTAAGGCAGGTGGAATGTCACTGAGATACGTCTCGTGGTCTCCTGATAGCAGTGCACTCAACCTGCTGACACCCAGCTCAGCAAACTTTTGTTTTGGTTGTGCCCAAGAAAGTTGAAAGAACAGAGATCCTTATCCAAGACAGGAGAACTATTGCAACTGGTGGGCAGAGTTAAACATTTGTATTTTCTGTGAGTAACCCTATTGATTTCACAGGACTACATGACTTACAAATGCACAGAACACTAGTAACAGAAAAGAAAGTGAGTCAACATCAGACACTTAATCCCTAGAAGACCAAAGAAATTGAAAACTGTTAAATCTTATTGCGGATGAGCTGTAGTGTAATTTTCATTTAAGCTATTTACTCGTCCCATAGGTAGAGCTTTTCTGCAGTCTGCAGTGTGCCCCACCATCAGATTATGGAGTGCAAAGTTCAGTGATGTTCCAGAATGAAAGCGGTATTGAATAATGGATATAGAACAAACCGGTTCATCTTTCACTAGAGACATCAGAGAAAAGTAACCATTGCCATAAATGTCAAATCTACATAGGAAAGCAATAGCAAACCTCCTTTTTCATGGGTAGGTCTCAGTGTCCAGAGCTGTATATGAAAAGGTGCAGTCATTCTAGATTAAAAACAAATATTCTCTTGGTTCATTTTAAGTTATCTGTGGTCTAAGCTGTTCCCTTCTTTCACTGCCTCCCTCCTCCCACTTTTTATTTTGTATACTCAGATATACTACCTGTTCAGAGATGGATGACTGCTTGTTACCAGACTGTTGTGTTAGGGCCTGGACTGAAGTGTAATAGGAATTTTTCCATTTACTTCTGTAATGTTGCTTTATTTGCTCAACCTTCTTGCCCATATGGCATGAGAATTGAGTACTTCTACTCTCTTTTTCATTGTCTCAGTCAGTGAGGCTGTATTCTGCCCTCCTTGATAATATGTGATCTACTTTGGTTTTGCACTTTTTTCAATAAAACACTAGTAAGAAAAAGAAAAAGGGCCAGAAGTATCTAATCAAGCTTTTAAAACATGAAAAGTAGTTAGAAAAACAAAAACAAAAACAGGCAAAGCAGAAATCCAGCAGGTAGAAAAATTCAAGTTGTGACCCAAACTCTTTAATTATCAAAAACTTCCACGTGTCTTTACTTACATGGGACAGGGTTATCTCTTGTGTTTATCTCAACTCAGCAGTTACATCTGCGTGTACATTCTTTGAGCGGCCTTGGAAGAAGCTTCAGTGAGGCTGAAGTGACAGGTTGCTCAGCTGGTGACTGTACACTCAGGTTCCTGAATAGGACTGTACAGCCTGTGCTGACGTCTGTATTTCTAAATATCAATACCTGAGCTATGTAGTTTAAAGCTAAATCAATTAAATCCGTAGATTTTTTCAATCTCAGTTGCCTTAAAAGAAATGGATGATACGTTTACGAAGCAAATTGTCCCAAAAAGCCATGTCCAGGCGCATGAAGGTTAAGAAAGCTCCTGGGAACAGCTAGCATGGATTTCCCAAGGGCAAATCATGCCCGACAAGCTGACTGAGTTCTGTGATGGCCTTCAGATGAGTGACTCTGTGGATGAGACAAGCGGATTATGTTTACCTTGACTCTAACAAGACTTTCAACTCAGTCTCTCATAGTGTCCTTGTAGCCAAACAAGTGAGATATTGTTTGAATAGTTAGACTACAAGGTGGATGGGAATTAGCTGGACCACCAAGCTCAAAGGGTTGTGATGAGCATTACAAAGTCCAGCTAACAGCAAATTACTAGTAGCATTCCTCAGAGGTCAATTGCAAGGCAGTATCTTGAATATCTTTATGAACAACAGAATGCTGGGATGGAAGGTACCTTCATGAGAGGTACCTAATTGAGTGGTGTGGTTGATACACTGGCAGGTAGAGTATATACACAGAGAGGACATTGCCAGACTGGAGAAATGGTCTGACAAGGAACTGCATGAAGTTCAGCAAAAGCAAATGCTAAGCCTGCACCTGGGATGGACAACATCATGCAGCAGTACCACTTGGGCACCACTGGCGAGAAAACAGCTTTGCAGAAGAAGACGTGGAAGTCCTGATGGATGAATTGACCATGAACCAACAATGCGCCCTTACAGTGAAGGTGGCCAGGTGCATCCTGGGTTGTATTAGTAAAAGTGTAGTCAGCAGGTCCAAGGAAGTGATCCTTGGACCTTTATTCAGCACTTGTGGGAATGTATCTGGAGTATTGTGTCTGGTTTGGGCTTCACAGTACAAGAAATAACTTGATGTACTGGAGTGAGTTCAGCACAAATCCCCAAGACCATCTTGGGGATAGAGCACAAAAAGTAACAGGAGAGGTTGAGAGATTTGAGCTTGTGGATTTGTTCAGCCTGATGAATCAAAGGGAATCATCTTTCTCTCTTCAGCCACCTAATAAGCAATAGAGTGAAGACAAAACCAGATTTTTCTTGGAGGTGCACAATGAAAGAATGAGAAGAAATGAAAAAAAGATTCACAGCACAAGAAAATCTGATTAATTATGAGGGGTTTTTTTCCACCATGAGAGTGGTTAAACAGTGGAACAAGCGCCCAGAGAGGCTGTGAGATTTCCTTCCTTGGAGGTGATCAAAACTCAACTGAACATGATATGAGTAATCTGCTCTGGATGGACCCACAATAAGCAGGAGTTTGGACTAGATGACCTACAGAGATCGCTTCCATCCTAAACCATGCTATGATTCTCTGATTTTTATACATCTTTTAGCAGAATATATTTAATTCCAGCTTGAAAAATTTGTGTCAGCTCTAGCAACTGCCTCTTCTCTCTGAAATGGGATCTACATTTCTTTTTCCACATCTTTTTCTCAAAGATATCATACCTATCCTCTTATTAATATTCCTTCCATCGAGTACAACAAAACTTTACCACAGGCAGTTGTCATTTTCTAAACCATTTAATAACACTCATTTTATTTCTAAAGGTAAAAAAATAATGGGGTGATAACATGTCCTGAATTGCTAGTGACAGTAACTGTTAAGGCTTCAAGCACTTACTGTTTTTCACCAGCTGTTGCTTTTAGTACCAGCAATTTTATTCCCCCAAACCTAGACTTATTTATGTATTTAAGAAAAAAACCCTAGCCATCAGGAAATTGTAAGCAAGCTTCCTGAGAGTAATCAAATGAGTTATTGTCTGTCTTTGTCAGTGTTATACCTGCGTGGCGGGGTAAAGATGTTACATTTCCACTCCGTAGTCTGAACCGTGGTGTTGCTCATCCAGGCATGCACGGCAATCTGCGCCAGTTCCAGATTTACCTACCAGCCACCGTGATTATCAGTGATAAAATACTGTTAATATTTCATCGACCAGATTAGGTTACTCCCGAGAAACTGTATCTTTCTTCCCCCCAGCCCTTAATACTCTTAATGTTTTCAGGTATTATTTGTTTCCCACATAGTATTTATCATAACTTTTGTGTCATCTGTTTCTTGTCCTTCATTTTCAATCTTTTGTGTCTGGGAGGATGCAGAAGCAGCGGTTCACCTGGCTGCTTGTTCTCGAGGTTATGACCCACCATTTTTCCTCTTAAGAATTTCTGGAAAACCTTGAGAAGAGGCCGGAGTGCAGCCTGGCTTGTGGCATCCACGCTACCCATGCTGTCTTTTCACCTTTTCAGTGCCTTTTCCAGAGTCTGGCCAGACTGCAGGTTTGAACTAGCTAGCTGACTGAAACACGGGAAATAAATAAATGTCAGGAACCAGCTCTAATCTGCAGAGGAGCTGATGCTGAATGCCTCCGTATACCGAAGGGACTCTTTAGAGCAGTGTTTTGTCAGCATCCACATCTAAGTTTTGCTGTAAGGCCAACCTTTTCTGCCAGGTACATTGGAGAGGCTCGATCCAATCCCAGCAGCATTTTTTGTATGTATGTGTTTATGTGTGTAGATGCACATTCACACATGCCGCTAGGTAAACTGAGCTACAGCTTTATCAGTGATGGACTGAAAAGTCTACTACTCTGGATAAGAGTATGACTTGATCAGCTGTAATCACGATTTGGGCTCCCAGGGTGTATTAATACAGCATCTTTTATGCATCAAAATAATATCTGCATAATTGGATGGATACATCATGATAGAGGAGGTTAAACAAATGCTTCTAGCAAGGAGTTTCCACCATTCTGTTTGTTAAGAGTCTGTTTTCTTATTCTCCCCCGGAGCTAGCATAATAAAGATATAATCTGTCTTCCTCCCCTCCGCCATCCTTCCACCTTCACTCTTCTGCTTCTCTCTTCGCTATATCCTTTCCTTTGTGGCAATAAACAAGAACTAGCATCCCAGCCAACCTGTTTGGCTTCAGTCAAAAATTAAGATTCTAGAAAAAATCCCTACCGATTAATCCTCGAGCATCATTATTGCTTACGTTTCTGTTAGTAAAGTATTCAAGATGTCTTGGGGATGTATGCAAGAAAGTTTGGGGCTATATTCAACAAAGTTAAGATTCTGCCAGCTGTTAGCTGTTACTTTGCTTACTTTAAGGTGCTCAGTCTTCTGAGTAAAAATCAAAGCCCACAGGCAGCAAATACAGAAGAGTTATCCAGAGAAACTGCTCGCCAAACGGGGAGCTTGCCAACAGGACAAGCTAACCACAGATGTACGAACAAGTTACCACGGAAACTATCCGAGTGCATGTTCTTAGCCTGCAGCAAAAGTGAGGTAATTTGAGCGAGGTTAGCAGGCAATAAGAGAGCTTGTTATGTCTAATTAGCTAAATGCATTCTTACCGCTCTTCCTACCCACTGGCCATTTAAGATTTTTAATTCTTCTCCCTCAGCCCATTCATTTCTCATTGTTATCCCCTTCATATGCGGTTCTTCAGACTCAATATTTTATTATGCATTGTCCACGCTGGCAGATCACATCACACGATGGAGCTAAATGGATGCTCCTTATGGAGCTGTCATTCCCGTTTTAAGGTTCCTATGTCATGGGCCTCTCTCTTTCAATGTTCCTGTGACAAAGAAAAGACCCTTTGCTCATCTATGAGCTCTCCTTTCAGCACATTAGAAAGGAGCTGAAAAGGAAGACTCCTGTGAAGCTCCCATGAATTCTTTCAGTCAATTCATATTCTAGAAAAGTGTAATATTTTGCCTGAACTAATATTGACATGGGGAAGATCAATGTCATTAGTTTAATAAAGATACTGTGCAAGTATTTCCCGAAATGAGATTGTTTGACAAACCTTCCCAATAAACTTCAAAGTTACTAAACCCTCAAAATTAATTACACGTTCCAGGAAAAAACCCAACAGCTCACCACTCCCATTTCCTGACATAACATCCCCCTCTCATTGCATCGAGTAGCTTTTTCTTTGAAAAGCAACCCAACTAATAGGTGGAAAGGTGAAATACTGTTCTGTAAATTGTGCATAAGGCACTTTGATACCTCATGCATTTCAACACTTGCTTACTTCAGCAAATGACTTCTGAAAAAAAAAAAATTAAATTATTCTGTTGCAGTCCGAATCTTTATAAATCCATTATAAATTCTTCCTCTACCTCCCCTCTGTCGAATACTCACTTCAGCAGCCTGGACAGAATCCCTGAATCCCAGCAGATAATAACTGCACGGAGATAAAGGGAGAAGGGAGAGATTTGTTGCAGTTTTCTTTTCACTGCTAGGAACTTAGCATGGTGTTCTCTGTCTGCCTGCAGGCTGTGTCTGGAGTATGTTTAGATGTGAAAACTGTACACCAGAATATATGTGTATTGCACTCCACGTAGCACAAAGCAATATGTGGTGTCAGGAAACACAACGCTATTTACCGCATTTGAAACAGATATTTTTTGTGACTTTTTTATTCCAGTGTTGGAAACTCGTGTTCAGCTTAAGCATAAATGGAACTTTCAGAGCTGATTTTAATAGTCTGTTCATATGTCTAAAAGTGACACATTTAACTGAACACAAGTTTTGGATACTTTGGCTCAAAAGATTATTTCAGTTCTGTGAATCACCAATATTTTTGTTTGCTTATGTGGGGTCTTTTTTACTTCATTTACAGTTCTTCTTTGTGACTGTATGTACAAACACACACAAATAAATGTACAGCTGTTTCTGCCTCTTCCTTGTCTTCTGTTTAGCTCTCCAGGTTTCTTTCTGATCTCCTTCAAATTTCTTATATCACATTTCCCAATCTTCAGCAGACAACTGTGGAAAATAGCACACTGAAAGCAGCATCCTGCTCTGCCCTCCTCACTGACTCCTGCTCTGTTTTCTTATCTTCTCTTGTCAGTGGAGTGTTTTCAGGACAAAATATTGCTATTAGAGGCTGTGTTACTCCCATCTTCAAAGTAGTATAATGACCGAGAAATTTGCATAGGTTACCAAGTATTAAGTGGATTTACTCAGTACCCAGTCTGCTTAGTGCCTGACTCCTAATGAAGAACTGAATTCAAGTGACTAGTGGAATTTTAATGTCTAACACATAAGTGAAAATAGCCTACACCAGTCTATAGACAGATAAAAGATCTGGGGGCTGGCTGTACTGGACTGATAGTTAACATGTGCTCACAAAGCAATAGAAATCACTTGCAGTGTTAAGAGTTCAACACTGCTAACTTTCTATTTGCTTAAAAAAAACTCTAAAAGGTACATTTGCAGGTTTTTTTACATGTAAATTTTTTAATAACCATCTGTTGTTAGCAGATGATAATTGATTTTTTTGTTGTTGCTTACAAAAAATTGAAAATATTTTCCTTTCTTGTGAACTTAAAACTACAATTCCTGGATTTTTTTCCCTACAAAAACCTGGTCTCCTCTTGTGGATGTTCCAAGCTGAATTGATGTAGAAACGTCTGCTTTTTGCAACCATCTTATGGCCATCTATGTCTTCAGCTGAGCGTTGCAATCAAAGTACCTTTAAAGATGATGGACAATTTAGAAAATTGTCAGATCTCTGAAAAATGCTTTGAGCAATTGACCTGTACTTGTTCATCTTGAAGACTGATGCTAAGGATTTAACACTTCCACATTCTCTTCAAATTAGACCCAGAGCTATTGCTGACTGATGCAAGATCATGTGGCTTTGAGTATCCAATTCAGTCAGATCCTGAGGCCATCTCTCTAGAAACATTTCCTGGTATAAAGATGCTTTAACCCACTCATCAGTCTTGCTTTTGACAAGATAAAGCCAAAAGAATACAGTCTGTACTAGAGAACAACTTCAGAGTCTAACCTGCAGACAGCACCCTGATTCCATAGTGATTTTTACATGAAATGAGACATTGATTTAATTATTTAACGTTACATCTGTGAAATAATGAAGTAACATTATCACAAGTTGGATACAATACACCTAGGAGCCTCATGTGTTTCGCTTGCTTTTCAACGAGGCAACTGCATGGAGAATGTTTCTCTTTACTCAAAACATTTGCCCAAAGCAGGAATGAAATTACCTGGAGGCATACCTCCTGTGTTACAAGGATAATGTGGATTCAAAGTGTGTGGGGGAAAAAAAAATCCAAAAGGGAGAGAAAGACTAGACAGAAATCAGTGCTGGGCAGTAACCTCCATCACAAAAGATGCTAAAAATCGCCAGAAATTATTCAAGTGTGAACTAGCATTGGATCTAGCATTTTTTCATATGAAAAAGAGTGAGACAGATGCATTTAATGAAATAGCTAGTAATAGCTTAGAGTTTTCATATAAGAGTGTAGCAATGACCATAGCAGGTCAGAGAAAATGTCATTCTAATCTAACAGTGGTCAATAGTGAAGAGCAAAAGAAGAAGTGTTCAGTGATGCTTCATCAGATGATTACTTTCTCAGCTCTCAACAATTTGCAGTTCCCTCGGATTTAATGAGAGTATGATTCTTCCTGGCTCAAAACAGGGAGTTTAAGCTGTGTTTCATGTCCCGCCCTAGTGACTAACCAGGTGAGAAATGCATAATTTGGGACAGATGAATCTCTCCGGTTTTGCCTAGAAGTTTAATTTTTCGCAAGACTATTATACAGTTTTCTTTTTAAAAAAATGAGCAAATTAGTTTTACAATCCCACACTCTCCGTCCACCATCCCCTAAAAATAAGCCACAAAGCTCATCACAGAAGCCCCAGACAGTCCTATTATTTTCTGCATTGCTAAACCTGCATTTTCCTTCCTGTCCAAATGCAAAGGCCAGGTTACGAGGGGAAGGGAAAGAATATCTAAGCCTCTGTAATGCAAATGCCTTCAGAGGTTGTAACAGCTGAGGCTGTCAGATGTGTAGTAGTGTGCCATGTGCTATTTCCATACCATCCAGTCTGTCAGGGCATAAGTTCACGTAGCAAGACCACATCTTCTCCTTGGCCCGGTTTGCTCATCCTGTCTGCACCCATGGCCATTCATGCTAGACCGCATTCGGGTCACCAGTAATTCTTAAGTGTGAAACCAGTAAGAAGTATCACAAAGTGGCAAGGCAGGAAGGAAAACATGGAAAACTCTTATAGGACACCAGCTTTCATGTAACTCTGGGGAGGGAGAAAGAGGAACAGAACTAATTGCAATACCCTCACAGTAATGATTAATTGTATGGCAGCTTTTATCTCATCTAGCCTTGTAATCTAGAAAGCCAGCAAAGCTGAGCCTGCAGAATTGCCTGCCATGAAGTCGGAGTGAGGTTTGTTCAACTAATTACTTCTGAAGACTTCCAAATGGATTTAAGAGTAATGGTGTTGACATGAAATTCTCCTCTCACGTTTCTGCGGCATGTTACTCATTTACTGCTCAGGCTGCTGAAAAGAGGTGTCTGCTTCCCCAGGGAATGAGGAAAAAAATAAGGTGCACATGTTTGGTTGAATGAAAAATGTTGGTTTATGTCAGCGGAAAATAGTTGTGAATTCTAGTGGAATCTTGGCCAAATCAAATGGGTAACTGCAATATATATGTTTGTGAATGGGATCATACATAACGGTTAAAATGTTTATATTTGCAGAAGGAAAACATATATATTTTACTTTATATTTATATATATATTCAACATTATATTTTTAAGCAATAATGCACTTTAAAATTAATTTAAAATTCTGAAACAAAGCAGAATGATTGTGTTGAGGGAGATGGAAACTGGAGATTTTAACACCAAAGATTTTTGTTTTACTTTTGCATTTACTGTGCATTTGTTTAGACCTGAAACAGTCATATTGAATGTCTGCCCACAAAGAGGAAACACTGATTCCTCACAAAGCCTAGTCTTCAACATTTCTTTCAGCCTGAATTGATTTCCACTTGATCTTGTTTTTTCCCCTCCTTTCAGGGATGTCATTGCTCAGTGGCAAGAATATGATAGGCAGTTTATAAATGTAAATATCTGAAGAAAGAGAAGAAGGGTAAAAGGAACATTTTTTTCTTCTTTTTAAAAAATATTCCATGACAAATATTATGTGAACAAATAACAACAGTGCTGCTTGTCTTAAAAAGACAGAAAGATTGATTTTTCTGTTTTATCTGGTTCTGCTCAGGTTTTCAACCCCAGCCACTGCTGTAATATCCAAGTATTTGAGCTTTGACCTGAACAATAGCATTTCACACTTGGAAAGATCCTTATACCAGCCTATAGAAAGTCTCTGCCACCATGCCTGTTGACACAACACTTGTCCAAGGAAAAAAAATGAATAACTGTCAAAAATGACATGGGTATAATAGATCTGCTTTTGGGTTAGTGGATTGGGTTGCACGTTTCTCAAAACACGAATCAAATGCTTACAGTTGAAAGCCTTTGGCTCTAGGAAAGGCAGGCGGCAATGTAGGAACACTCAGCTCAGCCTTCGCTCGACCCAGTCCCATCTATCAAAATACAGAGCTTGTCCCTCTCCAGGTTACTGGGTAGGTCCCTGACGCTTGTCAGTGCTGGGTGGCCGGGGACCACCTAATTTCTTCCTGGTACCTTAGACACAGAGTGATGAACTGAGACTAGTGAAAATTGCTCAGTCCGGGTTGTTGTTCATCATTAATGAGAAAACTCATAGGTGCTGTGCCGGAGTGCCTTCTGCATGAAGTCAGTGGTCAGTGCTGGGATTAAAAAAATTCATCTCAGATAGGCAATACCCATTTTCTGCTTTTTGTTGTCCGGGATGGCATTCACTTTCTAGATCCACAAGATTACTTTTCTCTTTTTCTCTTGGCAAATTTGCTTATTAGAGATTGAGGAAATTGGGAATGCCTTTGATCTCTCCAGCTTTTTCCTGTGGCGTATTATAGGTTTGTGCCTGTACCAAAAGCTTATTATGTTTGTTCTGATATGCCGAGGGAATGGACTGTGATGGGAAGGGACCCAAACATTTGCGTGGATTCTTCTGGATTGCCTGCCTGTCTCTAAACTGATATCCAGGTGCTAATACACAACCTGGTGCCCAGTTCTTGTTTTCTGGGATGGGGCCTGTTGGGAAACAGAAAAAATCCACCAGAGATGAAGGGAAAGGACATGGATCTTTCCTAGACGTCATTCAGAGTACTTGTGGCTTTTCCTACTCCTTTTATTATTTACTGTGGTGCAAACAAGGCTCCTCAAGATGCTGCTTCCCTCCCTATGTTCTTAAACAGTTATCTTTTGTTTACAGCTCACATAAATCATTGCCTGTCAAAAATACAGAGCTTGATCAAAAACCACTGGAATGCCTCCTGTTAGCCTCAGTAGCATTTAGGTGAGCACTCTGTTGAGCAACATGTGTCCCCTTCTGTCTCTGATTAGTGACCACATGTCTACAGCAAAAAAAAAAAAAAATCACAGAATGAAGCTTTTGGATCTATAATTATCACTCTGTTTCCCATTGCAAGGTTAATGAGGACTGCCAGGGTGGAAGTCTGTAACAAAAATTTAGGAGAATCCTTGCAACCCTTAGCACTCCACCTGCAGCCTCCAGATGACTCCACGGCAACCTGGAGGTCCCAATCACAGGGGAAAGCTGCAAAAGTCACCTTGAGTAGACCGTGCTGTTGCAGGGATGAGATGCACAAATGGAAATGCATTGCTTTCCTGCCTGAAGACCACCACTAGCTCACCCAAGGTGATGCTGTCAACTCTACTAATACGACCTCTGTCAATGAAATCTACTTTGGGATGCTTCTGTTGCTGCCTTGACCAAAGGAGAGACAAAGCTGAACACAAAATAGTCTGATCCTGATGGATATTTTCCAGCTAATGACAGTTCAAGGGCAGAGGTAGACCATTGATCTGTTTAGTTTCTTTGCACTTTCCTTCTCAGATACAGATATTTTTAATGTTCTGCCTATGGGGGCCAATGATTGCCAGTGCCTCCCCACCCACCATCCAGCCCAGGTGGCTTTGTGCTCTCCTTTTGGCTGCGCTGGAGCTGACCTTAGTGGGGAACTGCCTGTCTTAAAGATGGCAGCTCATCCATCACGGCTTTCACAGGCTGTCAGCGTTGCATTTAATCTCGCTTGTAATTTTCCAAGGGAGGTTTGCAAAAGCCACAAACGGAATCTTAATGCTATAAAATGCGGTTTGTAGCCAGTGAATACTTCCTGTCTGTATGAAGCTGTGCTGCGTTCCAGCTGCCCTGAACTACCCAGAGGTGAAAAACTCCCAAATTCAGCCTACAGTCCCATGCGCTATCCGCAGTCCACATGCTGTTGTAACTGATATATCTTCCCTCTCAACTCACATGTGCCCAAATGGGCTCTCAGAACCATGCATTTTGCAAGGAAGATGTGAAAAGACTCTTTTCCTGAGGCTCCCATATCACGTTCATGAAGCTTCATTGCCCATTTTAGGGACTTGTCCTTCTGGGGGATCTTGCTCTTTGGTTATACTGTGAGCTTCACGCCCTGCTTCTGTAAGTCCCAATCCAAACCCACCCAGGCAATCACAGTTTTTAAAGTTTGGATCAAACTCAGGAAGCTTCTGCCAGCTCTTAAATTTTCATTTTTCATTATCTTCACTACACCAGTCTTCCACCTTCATTCCCTTCTTAAGGTTTACCAGCAAAGGAACGAGCTGAATTGGAATCAATATAACCAGAATTATACTCTGGGAAACAATGCCAGATTCAATCACAGAGGGTTACTCTAAAGATGAGATATAAAGCTCTGCTTCCCAGATATATATTCAAGAGAATGACCTCGCTCCCTGACCTGTCTGTCCGTGTTATGCTGACAGATCATATCTTCCACTGATACAGACCCGTAGAAGCTGCAATTTGTCAACAAGTCCCTGAGCTGTGTAGATCTGGGATGGATTTCTATGATATAGTTTCTCTTCTGGCAATAAAATGGGAATTAGGTAAATCCCTGGAATTATGTGGGCGTCAGTGACCTCATCAAGGGCTTTATCCCTTGTTTCTCATTCCATAGGTGTCTAGCCTCTTGACCAATTATGAACTGAAAGAAAAATGTGTGGTTTTCCTCTAGACATCTCTCTATATTTACAGTTTCTTCAGCAAACAGATTAATTAAATTACTATAGCTATATTTTCATTGGTGCCGGAAGCAGTAATGGTAATTATGACAGCATTAGATTCCAGAGCAGCCTGTTTTCAGCCTTGAAGGTGAAAAACTTCAGCTAAGTGTCCTGAAATTGTTTGTGCCAGGTGTCCTCCTCATGCTGAATTAGTTCATAAAATTTCACCGAAGCAGTTAATCAGTTCCTGAGGGCAAGATTTAAGAAAAATACCGTGCTTTGAAATGAACTATTGCCATTAATAACTTTAATGTTGTCTCTGTTATTTGACAGGAAACAGGAGTCCAAAACCAAACTTTTGTTGCTTTTTATAGAAATCCAGCCAAATTTGGCCAAGTTACAAGCCTCCAGCCACACAGAGACTGGGAGGAAGTTTTTCTGCACAATTTATTTCTCCTGAGTATTCTCCAGTTCTCACAGCTCTTAGCAGTCTTGTTTCATTACGGAGCATAGCATGTCTTCCCTGCAGTTGTTCTTCCCTGCAGGTGGGAGAAAACATAGTTTTGATCCTAGAAAAGACCAAAAAAAAAGAAAAAAAAGAGTGGAACAAAGGAGGAATTAGATGGGCAAAGACTAGAAAATCACGGAGCAAAAGAAAGGGCAATTTTTTTATATTTGAGTATTGCTGTGCTTGCACCCTAATTATATTTACGACCTTACTATTCTTTAACGTAAAGATGTTTCAATTTCTGTGCATTTTTTTTCCTTTTAGGTAATGAATGTATAAAATCTTCACTGAAACTGCAGCTCTGTGTAATCATTTGCTCAGAACTGCAGTGTCTTTAACAAAATAAAATAAAAAAAAAATCCTCCTTCAGCTCAAACAAGGCATAGCAAGGAAAAAAATGATCATAAAGTCCAAAATAGACAAAAACAGTCTTCTATCCAGACAATCAATTTCTCAATGGTGCCCAATAGACATATTGAATCACGCATTTTGCTTACACAGCTGCCCAGAGAAAAACAAGGACCATATTGCTACCCATCTCCTTTTGCTAAAGGTTGGCAATTATAGCAGTTGGAAAGCGGTAACAATCTTTCATTGTGTCAGGGAGTATTATTCAGGTTGGCATACCACCTCCCTGCTTACCCTTACAATATTCTTAATTAAATTAAGATTATACCTGCAACGTAGAGGAATGATCCTACTAATGTTACAAAGTTTGTGACTCAATGTAAAGGTGATGGGGAGGAATTCTGTGGTCTGTCTTATGCAGGTACATGCTCGGGGCAGATTTGCCTCCAGGCTGGAATGAACTGATTTTCTGTTTCATCCCAAATCCTATTTCTCACTGTGTCCGGCTTTACAGATAGATGCAAAAAATGCAGTGAGGTGATGTCATAACTAGATCATAAAGGGCATTTTCCTCATGGTAGGTATGAGAGAGTTCGTTTGTATCTTGAAACATCAGGGTTTATTTCCCTAATAAATATAAATAGCACTTTGGGTGCATGAAGGTAGAAATAAAAAAAAACAAACCAAGGTTAGTCTTGTGGTAGACAGTAGCAATTGAGACTTTTCATAGCTTATTCTGTAGCCTTTCACAAGGCTGTCTCAAAGTACTTTTTTGCCTTTTTATCCAGGTGGTTGGAAAGTTACTTGAATAAATCATGATATCCAAATACAAATAAAACCAAAGGCTGGAATTTCTGACCTAGAATTTGAATATACACCATACACATCATTCATACAGTTCATTCATTCAGTTTCATGTTCAAATACTGAAAAGAAAGGGTAGTCTGTTGGCTGGAAAGCTAGCTTAACATTTAGAAGCTCATAGGGTTTTCTCCTTCTTTTGCTGCAGACTTGCTACATGTTACTGGATGAGCTCCCAAAGTGCAAAAAGTACCTTAAGTAGTAGACAGTAGTACTCCTTATGATAAGCATTTAAACTCTATTTAAACCACCCATTAATCAGCATGCTGAGCACCCTTCCATTTAGCAGGCTGGCAGGTCAAATGCCAAGAGGTAGCCAATACGAAAATTTTAGGAGCAAGATCCCTGTTTCAAAATTCAGGCAAATTAAAAAAAAAAAGCTGCCTTGATTCCCTCTAGATTCATGGTGATTCCTCCCTTTACAGTTCCTCAAAATACGAAGACACATTTCCTCCATGTTCTCTGAGAACAGTAAGTACACGAGGCCACTTAGGGAAGATGAGCTGAAAAACAAATAGATTTTGGATCTTCGTACAGCCGAGGCATGAACTAAGTGATAGGATTACAGGCCTGCCAAGACCAAAACACTCTAAAGGCATGCTCAGAAATTAATGTGACTGAAAAATCTTAAGGTATGAAAGCTGATGTGCTTAAAGAGTCAAGTTGCCTCCAGGATTAAGTTAATGCTGAACAGGGATTTTCTAGGACCTGAATTCTATGTAAGTCTTTCTGGCCATCTGTTCCAGTCTATGGAATAAAGGTACCAGCACTATCAAACTACGGGATTACTGCGCTAAAGAGAGGAAATGCATGGAAAAATTCATGCATCAGAATTAGGGAAATAATATACCTGAGCACATGAATATGCCAGTACGCTCTGTTCAAACATCTCGTGGATTCAGCCTGATCCTTTCACTCTTGAATCTTCTCTGTTGGGTACTGTTAGAATATTTTCCTGTAAAGTTAAAGGCCAGTGATTTGCAGTATCCAAAAAGTCAGACTGCATATACTGTAATGTTCTTGTGTTGATTCATGCTCTGTGCATTAGGCAATATTTATGGACTTTTCTTTTCCTTGTAGGTCTCGACTGAAGAAGGAATGAGCTTAGCCAGAGAATACTCCTGCTCCTTTTTTGAGACTTCAGCTGCCCTCCGCTTCTACATTGATGATGTCTTTCATGGACTAGTGAGGGAAATCCGAAGGAAAGAGTCCTCACTGCCCATGGTAGAGAAGAAGATGAAGAGGAAGGATAGTCTGTGGCGGAAGCTGAAAGGATCCCTGAAGAAAAAAAAGGAAAGTACAACCTGATGGCAATTCCCCATGAGCCACGCATCAGGAGCTGACCACAGTAACCTGTAACAGTTCAAAAAGGCAGCATTGACACAGCATCTTCCAGACCAGGTCCTGGAGTTCCTTCCCTTCAGCCCTCATGCAGAAGTAGCTCCTTGAAGGCCCAACTTACGGCTGACCTGTGGCTCCTCTGTATTATAGATAAAGTCACTTAGCATACCCTCTCATCCCTTCTTTGCAAATCTGAGTGGAGAAAATACTGTGGTTTTTTACCTGTGGTCCCTGGCTGGTCTTCAAATGCTAGGAGTTAAGCCAGCATCCAAGGTAGAACCAGCTTCCACCAGCTCTAGGACAAGGGATGCACTTATTGCCTCCTCTCTACATGCATGGATCATTTCACCATCCCAGGAATGAATAACATTGATTTCAATGGACATTATGACTGTTTAAGGACTTTAGGATTTGACCTTCAGCTTTGCATTCACATGTAGGTTTAGGGTTAGACTGTGCTCAGCCTGCACGTGCCTGTCTGTGTGTGAATGTCTGTGTGTGAACCAGGCCCAAAGGGAACGCCGGGAGCTCCTGATTTTGACCCTGTAGAGCCCTGTCCTCATTGTGTCCTTTCCATTTAGCAGGAAGGGTTGGCAAGCGTAGCACAAGGAACGCACCAGCTCTCTGGAGGCTGCAGGGCTACTGCTCTGTCTGCTCTGCTTATTACTCACCAGGACTGGCTAGCAGAGGTGCCGTGTCCTACAAACATGCAGTGCATTAAAATCATAGAATGGTTTGGGTTGGAAAGGACCTTTAAAGGTCATCTAGTCCAACCCCACTGCAATGAGCAGGGACATCTTCCACTAGATCAGGTTGCTCAGAGCCCCGTCCAACCTGACCTGGAATGTTCCCAGGGATGGGGCATCTACCACCCTTCTGGGCAACCTGTTCCAGTGTTTCACCATTGGCCACACTCCTGCGTCCCACCAAGGAGCGCACAAAGGCACTGTCTGTCTGATGCTTCCCAGAGCCCTCCCTGGAGCGGTGCAGCTCTGTCCCAGCATGTAATAATATCTGCAATGTAGCGTTCAGCCCTCGACTTACTAGAGAATTGCATCAGGTCAGTCACCATCTTTCACAGTCCTTGATCATCCAAGTGAATCATTTGATCGATCAGTTGGACAGGTCTTTTAAATATTCCTTTTTAAAGCTGGCATGAAGTAGAGTATAGTCTCATCAACCTTTTTTTTCCCCAGACTTCCTTTACTATTGACTTTATTTATAAATTTTACAATTAAAACATGCATACATTTTGTCAAAAAATAAAGATTGTGATTTCCATGAAACCATACTAGTAGTCAGTGTCATTTGTGTCTGTCCTGGAGTGATGATTGATATCATTAGAAAAATATGTATGTTTGTTAGTAAATGTTCATTTTTTCACTTTTCTTCTTTGACTATTTTGCAGGGTTTCAACTAATTATATTTTGGATGATCTGAGGGGCAGTTGATTTGTTTTGCTCTGTTAAACTTGAAAAGGTTATGGTTTCATGAAGAATTTCAGTTCATTAAAATCTGATGTTTTGCTCTCCACTTTCCCTTCCTTTCAAGAAAATCCAGTGATATTTTTTGACTTGTCAAAAAGTCTCCATCAAAAGTACTACTTTACTGCATATAGTTAGATAATATGTGGCTATATTTCTATTTTGGAAAGATTATTTCAGAGGAATACAAACACATGCACACATTTAAGGTGAACTTTCTGTTTCCTGCCTCCAACCGCTGAAGTCTGCTTTTATACTATTGTAATTATTAGCGTTATTTTACCTGTATTGCTACAGAGATTTTAGGTCAAGCATCCTAGAGACAAAGAGATGTGCTTGTCCAAAGAGTTTATGAGCTAAGCATTGGTGGAGAGACAACAGGAGGCTGCACTGAACAGATGGCAGCTATGAGACAATAAATAACAAGGGGAAACATCTGTGACTGTTCCAATACTGCACACTGCATAGAGGGGAATGAAGCAGTCATTCCACGCATAAAGGACCATAGAAATTACTATCCTGAGAAACCTTGAGGGATGCTCATTGGTCTTTTTCAGGCAGATGCCTAAGCTTTGAGTCAATTGAAAACCACTTAGTATTGGTTATTATGTCATTTCACCCACCCTACTGAGGGACATAGTATATCAACACTGCCTTGGCTCCGTAGTTTTAGGGGTACCTTGCTTCAAGTCAGTTTGCGATACAGAAGAGGTTGCAGAAGAGGGCATAGATACAGTCTAGGATTAAGCCTTAAATGGATTCATATATTAAACATGCCTATTCTCTGACTTTGAGGTCATCTGGCATGGAACAACACCTTTCCATGCTATTAAACTCTCTTGGCCTTCACAGCAGGGTTAGCACACGCAAACTGCTGTTGGAAGTGGTCCCTGGACTATGCTAGGTTCTGCACCATGCTTAGCAACTGGTGACAAAAGTGCTAGCCTGCCCAGGTCTGAAACCAAGCTAGGGATCATTTTAACAATTTAACAGTATAGATGTGCTTGGGTGCCTCCCTGGGTATGTTCAAATTACTAGTACAGACACAGCTTACATAGTCATATTTTTAGGTGTACCAAGCCCATGAAATCTCCAGATTCTGAGTGTCTCCACAACCAGCCCCTACGTGCCACATTTTGAAAGATATTTGGTACTAGGTTAGTCTCTTCAAGAAGAATGAGGCGTCATACCCTCTGAGGATCTTCTGCTACATCTTCCATGAGCAATTTCAGGCATCTGAATATGTATTGGGCAGAAAGGTCTGTATTTATCTCACTCCACTTTGATCATATAAAAGTTGAGCATGACATCTAGTCATTCAGAGTCCCTGGTTAATAAGGAGAGAGAGGTTCCTCTGGTCGGTGATTTGGCCCTTCTGGCTTGGATGGTTAACACAGGATGAATCACCCCCTGAAATGGCTGCCTCTTTCCAATGACTATATGTTGCTCCATAAAGAGCAGCTTGGTCTCCAAGCCTAACTTTTTGATGGTTAAATTCAGATATAATCAACCCCATCTTTAATGATTTGTCCACCCAATATTTACGGCAGAGAATGGTGCTGTAAATGCTTGGCATTGAATCTTGTCTCTGAAACACCTGACCATCCTTTATTTTTAAATTGGGAAAGTCATTCTGATTTACCATCACCCAATTCCTCAATAATCTATAATGCTTAACCTCAGTTAATTGAGCAGAGCTGATGGAGGTTATAGTCAGTGAGGATAATATAAGTCATAACTGCACAAGAGGCTGGGTGCAGCTGCTTTACCTAATTAATCAGTATGATTCCATCCCAGAAGATTGTATTTATTTAGCTGTCAAACCTAGCTGACAGAATTAAAAAACAGCAGCTCTGTGTCTGAAGACTTTTCCGTCTCTGACCGGTCTCTCATCTAATCATGTCTGGAAGATTTGAAGAAGGAAACCGATCGCTTTATTTTGCTGTGTTGCCTATAGTCCCATGAAGATGGCAGCTATAACTTACTCCACTGTCAGACTGTGTTGCAGTTGGACCATAATTCAGTTTCCTCCAGGATTATAATTAAAGCCAGCTAATAAATAAAATAAAATAATAACACTTTGCAAATGTATCCATGGTGTCTCTCGCAAATACATAATATATGGCAGTTAATTACCCTTCTTCCCAGTTATGGCAGATCACATGTTGTATCTAGTTGAGAAGTAATCTGGGCAAGGCTGTAAGTCAAGGTGGAATATTGCAGTACTTAAGTTTTCCTTTTTCCTGGGTTTTGCATACAGGCCTTAGGACTTCAGCACAGAAAACTTCTGTATTCCCTCAGATTGTCAGTTCATGAACAATGCTAACAGTCTCATGTCTTTATAAATGATTGAAAATCATTTCTTTGCACACAAAAAAATGTATATTTTGAGACTGAGTTGTAAGAATGCATAGTTAGAATGAAAAGAAGGAATTCTCCTCATTTTGTTCCCTATATATATTATACAATATATATACACACAAAATATATAAACAATATATATAAGCAATGGCATATATAGTTTCTATATGTCTCATTCTTAGCCTTAGATATTTGAGTCCTCCCTGTATCATGACAGATAGAAAAAAACATATGCAACAAGCAAAAGATGGGCCTCAGCAGAGTTTAGTGTCTCATAGCGATGATTTACACTCTACAACTGTGTCAACATCTTCTCCCAAGCTGAATGTTACTCTCTGTGGGCCAGATTGTGATATTTGTGACGAGCAAAATAGCTGCCAGTGGGCCTTCTTGTAGAGACAGTAAACAAAGGTACCCGCTGCAGCCACCTCAGAAGGTGATACTGAGATAATGACGTCGACTGTTAAAAATTAAACTGGAGACCATCAATTCATTTCATATAAATCACACGAAGTTTATAGTTAGCTATAGGAACACACTAGTGTTTGGCTGAATTTGTACTAGCAATTGAAAGATGGATGTCTAATGTAGACAGTTATGCTAATATAATTCAATTAAGTATACTTACAGTAGTTAGCCATATTTAGACATCCTCTTCAGGGACTCTTATTTATACAAGTGTGCATCATGCACACTGCTCGTTGTTTATAAAGCTGAAAAAATCCCTCAAAATTAGCAGAGGAAAGGCAAAATTACAGAATGTGACTTTAATACATTATTAAAATCTCTGTTCTCATAAAATGGAATGGCGGTTGAACAGAATAGTGTCTTAGACCAGTTCTGATCAGCCTCCTTTTTAGCACTGTTTCTATCTTGATCTGTCCCTTCAAGTACGTGGAGCTCCTTAGGATGTCTGCCTAGCAAAATGATTTGTAATGGGGATGGCATTGTCTCACAGACGCTGTGAAAGTCACCCCAAGCGGCATTGCCCTGCACCTCTAGCCTGATTTATCACTCCCTGGTGCTCCTGGTTCTAAGACTCCTCAATTTGAGCTCTCCAATTTTGTTACATCGCGCTGAATTATGAGGTTGTTTTGTGATGAGGACAAATGTCCACTCAAGAGCACCAAACTCATTTCATGATCTGAACTTTTCCCCCAAGAGGTAATAAAGACAAGAACATCCAAAGCCGTTGCATCACCTACTGTATATCTTCTGTCAATAGATAATTAATGTGACAATGAGATTTTCCCATTCTCGCACTTTGTCATGCATCTTTTTTTACAGTGCTTTTAGACTTACAACTGTTTCAACAACTACATGACCAAGCTCAAAAACCCATTATTTTTCATGGCTGCAGGTGGAACAGAATTCCAGTTAAAGAACGATTTTAGGAGGGCAAAGTAAAGTAAGTCTTTTATATTGATATTATATTACCTTTGTTTGTATAAAAGAAAACAATTTCAGTTTACCCTTATAGTTTAAGTATAACTAGTAGAAGAGGAAGGCAATCTATTTCACGTCTATGAAATTCAGTGGACAAAAGTTTTATATTTGTCTGCTCTTGCAGCATTCTGCAAACGAGATAGATAGTTTGGAATTCCTGGTCTTGGAAAGAATAAATCAGGGTAGGAGTAGTAGATTCAAGATTTGTTTCATAAATAATGGTTGTGACTTCATTCAGCCCCTTCCAACATTGTAGCCTGACAAAGATTCCTAGGTGGTTCCTTCCATTAGTTTCTCTGCAACCCCAAAACATCAAGGCTAACGTCTCCATCTTGAGCTCCATACAGATAAACTCAATCTTTTTAATTTTTATTTCACTTGTTCTATTGCATCACTCTCAGCAACGTAAAAGACGGTCTCGGGTGCTTTTCACAAACTAAAAACACTGCATCTTCTGCCTTCTTCATAAATTTCCCATTAATTTAATGTTCATCCTGAGGAGAATGAGTAATATTTTTAATGATAAAGTTTTGCAAAGTCACTCAGCTTTCTAAATAAGAAGCTGACAGTTCCTGCAAACCGACTTTGCCTCCGCTGCCAGACACTGCTGACTAATCACAGATGCCTCTTTATCTAGGATGTTGAATGAATAAGCTTGAACACTTACGGTATTCAGTCAGTGTAAGTGGGCAGCTCTTCTGAAGGCAATGGAAAATCGTACAGTTGATTCACATCCGTCTCCAGAAAAGAATTACACACTATCGCATGATGATAAATATACTTCAGTCACACAGAGGAAGATGAGGTTTCTGTCCCTGAAAACTTACAGAAGCCGTAACCCAAAGCAAAAGACAATTTAAGGAAGACAGAATAAACAGATTATTAGTAATGGGAAGGATAGGCAGAAGCGGTAGAGGAGAATACAGTATGAGTAAATGTATGAAAATCAAGTGAACTTGGAATGCGTTACTCCATTCTCCACTCTGGATGTGTCTTAATGCCTTCTAGAAAGGGAATAAGAGCAGATATAATGACAAAAAGATACGAGACAAGCTCCAGAGGTTTGACTCAAGTGCAGACACCATAGGAGTTTGATGGAGGATATGAAGATGAGATGGGCGATACTAAGAGCAATAGAAATTGATGATGATTTGCTTCATCCTGTGGATGATGCAATGTGGTTGGCCTAGAAAATAAAGGGAAGAGGTCAGAGAAATTACTACTGCTGTGAATATGCAGGACAGTCTGGGAACACCTTTTAATGAAAAAAAATATGGAGAACACAGTACAGAATGGAAAATGAAACAGGAAGAAACAACACCGAAACTCAGTTAAGTCAATGGGAAGTTTGGATTTCCTTCCCTGCAGTATGCATCAGGTTTCTAATGAGAATCTGACTACAAGTGACTATGGAATAAGTTACCCCTTCACTGAAGCTCCTTTGGATACTTATGAGAACAAATGCCTCTGTGGTGTCTGCTGGCTCCCCGTACTGTGTATGCTTCAGAAACTGAAAGCAGCTGGTCTCGACTGAACAGTTGGGGAAAAAGTAGGATGCTCAGCTCTGTAATTTTGGAAGGATAGTAGCAAAACCCTCATTTATATGCCTCATAACTAACACAAAAGATGGTATGATAGCTCCCTGCTGAAGGTTTTAAATGGTACTTCAAATACGTGGTTTCATCTGGGAGAGCAGCTACCAGTTTGCAACCAGTGCATGCAGATCAGTCGCTGCTGGCTTTTTCCCTCCCACTGTTCTCAGACCAGATGTTAGTGGAAAATGTAGGAACCTGTTTCTACTCTCCTGTTTAGTTAATAAGGTGTTCACCAAATACTCCTAAGTCTTTATCTAGCAAAACTGGATGAGATCCAAGTTATCAGAGAATACAGCAGGGATGTCTTTAAGGAGGCAGATGTTCAAAGGAGTACTTTGAAGAGTTCTTCGACCTGTGCGGAGTTGATTACCATGATGTGGATGAAAGATGAGAAGAAAAATAGACGAAACCACAAAGCCTAGGAGAATACGCTATACCTCCCAACAATAAACTTCAGAAAGACTTAAGTTATAGAAGCTGTAAAATATTGCTGTGATAAAACTTCTGAGCCAGGATAGACCTCCAGGGACTGCCGAGAAATTTGAGAACAGTCAGTACCATGTCAGTTCTTTCACCTGACAGAGACTTTTCGATCCACTTGCCACTGAGTGATAAAAATCCTGATAGGGAATCACAGTGATTCAAATAGACGGGAGAGGAAAAGACATACTGTGACACAAAGGGACCTTCACTTTTAATGGATAAGGAGGTCTGACTGGTTTGCAGACTGCCCACCTTGTCTCAGGTTTTGTAAATTAAGAACAGGTTTGAAGACCACTGTTAAAAGCCCTCAGGATACTATGGATGTAAATCAGTGTCAATAATTTCACTGATACACAAACGTCTGTGCTGATCTTCAGCCTGATACTGAAGCAGACTGTCCTCCTTGGACAACGCCTTCCAGATACCGTATAGAAACTGCAGCCTCCGATATTCGTTCGTTGCCATGTGGTTCACCAGTAGCGTTGCATTGATGCTGAGTGCTAAACCTCAGGTTCTGCCTTACAAACCTGCTGTTGGGCCCATGGTCACCTGTGGGTCTCACTTAGGGGGCAGGGGCTAACAGAGCTGGAACCTGGAGGAGGAATTCCCCTTGGAATCCATCACAACCCTCTGGGCTGCAGCTGGTCCTTTCCCCCGGGGTGGGTGTGAGCAGGAGCAGGAGCACCATCGCCGCTGGGAAGGCATCCGAAGGCAGATGTGCTTTCCCAACCCTCCCTCAGCTGTGCTGATCAAACAGCAGGGGAATGACAGCTCTTGACACATTTTTCCCTGCAAAAAATGTCAAAATGCTAGAGTTAAATAAAATGCTTTTTACCATTTTGGAGCTATACATATTCTTTTCATCTTGTAAAGCAGGGCAGGCACTACGTGACTGCTTTCTCACTGGAAAATATATACTCTGTATATCCTAAATAATCTCAGAGACACACATGTATAATCATACAAACACATAGGGTGTTCAAACCCCAGAATTTCATCTGTCCCCATCTATCTTGCAGCCTGTATCTGAAGTAAATCTAGAGTGAAAAAAACACCAAAAATATTTTTTTCTCCGCATCTTTGTGCTGCCAGAGGAAAATAAGAGAGACCGTGCTCTTGATAGTATTACTGATAATACCCACAGCATGTATTTTCTATGTATGTGCCTCATTTGGTATCTTTCAGTTACTGTTTTTCTAAACATACAAACCAGAATACTCTTACTTTCACTGTAGAGAAAGATAGGAAAATTAGCTTAAATTAAATGTATTACTTTTATGTGGCCATATTTAACTAAAAGAAGTACTAAACATGTGCAAGTGCATCAGATTGGGCTTGTAATAATTTACGGTGAGGATGAGCAGGCCATTGGCACTTGGTGGAGTACTTGCATATGACTTATCTTAGAGATTTCTAATCTATGTAATAAAAGTGGGCCAGAGAGAGGACTCTGCTGGGATGACTTTAGGTATGTACGTTAATCAGTAGTAATAGAAAGAAGTAAACAGAAGTTCAATATTTGGCTAACTTCCAACGGGTGAGACACATTCGATGGTAGGCAAGACTTCCAAGGCAACTGGTAAAGGCCTTTACATTTAGGTCACCTGTATTTAGACAAGATAAAGCACTATGTCTTGTCCTACTAAGAGCTGTCCGAGCTTAACAGATCATTTCTCTCTCCAGCTTTCGCATTTCTACAAGGGGCTGCTGGGCTGCCGACTACAAAACAATGCCTGGATTTGAAAGAAGTATGAGTATTATTTACCTAGAAATAAAATGCATTTATCTTTAGAAAATAATAAGTTGAAAGGGATAGGGATCTACTTCATGCTGATCAATTCATAGTATTTTTTGTGGGGTATTTGGTTAGGTTTCTGAGTTTAAGCACTTGCACTGACTTAGGTAACATGACTAACATATATCTTGGGTTTCCCTGTTCTTATAGGAGGAAATGCTCTCAGTAGATTCTTGTTTTGGTATACTTCCTATTGCTTTATGTTAATTAAAGGTTTACAATACAGAAGAACATACGTTTTATACTTCAGCCAACCAAATACCTGTTTCCTGCTAAGGACAAAGCAGAATCCCAGGAAAGAGGATTAAAACATATTCAGATATGTTGTGTATGCTCTCTCAGACACCGTTCTTCAGAAACTTCCTGAGTCAGAAGTTATTTCTGTGAATTCAGTGATCCTCAATCAAACCTCTTTCATTAATTTGTTTTGGAAACCTTTTTTGGGCCTGTAACATTTGTATCCACAACATCCAGGCTAAGTTGCATGAGACCCTCCTGAGAAACCTGGAGAAACACGAATGATTTTCCTTTTCTTCTCCAGTGGTAGAAAGAGTATTTTATAAGTGTCATAAAAGTTCACAGACTTTGTCTGGATATTATCTGTAGAAAACAGCATTTGGACTGCTAGGGCTTGATTTCATTAGCTAAAGGTGGGCTTTTCTTGCCTCTTGAGCAACCCAAAGGCATTTTCAGCACCCACACAGAGCTGGCAGACATGGCACGAAGAAGAGACCCCAGCCTTTCCGTAGCAGCAGCTAGAAGCCCTGCAAGACACCCTGGGACATTCCAACAGCACGAGGACTCCTTGGGCAGGTAGCTATTAATGAGAATATGGGAGACAAGCACAACCCCACCATAAGAAGCTGTTTCCTTGTGAATTGCTTGCATGGGATGATTCCTGACCCATGCCAATGTCCAAACGGTGCCAGGGCATTGCTTCTGAGGAGCTGGGTTTTCCCTGAAGGAATACGGAGCCACGTAACAGTACTCTGAGATATGTTAGATACATACATTTTACAGATAGGTCCATACATATCAGCCTCACTCTGTGACTCTGGGCCACATACTCTTCTCCAATACAAACTTACAAGATTGCCCTCTAAAGTAATCACTATAGAAAAACGTGTAATTCCCCCCTGTGAGGGGAGCAAGCTATTTTACGTTTCTCACAGCAGCTCCTTGAATGAATTTTGAGTGCTGTGTGTGACACAGCAAAGTAGCACAGGATCAGTGCAGCCCACAAAATTATTACTGGCAGATTTTCAAGGCACTAGACTATGTCAGAGAAGTTTATGTGTGTTTTGTTGCCTTGTAAATATAAAAACAAGTTTGAGAGAATTGTGGCAGCTGCTCTGCGATGTGATAGAAGTTCAGCTTCTATGGGCCATCAGGAAGAAATACGAGTAATCTTTGAGTTTGCAGTGAAAATGAGTGCTACGGAGTCTAGAAGAAGGAATGCATTGAGCAAGCTCATTTTTTTGAAAAAAAGGCCATCCCCAATGGAGAAAAATGTTTAAAGCAGTTACTCATTTACTTGAATGGATCTTGAACTTTTAAGAAGGATGAGGACATCCTTGCACATCAGCTGAGGGTCACTCTGCAGAGTTCCACATCAGCTCTGGGTCACTCTGCATGCTTTTCTACAGGAACGTTTATTTTACCTTAGTCCTAGTTTCCTCAGCTGAACATAGACATTAAAAATGAAACATTACCTGTGTGGATTAGATAATCTAAGATTTAGGGATATTTCTGAAATCTTCTCTAAACCGTATTTTCTAGGGCTTTTTCAAAGTCAGTTATAAAATTAGCAGGAAATTCATGGAACTGATCACTGTTCTCAGAGGTCAAGCCAATAGTCTAATAAGGTCACCTCCCAAGTCATTTTGATAAGGATGCTCTCTGCCATTACCTCCCCCCACCCCCAAAGAGCTCGTAAACACGTACACAACACAAATGTACAACAGTATCATAACACCGCAAGAAGATTTTTTTTGGCAAAATAAAAATTAAGATGGAATATTCAGGTTTAATCAACTCTTAATGACTTAAGAACCATTTCCATTAGGAAACCCTTCGTGAAAAAAGAGAGGATTTTAAAATTATTTTTAAGAGCAGGAAATTGGTTTCTTAAAGGCTTCCCATGGCTATACCATGTTCAGCGAGGCTTTTCCTCTGTTTAAACATAGCCCTAGAGTGCATTATTTCTGCTCTCTGACATATATGAATTTAAGAACATAAATAATTTTTGGAGATCATATATAAACATTACAAACATGTCAGGTCATTTATCTATAAAATTAATACATTAACTAGAAATCTGTAACTTCTTGACAGAAAATATTAATTTTGATTCTTAAAAGGCATGCTTTGCGTGTTTTCCTTGTTTCCAGTTCAAGTTTCATGTAGTAAACACTGAAGAATTGTTCTCTTGTTCCTTTGAAGGTAGCTTTGATGGAAAACTTTAAAAAAAGCCCCAACACATCAAAATGTAAGGGTTTTGAAAAAAACTTTTTTCTTTTCCTTTCTTCCTTTTTTTTTTTTTAAATTTTTTCTTTTTTTTTTTTCTTTTTTAAAACCTGAGCTGGTTGATGGTTTCCAGGGAATCAGCAAAATCTGTCTTCATATTTACAAGGGCTTTGTCCGGACAGTCGTTCTTTATGGCAGTGACATTCCCCGTGTTCCTACATGACCAGGTAGGGCTTAAAGCAATGATATTGCCTCTTGCTTTGTGCAGAACTAATACGCAGTGACCCTCTTTCTGAACCGGTCCCCATCAGCTAAACTTGTGGAGCAGAAATGTCACTCAGCAAAACAAGAGCAGCAAAATGATGAATTTTCTGCCAGTTTAGCACTCGAAATCTGGCAGCACAAGGAGGAGGGCAGGGCTGCAGCAGTTTTAACTTGATTGCCTCCAACTGTCTTAGAAATGCAGCCTTGGGCCCTAAGTAATTCTGTGCTTGGCAAATGTGTTTAAACATCAGAGAAAATGAAGAAATTATAAAGGTTTTTTTACAAATAATGATCTCTTCTAATTAGGCTTGTTAGAAATTTGGCTTAAAATATGGTTAAATCACAATTTGAATGCAAGAGAATGGTGGAAGCTTAATATGAAACTCTTTTTCCATCCTTGTTGTTATATATCTTAGAACTTTATACCATTGTCCAGGAGGACAGCATCGCTTCTGTTACATATCATTGCTATTGTTTCACACCACCTTTCAACTATCAAATCTGGAGTATAATTGAGTTTATAATGGATCTTCCAGTGCCATAGGTGCATTTTCAGCCTCATATATCAAAGGCAAGAAGAAATGATAGAGCTGAAGTTGTCCAAAATGCATTTATCTTTACATAGCTTTTGTTCAAAACATGTATGGAAGCGTTCAGATGACTCAAGTTATAGTAAAATCTTTCTCTTAGATATTTGAAGAAACCTTCAACAGGATGGGTGGAGTTAGCTACAATGAGAAGAATAACATAAATTTCATGGGAACTCCTACCATTTCCAGAAGGACAGATGCACTTTTGCACCAAATCAGACAAGGTCCCCCCATCACATGATGTTGTCTCTGAGAGTACAAGATATTTTGTTAAGCACTAAGAGAGAGAGGATATCTATAGAAACTTTGTTTGCTCCTGCTTGAAAATGTCTGTAGAAGCCTCCTACTTACAGCAGATAACAGTTATGTGGGTTTTTTTCAAAATGACATTAATATATTTCTGCATTACTTGATGGCATCTGTAGTATTGTTAAAGAATATGAGAACCTAAATTACAACGTGAAGTTTGGATTTAAATTTTAAAACCAGATTTGATATGATTTTATGAAATATTTTCATTTTATCACAAAAAAAGAAATTTGCTACAGAAAAATCTGCATCAGGTTTTTTTTTTCCTGCTTGTTTTCCACAATATCTCATACATCCTAGAATAAAAAGAAAAAAAAAGAAAAAAAAAGAGCTATGTATGTGTGGGCACACAATTTCTACAAGTCCTGCCAGTTGATTGAGGTGAGTAACTTAGAAAAAAACGCACATGCACACCCACATCCATGAACACCTCACGTCAGATTTGTCCTCAGCACATATAACGGAAGGCTGAAGAACAAACCAGACCTCATGTGAGGAGGTTTTACTCCCAGTCTGCTCAATCAGGTGCCCAAAGTGCATTTCTAAATTCTTCAATCAAAGTGTAAGCAGTGCTGGGAGATGAACAATGGGATTTAAAGGCCAGCACTGATAAATAATCGAGCTAGTCAGCAGAAAGCAGTGTTCAAGGGGAGTGTGTGAGATCCTGCTTACTTCATGATTTAGTGGCCTGCTTAAAATTCTGAGTTAAACACCTGTCTTAGGCTGGTGTCATCTTCTGTATTTAAGCACCTGAAAGTGTTTATTCTTTCTCGAAATGTACTGAGAAAAGCAGACTAGGATGGTGAGGATCACTCTGAATTCAGGATTCAGGGGCTGTGAGGCAGCGAGTTCATCCATCCATAGGCCCAAATTTATGCATCTGAGGTGGCTCCAGACGTTAATCGTCTTAGAAATCTGGGCATACACTGCATTAAGAGAGCTATGAAATTTATTAAAATGTAGCACACGACAAAGGAGTCAGGCAGGAATTTTGGTGCGTGAATTTAGATTTCTAAATTTCATGGGAGAAGCAGAATATTGTTACCCTTCATTTCACATGTCTTGATTTAGAGCGTGTTATTTCTGTTGCACAGTTTCTGTCAAAGTTTCAAAACACATTATCTGGATAAGCATCCTCCTAAAGAGAACGCCACAAACAATTAGATCTGCAGATGAAGATTAAGAGTTCTTTGTAAGGATGCTGCTGCCTGCTATAAAAACGTGCTTCATTTTTATCAGGTCTCTGCTGCAATTAAGGGACTGACCAGTACTAGCAGTTACATAAAACCATTATCTCACTGGAGCAGTAGAAATAATGCTGCCAAGGTGATTCTGGGTTTTGTGATATTCTAAACATATGGTGAGACAAAAACACTATAATACAAAGGCTTAAATCTTGCTGGGCACAAAGGCTACACTTTAACTCTCAACTGAGAAACTGGGACTTTCATTACTATGATAATTTCAGGTAAAAGGGCCAAAAATGGTTGCTTTTTCTACAGACTTTAAAATGAAAATTCTTGCACAGCCTGAAATATCTTAGCCCAGCAGCAGGTTTTTATGAAGATAGTGTTAGTTAACATATTTGCATTACTGTATGTTTCAGTTTAAAAAAAAAATATTCCAAGTTATGTTGGATTCAGATCAAATCATCCAGGCAAGCTTCCAGAGAGTGGGCCGTTTCCCAAATGACAATAATTTCATTAGTATACTTCCTGCAGCTCAGCCAACATGCTAAACCAAACACTTGGTAGTAGATGATGTTGGCTAAATATTTTGTGCTCCTATAATAAGGGTTTGATAAGTGGTTTAACTCTGTTTTCACTAAACTAAATAGGTGATTCGCTGTTGACATCAGTATGAAAGGAATCAAGGCAAGTGCTTTATGCAGCTGCACTTTATAAAGCTCTCCTTCAACTGGGTGTATTTTGAGGTTATTGTCTATTTATCACCTGTCTTTGAAGTGGCAGAGATTGGCCACAAGTGGACACCGGACAGGGGTGACATAGCTTTAAAGGAGTAAAAAAAAATTGCTTATAAGAATCACAGAGTTTCATTTCTGGGCCACAGAAAATAGGGAATATATTAAGGAAATTAGGTACAGGAAATATATTAAGTGAGGCAGCTTCACCAGGATCTTGGCATGTTTTCGCATCCCGCTGCAATGTGGGGCAGCGTCGTATGAGTGTGTCTCATCTGAGCTTTGTGCCTGTAAAGGTCAGAAAGCCGCACAAAGTCTCCTGCATAGAAAACCCATCAATGTCTTCTCTATTTCAGCCTAAAATCTTTATTGCAAGTTCACCCTTTCTTTCTAAATTTACCAGTTCTGTCCTCAAGTTTTTCTTGTTATTTTTCACCTTCTCAGTAAAACACGAGTGAATCCTGAGCAAGAGCATCAGGACTTCACTGTTATCAGTGACATTATTATCATTATTTCCTTAACTTCTTCATGTCGTTGTAATTATTTCTTTCTCTGTGTTTTTTGGGGGGTTGTTGGTGGTAATAAAACGTTATTTACAAATCCTGTCTCCAGGCCCATCAGATGGCTAAGGAACTGTTTCATTATGGGGTTTTTCATGATGGGGTTCAGTTGTGCACCCATACGTGTCTGTCTGTCTGTCTGTCTGTGCCCCTCTGTTATGGTAAGTCCTTAAATGTGAGAATGTGCAAGAGAGTTTGGGGAGAAAAAGAGATGGGTTTCAGCATTGGTTTTTTTTCACGGACAACAGCCTTTCACAAGGTGATTTATGTGGTTTATAATCCTTAGTTGTTAAATATCCACTGCTAAATCTGCCCTCACGTATTGTCAGATCTGGGAGCAGGAAGGCAAAATACTAATGATCTTAAGTCATAGATGCTACACCACGAGCAGTGCAATAAATCTTTTCTAAATAGTTTTATCATTTTGCTCCATGCAGCAGTTCTGCACATTTTCTGATAAATTATTATAGAAAATTGGCATCCATTTGAAAATTTTGAGTGTGAATACGATTTATTAAAGCAAAACATCAAAGTAATTAACAATAAATCGAAAAATGCAGAGAAAATTCAGCTTTCTCATCACCTTATCCAAGCAGACTATGATACTATAATCCAAAAACACCATAATACATATTTTACTCTCTTCAGTGTTGATACAAATAATTAAATGGAATCAGATCTCTTAGGACTTCCAAATTTCAGCTTAATTTTTGGGGGTCCAAAATGTTCAATAACCTTGATTAAATGCCAGCGAGGGATCTGAGTTGGAGACATCACATAATAAAGCTGAGTCAAATATTAGTTCTGCACAATCCTGGCTCACTTATACCACCTTTGGGAATGCTTTAAACTATTACTACCCAGTGATTTCAACAGCATCGCTAAGACCACTCTGCTGGCGTATTCCCAACACTGGATTCCTAGGATTGTGGAGAAAGTGTAAAAGTTCCGGATTTACATTTTATTTTCAGGAGGGCAGTCCAGCTCCCTTCACACAGAGTTTATATTCTGAGTGTGTCTGGTCATAATCCATGATAGTTATTTTTTTCCCATCGGCAAACCCAGGCTTCAACGGAGGGGAAGGAAATGCAATCACACTTCCCGTGAAGGATTGTCATGGTGGTGGCAGGAATGTCAAAATCTTTCTTGATTTCCTAAGACCTGGGGTTTTTTTTCCATCCTCCTATTTTGCTCTTTTTCATTAGAGCCAACAAAAACAGTCAAAAGCAAGCAAATTGCCATCAAGATAAATAAATGTTAGATTAAGTTTAAAATATTTTAATATGCTGTGTGTCTTTGTCTGTAACAGAACTTGAGATGAGCTGGGAAATATTCATAGGCACTGGAATATGATCTTTTATGCTGCTAATCTGACAGAACATTTACCAGCTTGTTCCAACCAGCAGTTTCCCTAAATAATTCTTGGACATCATTTGGTAATTAGAATAGCTGAAGGACCCTTCCCTGTGAACAATTAACATGCAGCCTCCCTGGTATTAGTATTGAATTCACCTCAAATTCCTTTATTCTGGATCCTTCTTGACTTCAATCCTTCATATCAATTTACAAAGCAAACCAAAACAACTATCTATGAGGAAGGATGAGAACTAAGGAGTCTTGCTGTCTTGCGTTTTTACTTTCAGGCATTATTTGATGTCGGTAATTAATTTCTTAATTTCTTCCATTCCAAAAAAGAATGGATGAATTAAAAATTTTCTCACATACAGATAATTTTTTAGGGTTGTTCCTTGTGTGCAGTTTCTGGTGTCGATGAAAAGCAAAGCTCACAGTGTAGCCTGAACCTCAGCTGGAATACTGGCAGGTTTTCTCTCTTCTCCCCTACCCACCTATTCTGATGAACCTTGTTAAAAGTTCGTGTATCTAAGGTGCCCACTCTTTTGTCAAATACGGTTAAAATTTGTCAAATTGATTTATAAGTTATTAAAGCAGCAGGTAAATCAACAAACGCATAGACACGTGTGCAGTCGTGCAGAGCTGTACCACAAAAGCCTTGTTTTTCTTAGGAAATCCAGCCAATGACTATTCCTCTTACTATTTTTATTATCTAGATTATTCAGAGTCTTTTATTCCATGATGATAACACTAAGGATTTCATTAACTATTTAAAAAAAAATCTAGCATGTTACTGGTGAATTATGAGCTCCTCTTTTAGCCTATGGTACATAAAGCAAAAATTAAAAAAAAAAAAAAAAAAGAAAAAAATCAATGAAAATACCTCACCCTGTCATATATTTTCCTTTGGAGGTCCACAACTGAAGCTTACAAACATCTTTGACTTCTGGTCCTGGACAGCATCAATTATGAAGTTTAATGATGTAGAATATAGTGTAGTGAACAAATAACTTCATTATATTGTCATACTGTTAACATCCTACCACAGCTCTGTATAGAGATTTTGTCATGCTTTGGGACTCCAGTGTTAACATGAGTCATTTCAGCTTTTTGGAATTACATCTATTTTTCTGGTGCTGTCCTAACTGTGATGAAATCATATGTAAAGATGCCAAAATCAGATGATGCATCAACATTTCTGTTTGAGATTAAAATTTCATAAGTTTCTTGAGATCGTACGCAAAGGGCAGCAGTAATAAATTAATGAGAGTAATCTCCATCATCACTTGGATTTATATATAGTATAGCTCTGGAAACTCAAGGATTGTAAAGTATTTTATAAACTTTAATTAATCGCATCTCACTGCAACAACTCTGTGGAACAAGTATGAGTTATTAACCTTAGGTTAACACATGGGTGAACAGGCACTTTAATTTCTCCCCTCCATAGCAATATATACTTGTGTTCCAGTATATTCTGAATTATCTGAAAGGCTTCAAACTATTACATGTGTGTTCTCTCTCTTTTGTTTGTTTGTTTTTTTACAGTACGAAACCCCCCAGTAGTTCTTTATGTAAGGACAGAATATCTACATTTGTAACAAGATGTCTGTGGTGATTATTCCTGGAGAGCTGCTGCGCCACGAGAGAGAAAATCCCTTTCCATCATTTTTGCAGTTTAGTAATTGGTTTACTGTATCTTGCAGTTGTACATCCAAGTCCTATTTCTTCAGCCATTCACAGTTATATATCTCTGACGGAGTTTAACTGGGGCGGTGTTTGTCTCTCCCTGTCTGTGGGCTAATTATGTAAGACAGAAATCGGTCTGCGAAATAATTGTCGTAGACTTTTTTTTTTAAGGTAGGGAGGAAATAAACCATAGAGGAATATGAAAGCAAATAATAAAATTACAAGACAAAGGTTAACACAGCTCTTACTCAGCTGCAAATGGAAAATAAAGTTTGGCAGTGTTACTGGAACGGTTAGTGGGCTTTTTAATTTTGGGGGGAGCTAGAAGGCTCTTAGCTTTAAAAAGCTGAGAAACACTGCTCAAGACACTGTGATTCTAGCTTCTGACCTACTTCTGTCTGGGTGAGTAACCCAGAAAAGGTAAATTTACTTCTTATTACGTCCATTCTCCTATCATTTTTAAGGGGATTGTTAGTTATTTTCTTCATTAAAAAAATTAAATCTATCCACTGAAAAGAATCTACTTTTTGTTAATTGGTTTGCTGGTTTATACTAATAATAACTTCTCCAATTTCAGTCCCATGCCTGTGTAACATCACTGTCAGAGGGAGTCTGGGCCAAATCCTTTGAGGTCACTTTGCTATGGTATAGATAAATGGTGTTCAAAATAGCAACTTTTTGGATACTCTGAATGGTGATGGAAATTTCAAGTTCATGTTTCTGACATCATCCAAGAAGAAAAAGGCTGAAAGAGAGAGAAAGCCGGGAAGGGCTGGATGAAGTTGTATTTGTGCTGAGTCAGGATCTTGGTCAGGTATGTCCCATCTGGGGACTGCGCACGGTGTCTCCAAATATCTCTTGACTCACAAGTGCCATTGTTAATCCCAGAAAGAAATGTGTGCTCATGCATGGGATGCTCAGGGAGTTCAGTGGTTTGCAGCTGCGGGACACTTACTACCTACATCTTGTCTTTGTATTCAGTCAACCCAAGACGTTTGTGATGCACAGATCGTTTGTTCTGCAAGTCTAACATTTCCCAGGTGTGTTAGGCTAACTGTGAATGTGCAGAGCTGTTTTTCACACATGCTGTGCATATGTCCCAAATTCCTGCTTATCTGGCAGCCTTATAGGAGAATTTTTTCCTCCCAGGGAAAAATCTAGCCAAATATCCATTTATGTTCACTCAGGATTTTCAGGTAGAGAAAAAAATAGCCCAGGCATAAGGTCATGCTGCCAAAAAATTCCCATCTCTGCTCCCTACCTGCTCCTTCTTTTCCAGGGATCCTAAAAACTTCTGGAGCCCGTCGGTCAACACTGCTGTTAAGGAAAGCATGCTCCTGTGCTCCTTTCTACTCTGTCTTAGATTTTGCACAGACTAGATAAACCAATGCCTCATTTTTCAATTTTTACTTGAATATATTACAAAAAGGACAGTCTTAGAAAGAAGAGGAGTGTAATGAATGTCACTCCGTCCTTTATCCCAGATGTGGATGAGCTGAGATGTTCTGGGACTAATCATTAATATGTCCTGGACAAACGAACCAGAGATGCCAAACTGTGTGCAAAACCCAAGCAGATCTGCTCATATCATCCTGTAATACCAGCTGCCAGTGGGTATTAATCATTGAAATGGTCCACAAAATCCTGACCACGGCACCTCGGGGGACTTGTCACAATAATTGATATTTTTGGCTGACCTCCATCTGTTCTTTTAAACTTGAAATTTGAAAGACTTTCCTTCAGCCTTGCTTACCAGAAGTTGATGTCATGATGACTTTTTGTACCGACGGATCAAAAACCTTCTGACATAACGGTATGCTTACTTGCTTTCTGCTAGGTAGCTTCTATCCAAAGTCCTAACGTGTCTCCGTTTTGTCATTTTCTGCTACTGGGTCGAATTTGAGCAATTTTCAAACCCCGATGGGATGGCCACAATGAAGAGTGCTGCCTGTTTGATTATGTGTTCTTTGGCACACACACTGTGCCAGCATTAAACAATTCTAGAAAATATGCACTATAGACTTGACATTTATTGTATCTCAGCATGCGGCTGTCTGTGGTTTTGATGGTTTTCAAACAATGGTATGTGAGCCAGATTGCATGAATAGCCTTGTGCTGTTGAACAGCAGTAATGAGGATGTCAGTTGAGAGTTTTAAATGAGCTTTCCTTAGTCATTTAAAGGATTTATGTATGTATCTGGTCGTTTGTCAACTTCGTATTACAAAAGAAGAGTGACCCATATTTTTGTATCAATGGGATATACTTGCATGTTCAAACAGGAGTGGAAGGGGAAAGTAGTGCAGAGTCCCAGCTATGCTCTCCTTAAAGTTAGTGTTGCAAACAAAATAAGAAAATAACATAGATTCACTTATGGATAAGGGAATAGCTGTAACTAAAATTACTTGGTTCCCATCCACAATTATCTAAATTTCATGTACTCTGTGCTCCACTGCTGCTGCTGCAGCAACTATAAAACAATAAAACTCCCCGTGTAGCATCTAATCATATATACCACAAGCCACGCTGGTGCATATTTACAAGTGCAGTAAGTGCTGAGTCCAAAATACAAGTAGCACTTTGCCTTTGGAAAGGATGTTTGTTTAGAGGTTTTTATTTATTCAGCCAAATGAGATGTTGCTAAGTGCAAAATACTCCATATAGTCACAAGCCAAAGATATGTTTGTTAAAGGTTTCATACCGTCTCACACCTGCAGCTGGTAAAACTGAGCCAGAGCCCAGCGACCAGAAAAATCCAGGATCAGAAAGGGGGGGGAAAAAGCGATAAGGAGAGGGAGAGAGGAAATTAATTTCTTGTCTTTAACCACTTGATTTTCTGAGCACGCTATAGCACTAAAAAGGTTTCAGTCAACCACTTTTTGGTTAGCCATGGGGGAAGAAAAAAGTCTCAAAATGTATTCTTTACTTTTTCGTTTCTAAAGGTAGTTTTCAAGCAGGTTACTTGTTTGTCTTCTATACAGTTTCCACAGCCAGATATCATGTCTTTCTCTGACACAGACCAGAAAGGATGCGAGGAATTGGTCTATATTCCCCATTAGGAGAGTTTGTGAGGCTCAGATTTCAGGATGCCGTTTGAGAGTTTGCATAGTCCAGAGGGAACGAGCTCTGCTCCATGACTTTAGACCCTCTTGGATGGATTGTGACTCGTCTCTGAAACTTTTATTTCTTACTCTAATACCTGGGATTTCACTATGATCAGGTAAAAGCTATGTGGGGAGAGTTACAATAAAAACCCACAAGAGAAAGAAAAGCAAGAGAGCACCAAAAAGCACCACCGGCACATAAAATATTCTCTTTATTTTCTTTTCTTTCTCTTCAGGGGAAGAAACAGGGAAGCGAGGTTTTCCGATTAAAAAAAGCTATATTTCAAAATTTCTTTGAAGATCATCCAGAACAGGTAATCTCTAAAAAAGTTTATTATTTTCTTCTCATTCTAAGAAAAATAATTAAATCCACTTTTCCCAACATGATCTAGTTATTATCACCAACTTCTGATGCAAAACTGAAGCACAGAGAGATTATATTTCTAGCCCAATGTCACGGCGAGGATTTCTTTCTTAGCAGATGCTCTCTCAGAAAAAGATTGTAAAGACCTTCACTGTGGCCAGGAGAATACATCAGACAACCTTCTGATGGCTTTGTCCTTGTTTGTCTCTCTTTCTTGATGTAAAAAATGGGGTCAGTCTGGCATGCGGATCTTTAAAATGCCTCCAGTATATTTCCCCACCTGCAGGTATTATGGGGACAGGAGACCGAGGTTATATTTATCACTATTTCTGGAAACTTGCATTATTCACTTTAAATATTTTAAGAATGATCTCACTGGAATCTGAATATCATAGTGAAGTGACTTTCTCCTTAAATATTAATGAAAAAGAAAGCTGAAAGAAACAATGCTGCATAAAAATCATAAGCTATGTAGAAGGGACTCTTTATTAATATGCACATGTGCTCCTGTGGCTGGTATAGACATAATCCCATATTTAGAAAACATTAGAATAGCACTCATCGAAGCAATCTCTCCAGCAAGCAGCCTGGCTACAAAAAGACTGATTCTGTAGCCACATCACAAACTTGGCTTTGATCTTGCTTAAAACAGGGATTTTGTTTCATTTTTTTATGGCTAACATTGCATTTATTATAGTGACTTTTTTGTTTTGTTTTGTTTTCTCCCTCCACTCTGGTGTAAATCAAGTTGGAGTCAGTCCCCATAAGTAAAGTTTTCTGTTGTGTTCTGAGTTCAAAATGTGGAAATTAATGAGCTGGATATAAATAAAGCAAGTATTAAAAATGTATTTGAGAAAAAATGTGTTAATTGACTTGAAAGGCTTTCTGTTCTGCGATAGGAAGTACCGAACACCATTTGGAAGAGTTGTGTGGAAACGCATTTCCCATCCAATGATTTTTTTTTTCCTCCTCCAGACTGTCTCAGGACTGTTTCAAGAGCTGTCAAATTTGCTATGAAAAATGAAGTTGAGAGACCTGAATCTACCCATAACAGCTAATAGCCCAACCATCACCTGCCATGTCAGAGAGCTATTTTACATTTCTTTTCTGCCTTTTACAGATCAAAGCCTTGAACCTTCTGATGTGCAGTATCAACTCCTAAATACACGCTGCAGAAGAAAGACGTTTCTAACTCTCCCAGCTGAAGCATTCCCAGTTTGTACAAACAGTTAAATACTAATTAGAGATGGAAATTAAACCCAGATCTCCATGTGAGATAAGGTTTGAAAATTATTCCAAGGCAATCTTTGGCATTTTTTAGCTCAGTTCTATTCTGGATGCAAAATTTCAAACTGGAAAATATATTCCCCAAAGGTGCCTGGTGGTTTACAGCCTGTAGTTCTGACCTTTTTATGTGTGTGTCTGTGTGTGTATGAGTAAACCTCCTCAAAATGTGTTCTCGCAACTTAGATATGCATGTTTTGCCCACTTTGACTCAGTTCAAATTACCCTTGTTCTGTTGATTCAAACGCCCCAAGGTGAAGTACCCTCCTGGAGATTCGGCTTCAGCGATGTTCAGCTTCGGTGAGAGCCATCCGCCTCAACTCTCTGAGGCTCAGCACAGAAAGGAAAATACAACATAGGGTGTCAGGAGGCAGGACCTGGGAGGATAGCCCTTTGAGAATCTGTATTTTCACGAGCAAACTCGGTCATTTCTATGCGATTGTTTAGTTTTTGCGTGAGCCTTTTCATAGGCAGAGGTTAGAGAACATATTGTGTACAGAGAGGTTTTTACGAGGTCACGTTTCCATCTGGAGCCATAAAAAGGCACTCCTAATCTAACACAGGGGCTACAACATGGAACAAATGGTGTTTTAGTGCATTTTTTGTTAGGAATCAACCTGGCCCTTTTATCCTGTTTTTGTTTTCCTAGGCCTAAAAGCACCAGCCGTGGAAAAGACAGCATCTCCCAGCGCGCGGGGGCTACTAATCTTAACCTCCTTCTGTGAAAAAACAGCTTAAATTGACTTAATTATTTAATATCCCCTCGCTGACACAAGCTAGTAAAAAGATCAGCATGTTAATGCTTCTTTCTAGCACTTTCTTTCCAAAAGCCTTTAAGAAACTCATGAATATTTAATGCCCCTTATTCAGTGCTGAGGAGATGGTACCATTAAGGGTGAAACCAAATGCCAGTAGTTGTGTCTGCATCCCAGAGCTGCCCGAAACCTTGCAGCGAAACCTCCTCGAATGGCTCTGCCCTCGCAGTTCAGCCCTTACGACCAAGCACTAAAGGATCAGGTATTCCTTGCCTTCTCTTTTCCTTTTTTTCCCCCTCATTTTTTCCCCATCGGAGAAGGAAATGGATCACTCGATGGAAGAATCGACCTGTGGCCGTGTGTATTGTTTTTAAGTCTGACATCTGTTCAAAACCGTGTAAATGGGCCCATGTTGATGCACAAGAAGTATAAAAAGTATTCAGACTTAAACACAGGGAAATTATATTCACTCACCAGGGAACAGCAAATCTAGCTGATTTTTTTTCTCCTGTGTACATTAGAAAAACAACTCATCTTTTTGCTTGGCATTCTGTATGAATTTGCTAAAGTAGGAGTGGCTGATTTTTGATATGTCTGTGGTTAATGCGAACTGTAATGCATGTGCTTTAAATTTTGCTTTTCTTGTCTGCCGCTTAAAATGAAATAAGCAGAATAATCCACCATAACCATATACTTAAGAGGATCAATGTTTGCTATAAAGTAGTAAGTGTTCACGTTAGGTTCTGTAACAAAATGGCTATAACTATGTTTTTTTGATGGAAAATTATTTTTTTTATGAAGCTGTTTGTTCCATTGAAAATATCCACGATGAAAAAACGTCATTTTGCTCACTTAACTTGCCTTATTTCAAATAAAACCCCAATAATCTGACTGAAGACTGAAGGTGGCAAATTTAATGAGATTGTGCATTGCATTCTGGAAATGGTGGTTTTGTTGGTTCCTGTCTTCCCACGTCTTCTGGGGGTACAGTCTGTGTGGAAGTACATGCTCAAGGGAACACCATGCCTAATTTATTGTTACTTGCCGCACTTCTCTAAAAGGGTAAAATAATGAAAATTATTATTTGATAAGACAGCCTGGCCCATAAATGTGATATAAGCATAAGGAATTCAAACTACATTTGGTTGCACAGAACACTTAAAAAAATTAAGATAGCAGCATTTCAAGTATCTGACCAACTCCATTATTTGCTTAAAAGTTAATCCTAAACCTATTTGAAGATGAATCAACATTATTGTGAGTTTCCTTATTTTTTCATTAAAATATTAAGGGATTTTTAATCTGTAAATCCAGATCTTAATTAAAAAACTGTTGTTAAAATGATAGATTTTTTTTTTAATCTTTGCTTTCAATTCTGACTAATCCTCATAGAGGACAGGACCCAGGTGAGTTATTTTTTCTCAAGAAAATAGCAAAGACTGAAGTTTGCAAAAAGGCTGCTGTAAAAATGGAAAAAGACAAGCTGCCATCTAATGAGGTTCCCATGAAAACACTTTTCTGACTCTGCTTTTGATTTTAACAGACAAATAATAATATAATAATGTATTGATAGACAACTAATATTATTTGATAGACAACTAATATTATAAACAATAATCTCCAAAGTTCAGTACTTGTGAAAGATTTCCCATGAGCTTTAAGATGTAGTTTGATTGTCCATGGGCTTTAAGTTCTAGTTTGATTGTCTATCATCAACCCATAGGAACAGACAGGGAGGGAAGGCAATGCTGAACCTGTCCCCATCACCAGGTACCGGTGTAGTGTGTGCCACTCAAAATCTGGTGGTGTGTTACTCCTGACCCAAGTGACTGGTTACATGTCCTGTTTGTGTGAAACAAGCTTTTGCCACACACACTGGAGTTATTTTAATTCCTCTGCCACTTCAGAGTGCTGAGGCCACTCCAGTGGAAACCAGTATTATTTGGGATAGGATGGCAGCACGGTTAGGTCCCCAAGCCACAATGCTGGAGAGTGGACTCTGCCATCATTTAGGAAACACCACTCAGGTTACTTGATGTGTTGCATGACTCCATTTTCCACCTGCAATATTCACAGTACCATCAAGTTTTGTGGTGAGATTAAACAAAATGAAGACTGTGAGAAGTTTAGACACAGCGGAGTATACGAAGTTAAAATAGCTCATCTACGTCCTCCTTTTCGACAAGCAAAAGTAAAATGTAATAAAATAGAGGTGCAACAAATAAAAACAGGACACGTTTCAAAAATGCCTATTGTGGACTGAAGAGCAGCTACAGAAGAATGTGATCCTAGAAGATTTTTCTTTATTTCCAACAGCTTTGTGCAGCCGACAGGGCTTTCATAATCCATGTGACAGGACTAGTGGCTCTGCCTCCTAGGTCCTGGGGGATGCTTTTGATCTAACAAGGCATTGCCATTATTAGAAAGGCTGCGGTGTAACTACAACATCATTGCATTCTGTCAATTTAGTTTTGCATGAACCACTTGGCTCATGACACTCTAAATTTAATACTGTGCTACAGATAAACTAGAAACAGAATAAATATTGTAAGAACAAAGCTGTCACAGAAACACACTCCGAGTGTTTCGACCCCATTCAAAGGCCCTTCACTGTAATTGTCTCTGACAGAAGGCTCCTGTACAGTAAGTACTTTAGTTGCCAATGACCTTAAACACGATTATCATTAGCCTTCTTGTAATACTGCCTCTCCCTTGAACTCAAATTACTGTGCTTCTCAGATGGTTTTGTAAAGAGAGTTCAGTGTTGTAGTTAGCATAATTCAAGCTGTTTTAATCAATGCTGTGTCCTTTGTAAATAAAGCTGCGTTCTGAAATACACGCTGTAATAATTACATCCATAATTTGTTATATTTATTGAAATAAAATTTTGACTATAGTAATTTGAATTACTGTTGCAAACAAGCAGTAAGGAAATAAGCAGGTAATAATTTATGCTGATACATATATTAGTGCCAAGCCTAAAGTTGGCTTTTAAGCCAAACATTTGAATAATTAAACCGTGTTTCAGAGGCAGTAAAGCTGCCTTGGCTTGAGAGCAAAACTCACCTACGATCTCTAAACATTTCTAATCTCAAAAGAAAATAAAAACATATGCCTTTTTCTTGCCTCCACTGAAAGTACCCGAAGTTGATGGCTTGCCAAAGGCTGACCAGCACACAGCAAAAGAGCAGAGATCCCATCAGCCATAGGATGGCTCTGTGGAAATTCATTTCCAGCAGTGGCTGGGGCAGGTTAATTACTATGGGGAACCTCTCATGTTGTAAACCAGTGAGTAAAAGTCCTCTAGAAATAAGCCTCTTCAGACACATTTTAGAATTTAGTAATTGCAAGGCACAGAGGCGTTAAAAATAATGAGAGAGAAGCGAGGATTGCCACAAACCCAGTTTTCCAGCAGCCATCTCATATAATCCCTTTCATAATCCAACCCCTTCTTAAATGGGGTATATTTCTGTTCTTGTTATCCTAAATGGACAACTGTTTCCTGAATCTCACTGGGTTTATTGCTAGAAAACTTCTAATTTTCAGCCTAAACATATTCATTTATTATTATTTATTTTCAGTTTATCATTGTCCTTTTGCACAAACCTTTTTTCTCCCTTCCTGGTATGCTGTAGGGTACATTTTTGATGACCCAGGACCCACAGGGGGTAAGGGCTATATTTAAGAACAGTAGGAATTTTATTAAATTATTTCCTTAGAGAATTCATTGTTATTAATGAATCAACTAGTGCTTATTGAAAAAACTAGTTTTATTCTTAAGAAAGATATAACATCCAGAGGTTACACTTATGTGTTACTAGAAAGTATTTGTACAGTGTATTTACCTCTGTTTTACTAAGTCATATATTGTTAATTTGATTGATTTTATACCAAAAAGTCATTTATAAAAATAAAAAAAAATAACAGCAATCCCTGTCCTGGAGAAAGACCATTAATAACTCTTCTCCAGTAATACAATTCAGCTTTCAAAAAGCTAATCAGTGCCTAGGTAGCCAGCTCCTTATCCGTCATGCAATTATAATACTCATCCCTTTCTTCTCAAATGTCACTGGCATTTCCTGTGTGCACCATATCAAATGTTTTACTGAAGTCCAAACAAATGAGATCTAACATATTCCCTGGAGGAAATCAATTATCTTCTCAGTGAAAGATACCCAGCTAGTTCAACTTGGTTCAAATCTGATGTTAAATATTATAACAAGGCTTCTTTCTATGCCCTTATTTGTTAAATCTCTGCGGGCAACCTGCCAGGCCTATGGCCTGTTGTAAAAAATGGAACTTTTTCCTTTTTCTCAGATACGGTACTGTGTATTCTGTACAAGGCATACTATACCATCTCTATATTAGTAAGGCATTGCATTTTTCTTTCTTATTTATCCTGAGGAATATATGCAAAAGATTGACCTTTTCTACTGTTAGCCTCACTTGCACGCTGTTTTAGTTCCTCAGATCCCATCACCAACAATTTTAATGGAGATTGGATGTGGTTTTGTTTTGTATTGGGTTTTTTTCCTCCCTAAAAATTAAACTCTAATTCACACAGGTGTCAATTCAAAGAAAGTAATAGTCCTTGTTAATACAGGGGGGTTAAACCAGATGGTTATAATTTTCTGTATCTATAGCTCGTTAACCTGGCATTTTAGTTTTTCCTCTAGGCATTACATTTTTGCCTGTATCAGAATGCAGGCAGGGACATCTAATGTTAAAAAATGATACCTCATAATGACGTTTCAAGTTAGACATCCAAAACCTGGATATTCAAAGCTGGTTGGGGGTTTTGGGGGGGGGGGGTTGTTTCTTTGGTTGGGTTTTTGGGTTTGGTTTTGGTTTTAAGAACTTGTTGATAAACTTTATGGTCTTTAGATTTAAAATATTATGGTAACACAATTTCCAGATATTATTCTCAGTGCTACAAAATCACAAAGGTCAAAATCCATCAGCGGGACCCATACTCTGTAAGGAGAAGGCTCAGCGAACTGTTGGATGGAGAGCAGTGCGACATTACTTATTGTCTTCTTTTTTCCTTTCTCTCCTTTTCCTTCACTTCCTAAATTTAGAAGCAAACTTGGATGAAGCATTTCCAGACAAAAAACTTCCAAATATTATTTGTGGACGACAAACTTCGGATCTCAGCCCTTTGCTATCTAAGCGTATGCATGAGACTTTAACGATAAAGTCCCCATCTATCATTTACCTGCACGTGGGTAATGCCATGTGGCCCACTGAAGCATCCAATTTGCATCAAGCCAGCCAAAAGCCTGAGTGATAAAATGGTTGAGCAGTAACTCTGTTTTATTAGCCAGCTGCGTTTTCGTCCCAGGTCTCATTGGAATGACTTAACGTCTTCTCGCCATGAAGCTGATAGGTGGTACTTATCTCCTAAAGGGAGCAGCAAGGAGAATTTGCTTATAATGAGGCTTATGATGGAAACAAAAAAAAAAATCACCAACAGCTATAGAACAACAGGCACTAAAATTTATGATGTCTGGACTTGTAATTTCACTCACTTCCCCTCAGGGAAAGTTCCTTCCCTCCCTGCCACTTTCTCAGGGGTTCAGTCTCCTGGTTTTGCTCCCTGAAGTGTCAGAGGAGCCACAACTTTTCTCAGCAATATCAGCAATATCAAAGCTCTTCATTTATGGAAAAAAAACCCTAAAAGCTTACCAGAGCAGGGAATACTGCAATCTTTCATTGCATCTTCCTCAAACTGAAGAATACCACAGAGAAGCAGAGAAAGCGTAAGTTGTGGTCATTGCTTGTGATGCTCCTACTCTAATTCTGCGCCTTTCCAGCAATGATTTAAGACCACATGGCCTGACTGAAAGCAAGGAAAAGGAAATATTTTAAAAAAAAAAGATAATACACACATCCTTTCTAATATAAGGGGGTACAAAAACTCTTCTGCCTACAGGTAGTGCACAAATGCCTTGCATGAAAACAGCAGGCTCTTCTGCCTTCCTAGCTTTGGAGGCATGGAGACTTTAGGATTTTTTACAAGACTTCCATGTTTCCCTATTCCACCCTCAGGTCATGCAGTTAGTTACAGCCTCACTGTGGCCTCATCTGTATACATCAAAATGTAAATGTTAGGGTTGTCAGGCTCTCAGACTTTGATCATCAGTCTTACTATCAGCACTTCCACAGGTATCTTCCATATAGAGACCAGGAGTCAGTGTCTTTTTGTAAGACCAAGGCACCCTTTTCTTTCTAGCCTTTAAATGTAGAACATGGAGAGGTTTCCCAAGAATCTCTAATTAAATGAAACAGATCAGGGGAAACAGGAGTTTCTACCCCTCATGCTACAGTCCGATAATACTTTTAACCTTGAGGACATTGCTTTAACCTGACATCAGAAAAGCTTCATAAATTGTGTCTCTGCCAATTGCTGGAACCCCTAGGAGCTAACAAGGGAGAAAAAAGTGCCAGAAAGAAACCACGTAGCAAATATGCCACTGCCTGGCATGGCAGGAAGATGAAAGAGCCTGGTAACTCTAATGTGAAAAGAAAAGTCTGGGGAAGCACAGTGGAGCATGGAGAGCAATTAGAGGGGCTCATTCATACCAATATTTGCATTTTTTGACTGTAACCTTCTTGGAAGTTAATGGGAGTGCCTTCAAATAGTATACTTAAAATTATACAACTCAGAGTTGCAGAAAATCTATTATTATGCTGCTGCTGATGATGATCATTATAATTACTGTTGCCTAAAGTGTGGAAAAAGTGAGAGTAATCCTCCCCAAAAGCTTAAAACGCCAGCCATTGAGCAAAAGGACACCACTTGTAGGCCTTACTTAAGACTGTTCAAGACAGTTATAGCAGTCGGCTCAGTATGCAGCTGTTGCAATCTTCTCAGTTTTCTACATCAGGGTGAGTTTTAAGATGGTTTCAAGACGGTTAATGAAATGTCTCAGCAAATATTCATCATGTTGAGCTTTTCTTATGTGTGCAAGACAGCATGAGAAAAAAACCCAAAATTGCTTATTTAAAACATTTGAGAGCAGAAATGTACCATGGAAGGGAAAATTTTATTAAAAGCTGAAGTGATTTCCTTATTATTTTTCTCTCTAGGAGCAGACTTCTTCAGAAATATGCTAGGTGTATCAGAAAAACCGTGAACATAAAGTATATATTCTAGCTCTCTTGAACTAATCCTCTCACTGGCAGGGACCCTTATTCCCAAGGTTGCTTTTGATATTTGGAGGTCTTGGGAGTGAAAGTTCCTCGGTATTTTCTAGTTTTCTTGGCAGCTCCATAGAATCTACAGCAAATTTTATTTTCTTATGGTCCTAATGTTGCCCAGGAGGCTGTTGGAGATTGTTTGCTACAAAGGCACATTGATGGCTCCTGTTCAACTTGCTGCCCACCAGGACCCTCAAGTCCTTTTCTGCAGAGGAAAGTCACCCCCAAGTGCAGGACTTGGCAATTCCCTTTGTTGAACTTCACAAGATTCCCTTGGGTCCATTTCTCCAGCCTGTTGAGGCGTCTCTGAAAGGAGACGCAACCGTCTGGTGTATCAGCCAGTCCTCCCAGTGTTGTGTCTGCACTGCACCATCATGACAATGTGCTTCATCTCTGGAAGAATCCTTCAGCTGCACAGAAGAGTCAGGCCTTGCATTTCTGAGGTGACAGGTTTTTTATCCTGGTTTCCTAAAGGAAAAGAGTTCCCGCAGTCATAGTCGCATTCTGCCTGTCCACCTGTCAGTAAATTTAACTTCCTCTAATAACCTTTAATCTTCTTGTCAGATTCAATGAAACTTGAGAGAAAGGCTGAATTCTGAAAGATATCAAGTTCCTATACATCTGGGTGAAGGAAAGAAAATATTGAATGCTACTACTGAAGAAAAGGTAGAAAAAACTCAGCTCATAGCCATTTAAATTTGGATGCTAACAGCAGATGGCAAATCAACAGACACATATTTGCAGGTTGCCTGCAGTATATTCCAACTCTTTCCCAGGTGTAAGCCAAAAAATATATAGACAGAGGAGAGGGGAAGAGCTTAGACATTGTGAAGAGAAATTAGTCAGAGTTATTACAAAGAGTGTTACACAGAGTCAGAGGTGTTACACAGAGTCAAAGAGGGGGCTGGGGAAGAGATGTGCATAATAGACTAGAAGAATTTGGGAACACGAGAGGAACCTGGTGGTACTCGCTTATGAAGAGGTTTAGGAGTACTGAAGGAAATGGGAAATTGAGAATCACTGGAAACAGTGGAAGGACTCAGGGCTATTGCCAGAAAAGTGGCAAAGGAGACAAAGGACATAAATTCATTAGTTTCGTTAGGTCTATTACTCACAGATCAACTTCTACCTGTTGTGGAACTTGTTCGATAATAAATGTTTCTGCCTCTTCTTTCCAAGTTCCTTCTTTCCTGCAAATTAGACAAATTAAGGCATAAGTATGTAATTTAATTTGATGGCAGAGAGGGTGAAGGGAAAAAGTAGAGCTACTGAAAACAAAAGAGAAAAATTAACAAGATGAAAATAAGTGAGAAATTGTTAACACTCACTGTAGATGTAAACAAGTGGTATAAACGAGAGTATGCTAAAGAATAATGATTTTGTTTTAGTGGGAAAAGGCCACTGAACAAGAGAGTTTACCACTGTACCTTTGACTTCGATCCATCTGCGTTATTTCGTGAGTCAAAAATTTGTCCTTATGCTAAGTATAACTGAGCTGAAGCATTTTATTTGTGAATACATATTTTGTATTGGATTTTTACTGTTATAATTACAAACAAGACAATTAAACATGATGACCTTTTGGTAGGGAGATTGTGTTAGTACAATATTAAATGCAGGGGATAGTTTTATCAATATGGCCATGAAAATGTATATAACAGATGGGGAAAAATACTACTTCTACCTACCAGGATGTATCATTTGCTTCCACACTTAAAGGGAGAAGCTATCAGAAGTAGATTAATGCTGCTGGGTCCTCTGCTAGAGTCCAGATCAAAATGCTATATATCAGCTGGAGACAGCTGAGGAGCATTTGGCTATGGCAACTTCTTTTCTGTGTCTTTTTTTTATTTTCCAAAGCACTTTTTTCACCTGTTGGGAGGCAGCATAGAAACCAGTCACACCATTTTTTTGCTTGTTAGGATCCCCGCATGCGAGAGAGAGTGACTGTCATAAAAAGACCATTTTCCTCTCCCTTTTGCGCTGGCTCTGGATCATTATGGAAGCGCAGTGCTATACAGACATGTTTTTTGCAAGGATGTGAACATCATTGTCATGTTCTGGTGTCCCGTACTAGGCTGTTCCTGCTATTTATTCTATCACATCCCTCCCAGAGACTCTACAATGTGCATTGCTCACCTTTTCTACTATTCAGTGTTTTTCTCTCGCTAGGAAATGAGAGGGTTTCTATCAGTGTCCAGTCCAAAATGTCTCCCTTGGGCCTTGAATGGGTCTTTGTTGACTAGCAAAATGCGGCTGCTGATTCTCTCTTTAAACATCCTCCTTTTTACAGCTCAGACACCTCCTCTCTCCATTTACCATCACCTCAAATGCAGTACCCTTTATATCGCTCTTGCTCATTGAACATCTATCATTTTTAATTCGTATTTCCTTTACCCATTACACAAGCAGTGGTGTGGGCTGCATCAAAGTGAACTTGTTTCCTGAGAGCTGATCAAACTCTCAACGACACACAGAACACCATGCTTTCCTAATGTTTCTTTCCTCTACACCTACATTTTGTATTCCTTTCAATTCTCTGACGCCCTTCTCTTGTCTCTTTCTACCCAGTTCACAGTTTACAACATCTGCAGCATCTTTTATCTCTTTGCCACCTCTTTTTCAGGTTCTCTCTTCCTGTACAAATCTCACTGGCATGGTTTCTTTGCCTTTTTGAGGCATTGATATGATTTTTTTTTAAAAAAAGTCAGCTGCATATCCATTTTTTAACACATTTTTCTTGACAATTTACAGCATCTCTTCCTCTGGGCTGTGTGTGGTGCCAGTACAACTGAACTATCTTCTCTGATATGCTCCTTTTCTGAATATTTATATAATTTATGTTTTCATATCACCATTTCTCACTTGTCTTTATTCCACTGGCAATTTTACTTAATAAATCAAAAAATGCGTGGACAAATCAGCCATGTATTTCCACTCTGACATGAGTCTGGATTGCCAACCATCTGGCTTAGCTTATAGAGAAAGAATTTTTCTTTTTCTCTTTTTTAATTCAGCTTGTATGCCTGATGGAGCCAGCTGCTGATCCAATCCAATTTCATCTCTATTGCAAAATCTTGTTTTGCAAAAGATGAAAAACATATCCTGTAAATCTTCAGTAACTGCATAGCAGGTTTGAAGGATTTGAAAGATCTTTCTTATCTTTTGGAAGCGTTCAGCAGCCGGCGGTTCTTGCAGGCCACTCTATTGCAGCAAACGCTCCTCTGCGCTCAATAGCAGCCATGTAATTTCTTGCATGTGAGCTAAACAGCAAGCCATTGACTTTAATGTGCAGAAAGTTTTTCCATATCTTGTATGTATCTTTGTCTAAGTTTCAGTAGCTGGAGTACTAAATCCATACAAAATTACCAGACACAGTTTCAATCAATAATCACAGTGGAAAATCAAGCTCATTAATCATGTCATGAAATCACAGACAATCACCACTTTGTAATTAGTGCTGTTCTGTATTGGCGGGTCAGTGCATTCAGTAAGGTGTTCCTGGTGCTGCAAGCTGAGTGAGTAAATTGTGCGCATTTATTTATACATGTATGTGCTAATATTCAGCTTTGGTTTAGGTGTCTCTCTGTGGCTAGGGTCAAAGTCAGGTTAATTTGTAGCAAATGAGCCCTCAACAGTCAGGCTGTTTTTAGGTCTGGATCCTTGAATCTTTTGCTCTTTTTCAATACTAATGGTTATCAACCACTTGTTTCTGTTTACCAAATCCAAAAGAATTTAGCTGTTTTGTACATCTGGTTAAGAAAGAGTTTCAGCAAGAAAAAATGAAATTTTCTGTTTGTATTTTCTATTTCACTCCCTTCTATGAAATCAAAATCAAGGGAAGAATAACTGCTCTCTAACCTTCGCCATAGTCTAAGACAAGATACAGAAGTTGTGGATGACCTGCAGATATAAAAGTTGGGGCTGACTCTGTGCTTTCATTTAGGACCTTTAAATTATTATGGATGATTCTGCTGATTTAAAAGAGGCTAGGAAGATTTTCATCCACTTACAATTTTACCCATGAAATCCTGGCTGGGGATATATATGTTTGAAATTATTTCTTGGTTTAAAAGATACTGTAAAAGTGTCATTCTATAATTTCTATAGACTCTTATTGGCTTTATTTTTTATAAAAGCTATTTGGACAGTTGACAACTTTCAGAATAGGTTGCACTTAGCTGTCAAAATCTCTTTAAAAAGAAAAAAAAGAAAGAAAATGCTTCTCTGTGAAATTCCCATTTGCCACGTGCTCTACTCTGTGTAAGCCAAGACGACTCTATCAGTCTCCTCTCTTCCCGCAAGGCCAGCGAGGATCTCTGTCTCCTGCTGACTTAAGTACAATAAGAAAGTTTTTATACAGTTTTACATAGTCTGCTCAGCAATCACATAGTTACTGTACTGCCCTCCACTACATGAGAATACGTTGTTTTTGATAAGCTCTTGGTGTCTGCTGCCAAACTGAACGCAGCATGCTTTATTATCGATTCCAGCCAAGTACACATTTTGTCTTTCCAGTTCACTCACCAGCACCTTTTCCTTCAGTTTTGGTTCAGCGGCACCGCAGTTCCCCAGTCTGCCTTGCCACTTTGCATTCAGCCGTGTTTTCTGGGTAATAACTGTCACACCACATCCCAAAGCCTGCCGTGAGAAATCAGTCTCCTCCTCCCCTCTCCCCCACCCTGGTCCTCCACGTCCCAGGGTCACTGATTTCTCATCTAAAAGGAAACCTCTTTGCAAAGGCTCCGGGTTTGGTCGGCTGTCTGTCTGAATGTTATTTTTGTTCACTTGGGGATGATGAATGATTCCTACTTTCTCTACCCAAAGATGAGTCGTCTGAGGAAAACAAACAAACAAACAGGAGCAGTAATAAATACAGCAGAGTAGTCGAGTCTTTATTCAAATGTAGGCTCAGATTTCCTGGGAAGTCTTCGGTGGCACAATAAAAGGACAGGCCCTGTTTGTTACAATTTGCCTTCTAAACCTAACACAGGAGACACAGAGAGAAAAAAAGAGACAGGGTAGAGCATAAGAAAACAACAAATAATGAGAATATCCGTATTGGTACCCCTACATCACCAGAGCTATTGTCGGTTGGTGGGTCACTTTGTGATGAGCTGCATAAGCACAGGATTTGGGGCAGGGAAGGGAGGAGACAGAGTGACTTGCCAGAAAGATAAGAAGACCTTGTACCTCTCTTTGGGTGAGGTTCAACTCTGCTAAACATAAACATCTTAAACTGATCTAAGATTTTAGGTGAGCTTCTCTTTACAGCTAATATATTCAGTAGGTGCATCTGCCTAATTATTAAGTTTGTAGTTTGAAACAGGTGCTTTGGTTCTCGCTGTAGTCAGCCACACAGTCAATTTTCTTAATTTTTAGAGGGCTAAAGTTAAGTGAGAAAATCTCACCTGGTTTACATAATCAACTTCAAGAACTCTCAGGGAGAGAGCTGGAGTAATGCTTTCTAAATAGCAGAGCATACTGGCATTAATTTTAACTATTTTTTTTAACTTTTTCCCTGTCTATTTTTGAAAGACCTTAAGGAACTAAAAAATGCTTAGAACCAAGATTAAAAGTTGTTCCCTGACTCCTGAAATGTAACCAAGAACAACTGCCCCCCGCCTCCTTCCCCAGGTGGCATAGGAGCACTATCTAGAGTTTTCATGATCTAATCCGATACCAACAGAAACCAGCTTGTCACTGCTAAAACTAATGGAAATGCTGCTTTGCAGCTATATATAAAGATCTGGGCCTCCAGTCATGAGCATTTATAGTAGGTTTATTGGCCAGTAAAAGGAGCCTGAGGATTTTGTTCCTTCCTGCATCCATGGGCCCGTTGCATTTTTCAAAGTTATTGGGGCATTAGGTTTAATTGAACGTACAACTTAATTACTGGGAGCCTCTCAGCCCAGAACACGTGCTGTGCACTCACAGCTTGATGCATCTGCAACCGCACAACTTTGCAGAGACGCTACATATCAGGGATGAGTGCTCCTCGCTGCTGAGAGAGGCAATTCTCGCACCTCCTTCCATCCCCGTCCCAGTAAATCTGCTCTTAGGACCTCTGAGTGATGACTCTCTGAGTGGGATGTTCTTATTTTTCCTACTGATACTCACATTTCTCCTGCGGAACATATGTCCAATGTATACCATGTCACCTCAGCCAAGGTATTTACCAAATAGGAAATAAGAGTACTTGCAGCTGAGCTTGTTTTTGGCACTGAGATAACACAAAGTCCCTTTAAACAATCTTTTGTCTTATCATGAGGATACTTGCCTGTGGAAGAGAAAAGTGCTACTGAACCTAGAAAGCCCTTCCTGGACTTGCTGAATTGGAGCTAGGTAAGGATAATTCTTCACCCCAAAAATATAATGAGAAAGGTGTCCATATTATTCTCTTCTTCAAGAACAGAGGAAAAATGTGGAAAAAGCAAGGGAACAGAAGATTTGACATGCATAAAATACATTCATAGCTTGCACAGTTATGCAGAGCATTCATAAAGTCATACGATACAATTGCAGATGCATTTATTAAGGCATGTTTCCTACTGTGTCTTCAAACCATATTCGGTTCTTTTACTAGGATGACAGATATCAGTGGAGCAGCGGAGGCTCAGTGCTAATGCGGGGAAACATAGCTGTCTTACAAATGCAGGAGACATTTAACAGATACTGCTAGAGCTGAGTTTAACATTTTCAAATGTATTTTTCCTCTCGCATTTTCTGCTTCCCCCTCTCTCTTCCACACATCCTGCGCTGCCACTGATCTTTCCAATCACGAGAAAATATGACATCCGAGCCAGGAAAACACAGTGTCTGCATTAATTTATTCTCCTCTCTGCATGGGAATTAAGCCAAACTGAAGGGTTTCCAAAAGCCTCTCTCCCTCCCTTTCTTGTTTTTTTTCCTTGTTTCTTCCAGACGGTGAGTTTGCAGAAACAGCTCAAAAAGCAATGGCTGAAAGGTTCCCAGAGCTGAACCTATTACTGCCAACTGATCATATTCACCTGAACAGAAGCTGTAACACTGATATATGGTGTCAGCAATAAATATGTTAAGAACAAAAAAGTGTTGAAGAAAAAGGTTTAACACGGCTTGAAAATTTTTTGCCATCTGTCCACTGTGATAAGGTCATGTCCCTTAGAGCCGGTTGGCTCCACGTTACAACGGCTGTGATTAACATTAAATGAACAATTTGAGACAGCAGTTGCTGCATACTTGTGATTGTGAGGCTTTAAAATTGTTCAAGCAAATCCTGTATTCAAACAAAATATATTTATTTTATGGGTCAGTGTAGTTAAAAATATGCCTAAACTTCATCCTAATTAGACAATTAATTTTCAAGTCCTAAATATTACAACAGACATGCAATTAAAAATATATTCTCCTCAGAGCTGCATTATTTAATTCCATCATTGCTGAAAACGTTTCTGCCATGGTGGATATTTTACCAAGCTTTTGCTTATTCACAAGCATCAAGAAATGTTCAAATATTTTTCTTTGCAATTAAAATAATGAAAACATTTTTGAACCTTCAAGAAGTCCTGACTTGAATTTGAAGCAACTGAAATAACCACTTCTGTGGTCATTTCAGTGTGATTTCCTATTCAAATTTTTAAAAAAGGAAATTTCTAAACTCCTTGGAAGAGCTTGAATATTTATTCATTAGAAAAGTTTAAGCTGAAATCTCTAAGTCATCAGAAGAACAGCAGATGCATGCATTTATCTTTTCAAGAAGGCAATATTCAGGAACACTAAGCATCTGGCCTTTTATTTTCCAACTCTTGTATGTACATTTATTCAGTTGTGTGAGAATTATATGTGGGATTTGGTGCTCATGCTTGCACCTGGAATTTGCCCTGTACAGTTCTCTGTACCCTACAAGTTACGTTATATATGTATTTTAAAGCCAATGGCATGCAGGCTTTCATCTTGTTTGTCAAGCTAGGTCCATTCTTAAGAAATTATTTTCTTCTGGGTAATTACTGTCTTGTCCAATAAAGACTAGTAAAGTTACAAAAGTTTGTGCCCTTGTCCATGATCATAACAGAAATAATCTTGGGAGCTTTAGGAAAACACAACTTTAGTCTTCTCTGCGACTAAATGTACCATAAAGGGAGATTTATCTGGATGTTAATGATGTCTATAATGTGCTTTAGGAAAGGGACCAGAGAAAGCAAGCTGCTCATTCAGTGAGACATTATCACTACTGGCATTCTGACACCTTCGATAAAAACAGCAGCAGCATCACTATAAAATCTTCTTTAAAATCGCCAAGTTTATATCAGCAGTTAGCAGGAGAAAGCCATAGACATTCATCTTGCAGGACCTTGCTGGCACTTCTGATTTCCTCTGAAAGGTTTTAATTGAGGTCATCAGGTGCCATGAAATTTAGCATAAATACAGTTTAGGAGGATTCAGCTCTGTTTAAGAATTACACAGTTAGCAGAATTGACTGAGGCCCTTTTGGCCCTACCAGACCTTTGGTTCATTCAGGGGCTTAGCAAAGTTAGACACAATAATGTTGCTCTGTAATTGATGGCAAACTCTACTTCATCCTAAATCAGCTCATCAATTAAATGTGACTCCTACAATCTTGAGGAAAGACTGCCTGGTATGTAAGACTTGGGTTTGTGAGTCTGACATTTCTCTCTTCTCTGCCACTACCTCCGGAGTTTTAGATAAACCACCGAACCTCTTAACGTCCCAGTTTTTCCAGGTGTTAAACAGGAATAACCATGCTTCACTTGTCCATTTACGTCATACGTTGTTTTTGAGTGAATATCACTTACTGCATTCATTTTCAGTATTTAGAATGTATGGGTAGCGATGGCAGGCAGGAGAGGTGGTGGGGACAGGACAGGGACGAGCACTGTTCCCAAGAACTATCGCTCCTGGATTGTGAAAAATAGAGCAACGTTTGTTGCTTGAGGGACTTCCAAGTGAATAAAGCATGAACAGGAGACAACTGCACTCAAGAGTACAGCCTTGGATGGTTTTTGTTGCTACGTGCCAGGTCAAGTGTTATGTCTCTGACCACGACTGTTGGAGCAACACACTTGAACAGCTGGATCTTCAGCAATGAACTCTCATTTCAGCAGAGCTCAAAACCTCTTATAACTTCTATGTGTTTCAAGTCAACTTTTGGAGCCTGAAACCTGGTTGAGTTGCGACATAGATGTAGATGACAGCATAGGGTAAAAAGCCTACTCTTTGAGGGAGTTTTGTTTCTTTATCCTAAAATCGGGGTCATCTTCACTGAAGTGAAAATGTTAATAAAATATTCCCAAAATCATAAAGTCCTCCAAAGCATCTTGGTAAACTGCATTATTCTAGCAGTCTAGCAGCAAATCCTCGATACACTGAGTTATAAAATTCATTATGTCTTTCAAATGATTGCGGGAGAGATTCCTGTAATTCCCTGGGCTGGGAAGGGAAGGCGAGGGCTTCTCTCTGCAGCTAAGAAATTCTCAACTACAATAAAATATCTTATGGATCAAAAAAACCCAGCCTTTATGCCTATATGGGACATTGATAAGGACTAGGCTATAACCAGGACTTTGGAGCACGAATTGAGAAACAAGAGTTTCAACTCTGCTTTTAATATACTATTTGGGCATCCTCCTGACTTTCCAAAATTACCATCTGTTGGCAGAAACTGAAAAATATAACCCAGCCTTGAGAATTTTGAAAGTGTGGTGATTCAGCTCAGTTCATAACAGAATTACAACAGACCATTAAGTTCTCTGAACTTGGGGTCTGAAAACAGTAAAGAGAGATTGAAGCTGCATTTTCTGCATCACAGCTAAGTAGAAACATCACAGAAATCACCATGGTTTTCACACCGTGCTGGCAAGTTCAGAAGTCACAGAATGGAGAGGGGTGTTGACGTATTACAGCCATGTAGTGTATTTTATTTTAAAAACATAATTTTCTTAGAATTTCATTCCAGGTTAGTATCAATTTGTACATATTTTGCCACTTTCTTCCCCTCTCTCTCACTGTGAACAAAATCCCAAATCATGTGTTCGACACATTTCATAGCTGCTGCTTCACTAAGCGAAGACTGTCCATTCACAGCAGACACTGATAGTATATGATACATATGTCTCCCTATATCCTAACATATGACTGAGACTATCCACTGGTTTTCCACTTCTGAACCCAACTCTTGCATAAAAAGGAGAATTGTTTACTCCATCAGAAATAATTTTGGCAAAAATTAGGAAGATCTGGGGGAATTTGTTGCTTGCTATGCAAAAGTATCCAGAGTCAGATGGTTTTCGCTTGGCCCTGCTTGGCCCGTCGGTAACCCTCCATGGTGGTGTGGAAATCTGGAGCCGCCCAGCAAGGTCCACAGGGCTCTGAAGCTTGCAGCTCTCCAGAAAACATAATTCTTCATTAGTCCTGTAATTAGTCCAGCCTCAGAGAGGTTTTAACATCTTGACAGGGAATATTACCACAACTTTGATTTTCTAAACACAGTTGTGGAATTTCATGAGGAATCCGTCACCTGTTGTGTTCCAATAAGCCTATTGTAAGGAAATCTAATTTAACTTTTTGCACGCTTTCTAAATTTCTGAAGAACAAGGGTTCTAGTATCTGACCGGATCTGATTTTATTTTATGAAGACTCATAGTCCGATCTCTCAAACTCACCACGCAACAGAATAAAAAAGTCTTGCAAAAGATGAAAACCAATGTGAATTCCAGATAAATGATTTCTGGCCAGCCGGCACAGAAGCCTCTCTGTTCAGCAAGAAGCAAAGGAGCTGTTAAACTGTGTGAATCTACAGATCAAGCTTTGGAAAGTTACAGAGTTTTGAATGCTCCCACTTTAACCAAGCCAAAACAGAGACTGTCACACTGTCTGCTCCCTGGCACAAGAATGTCTTGACCTGACAAGCTCTGTATGTGATAATAGTGAGAAGCCCTGCGGGGGGACTTGTTGGCAGCGTTAGGTGCAGTCTTAAGGTGCAAATACAAAGCTCTGCTTCGGAGCTCCCTCGCTAAGGCATCAGTCTTTCCTTTTTTCTCTGTGGTTTAGTGATTTACGGATAGCCTGGTCAGCGCCCTGCGTGAGGCAGCAAGGAGGGGAGACGGAGCCAAGACCTCACCTTTCTTCTTCATACCCTGTAGAGGAGTGTGAGAGAGCTATGACATGTCTTCTCTCTCTCATGGGCAGATAATCTGTGTTACAACCCAGCCCTTAGAGAGCAATTCATCCAGGTGGATACCAATGCACACGGAGGTTGGTTAGAGAAATTCCCTCTCCTGTCATTACATTTTTCTGAGGATACTGCCCTGGCACAGTTCTCATTCACATACAGACCACCCCGAGTGCACAGGTATTATTTTTTTCAGTCTTAAACCCACTTTGTATTTTAGCTTTTCCCTACTGAACTTCTTTGGGCCATTGTAACAGATGTTTTGAGAATGGCTTTATTTCCAGCTGTATTTATATAGTTTTCATTTGAGAACCAAAAAAAAAAGTTTTGTTCAAAATCTGGCTCTTAAATCTCTTCACACTAAGGTTTTGAAAAATTTCCTTTGCCTTTTCTCCCTCCCTCCTGTGAAAGAAGTGAAGATATTCTTTATTCTGCAAAAATACATACAGAAAAGACCTGACTTCTATCAGTAGCTTATGAGGACATCTGAAACAAGATTCTTGTGAGTTAACAGCATTATTTTAAAGGTCCAATCTCAAATTAATAATTAGAAAATGACAAATTTCTTTCATTACATTTTTTTAAATTTCAAAATACCCTTTCATATTAAATTGAAGTCAAATTGAAAAAAAAAGTCTAATTTATCTCACAACAATTTATCTTTTAATATTTCCAAGTTGATTTACCCATCCTCCCTCCTTATTGACAAAGGAGAATTTACTCCCAGAAAATCTGGCTGAAAACATCTTCAAAATGTTCTTCTATCCACAAAATTATCAAAGCTTTGATAAAAGAAGAATAAAAATACACATGCACTCACAAACATCACTGAATACATATGTATGTATGTATGTAAGTAAGTATGTATGTATATCCTAGATGCCTTTAAAAAAGGAGATCTCTGGCAGGGTTTGGCTCACCTTCTTTCCAGTGCTATCAGACATACTGAACTAAATCAAACCTATCTTCCATGCAGCCTAAACAAAGCTCTCTTGGCTTAGAGAAGATACTCCCCCTGGGTTCAGCAGACTTTGAATTTGGGGCCTTGAAATACGCAGGAATAGGCATGGTGCTGCTGTGGGTATTCCTGCTGGATGCCAGGTCTGAAAGGAGGAAAGAGCCCATCGCTACAAAAGCTGTAAATGAAGTTTATTTGCCCAGGTCCAAATACTCAGAGAAGACTGCAGCCTTCCTCTGGAACAAATAACACATTTATATAAAATTGCCATCTATCTGCAAGATGCCAATAAGTGGAACAGGAACATACTGTTGCACATCACAATAAAAATAAATACAATTCAATATGCAATATATCAGAAGAGATAATTACACATACCCCCAAGGCAAGCAGAATTTAGCAAAAAGACTATTTGATACTATTCATAGCATTGCTTGGTGGGCTCTGTGAAATAGCCATAAATCCTCTGTTTTCCTGGCAGATGGAAATAAAGCCAAAGTGATGCATCTGTTAGCCTCAAAATACGTCCACTGATATTCAGCAAAAATGTGAGATAACGACCCCAAGTTCTATATTCACCAGGGAAAGTCAGTGCACTCTGTGCTTAGTTTTCAGTGCTTAGTTATGTAGGCTTCCTTGTGCTATCTGCAGCCATTGTTAGTCTGACATGACAAATTGCCTCCTCAGGTCTCAGCAAGGATAATTATTCTCTGAGCAACTCACACAACCGGCCTCATCGCACACAGAGAGAATGCAAAAGTCAGGAGAGCTTGGGGGAAAAAAAAAAAAAAAAAAAAAAAAAAAAAAAGAAGAGAAAGGAAAAAAAGAAAAAAAAAAAACCAGCAAGAACTTCAGACTGCTTAAGCTCAACAGGTGACTGAAGTCAAACCGAGCAGATAAACCCTTCCCCAGAAGGGTGCAAAACCACAGATGTAGATGTTGCTTGGTTGTCCTCTTCCCAAGGAGGTGAGGACGCGTTCCCCCTGGCAGGACGCAGACCTCCTCTGCCAGCAGATATAGATTTCCCATCCGCCAAAACTGCCACATGTGTGGGGAAGCCAGACTTTTGCATCTCATCAGGGTACACGACGGTTGTAACAAAAAGGATAAGTCGCGCTTGCTGGGCCTCTTGATTTCAAGTGAAATGGCTTCCCTTCTTTGGCCGAGCCAGCGAATGGGCAGCGCTGGTCTTCACAGCATGGAGCTGACAAACTCAGAGCCAGCCTAAGAGAAGGAGTGAAAAGGAGAAAAGCCAGCATGAGCAGGGAGAGATAACACCACTGTTATTGATTTTTTTTTTTTTTGTGAAAACTGTTCAGATACTGTGATAGGACGGTAATGTAAAACCAACACACAGATAGACAGGCAGATACGTTAGAGCAGATTGAATTTTCACTTTTATTTTCCTTAAATGTATCAATGGGCTTTAAGGGCTCAAAAAATACCTAAAAACTCTCCAGTTAAGCAGCTTCTGAATTTCTGAGGCCCGGTATGTGCCGAATATCCTTGTTCAGCTCACTCCTTCATTAATACCTGTACAACAGTTCACCAAGGACCTCTGACACTGGAATTGGCCCCATTTACAAAATACCATTCTATCACTGATAAGAAGCTCAGCTTCTTATATATAAACATGATATGGGCAAGAAAAAGTGTAGAAGTAATGATAGATTTTATCTCCATCATCAGGGGTAAAGAGGCATAGAAAGGCTAAGTGATTTTCTCAACCTGTAGAAGAGTTGAGACCCAAACACATCAACATCTTTCCTCTGAACCACTGGGGTTCATGCCATGCATTAACTGGAAGGGATGGAGATATGCCCTGAGATAGATGGACACGCTAGAGATCTGGAAGGCAACAGGGCTTGGCTTGTGAAAGGATTAAGTTGATTACTTTTGTTACTTTCCCGTAACTGAGGGAGAGCTGGCTCTCTGGAGCCTTTGAGAGTTTGCAGCTAAGAAGGTTATAAACCTGCTCCTTCCTGGAGGGCAAGTAGAAAAACAGCATTCAGTCAATAAGAATTTATCAGCTGAAATCTTGCTTTGCAGAGCAAATGATCTGCAGACACATTTCTTTAGAAACCTACATGAATCTCTGATCTTCAAAATGTTTTGAGCAAAAAGCAAACAAATACCCTAAGCCTGTCCCTTCTCACTCCTCCATTCACCACCTCCTCACCATCATTTTTGTAAGAGTCCTTTGTATTTTCCTTCATTTGCTTCAATTTTTGACGAGTCTGTGTTCTCAGTACTCACACGGCAGCTGCATCATAATTGCTTGGAATAAATATAATGCAAGCTGCTGCTGTGCTTTTTTTTCTGCATGCGATATGAAACTGAAACATATGCAACACATCTAAAATGGCTAATTCTTTGTGAGGAGCTGCAAAAGATAATGATGCAAAAGAAATAGTGGGTCATTGCTCTGGCCTACACATTTATGCTACCAAAAAATTCATAGCAACAATTTTAGCAGAGCCAGGTCTCCAATAACTGTCTTTTAAAGTGCATAAGTATGCCAGGATTAAATGCTCACACTTTACACAGAGATAGGTTATGGAGTACATAGAACAGAGTAAGCACCATAGAAGATTCACAAAATATTCAAGGAGATATTAATCCTTTACATATTTCTGTTCTTCAGACCTTTTTTATTTTTTTACCACTGAAACATATTCTATGTTTTCTTTCAGTTCTCGGAGCCTTCCAGTCTTTGTGTTGTCTACAGGAGATCTAGGTGTTCAGAGATCTATTCATCTAACACTTGATTTGATCTCCTTTCCTTATTTTACTCCCATCACCTCTCTTACTTTCCTTTTGCATCCACTACAGAAAATGTATTTTTGTCATAGGCCACAAGGAAAATGTGATGATAAGCACTCGATTACTGACATCTCTCTAGCAATAATGCATTTAGTGTGAAGTATTTATTAGAAGGAAATGAAAGATCCAGCCTTTTTGAGGAATGGTAGCCAGCTTTCAAGATTAACTGACAAGAAAATATATTGTACACTACTAATGGGAGATGTGTCCCATACTGCTGCTATTGAAGCTGCCACGCAAAATAATGAAATATTCTACAAAACATGTCTACAAGGTAATTTATACAGAACCAACACTTGTCATACTGTTGGTAGTGAGTGACCTATGCTGTTCTGTTGTGCTCCACAACCTCATTAGTTATAGTGGTTATGGGGAGCTCTATGGACGGGTGTCCTGGGACTCTGTGATGGAGAGGAAAAGGATCATAAAGCCAGACCCATGCTGACTGCTGTCTAAGGCTATTACAGGGCACATTTCTAAAGTTCCAGTAAAAGTTCCTATAGAGAATTGTCATGGTTAACACGCAACCCCGCTTTCAAAGGCTGCCCCCAGCCAGGACGCGAAGGGAAACGACCGTGTCTCATCTCACGAGCCGATCAGCTCCCTGCCTGCAGCGTTAGGGAAGGACAAAAACAGAGCTATGCGTTCTCGTGGGATTTAATGGTGCATCGCTCCCCTTCCCCTTCCAGCTGGGAACTGAATGGGTACAGCCATGCCCCTCTGTAGATTATATCCTTATTTCAATGTCAACACTAGCCTAAAAATGGCTCACTCCGGAAGAATATCTGAGATAAAGGACCCTGCCTCTTTTACAGAAGTATTTTTCCACTCTTTTGTTTTCCTTCTCTCTTATGTTGAATGGTAAAGGGAGGATATGAGAAGCTGAAGACGGTGATGGGGACCCTATCTGTATGGCAGGCACTATGTCACTTCACAAGGGACAATGTATAGCACCAGCTACTATCAACAGGAAAGAGCAGGGGAAACTTTTCCCCTCTTTGGAAAGTCAACATCTGAGCACTAAACAGGAGATTTCTAAATCTAATTCTAACTTTTCAAGTTACTCGCCATTTATTTACTGCTCCAGACCTTGTGCTCATCATGTGCAAAAGCATGCTAGTTACATACCTGTGTGCAGTGGACATGGAAATACAGAAATTCTAACAGGAAGAAAACTTTGATGATGTGGAAATAAAATCAAGTCCAAATGACCTTCAAGTTATCATTAGAGAAGTACAGGATTACATTTAGAGATTATGGAAACACTCCTGAGAATGTGCTTGACTAAACAATTGCCATAAATGAAACCCTCTCTTTCGTCTCTTAGCACTTTGGCAAACAACTTGAAAAAGAAAAATGCAATACTGATCAAAGTACATGTGTAACTAATTACCTGCTTTTCCATCCTTCCTCCCCTCTGTGCAGGCATTAATTATGAACATGAAATACAGGAGTGAGAGAAGATCAAAAGAACATTACCTGAGTGTGCACGAATCTCTTATACCCCCCCTTTCCTCCCAAGACTCACTTCTCTTCTCTTTTCCACTTTTAAATGCTATTTCACATCTGTTATTCTTTTTTGTCTGCTTTTGGTTTGACAGGACTGCATTGCACATATTGGGGACGTGACCAATGATTATTTCAGTGTGTCACATTCACTAGGTTTTAGCTATCCAACCTTGCAAAATTTGACCACTGAGTCTAAATTTGATTCGAAATGAGGACTAAGTTTTCTGTTAGATTGCAAATCAAGACTTCTATCTCAATTTGAATCTGGTAGCCTAGAGAGCTTAGGAGATATCGGAATGACTTTCTGATCCTGTGTGGGTTTTTTTCCTCCCTTCATGCAAGCAGAAGAACTCTCATGAGAATATCCATCTTTATGACAATGCCTCTATCTTTTCCTGGAACGCTATGAAAGAACGGCTTTTCTTGTGGGATTTCAGCTGCTTTCAAACTGTAATCAACAACAATCTTCTTCCCCACCAAAACCCCACATAAAACATACAATAGGAAAAAGCATTTAGCACGCATTCCTTAAGTTTACGATGGAAATCACATAAAAGCTAGCATGCTGACCAACGTCAGAATGTGCTCACCCAGTTTGTTTTATTTTTTGTTGGTGTTTTTCCTCCCTCTGTGCCCTTAAGATGGATCAGATGGTCTTTCAGGCAGCGTATTATGCACAGGTCACAAGCTAAGGACCATTCACTTAAGCATTTAAAACATTTGGTCAGTCTCCAAGAGCCTGGAAGTCCTCTCTTCTATACACTCTGAACCCAAGTTACCTACCCATTTTTTCAGTCCATATAGCGTCTTTTCCAGAATCTTCCTAATGCTGTTGCTGTTTTGTGGATTTACCTTTTACAAACACAAATTTGTGCTTTGGTGTTTCGGCACAGTGCCTCTTTGTTCCTGTTAATCTTAGCACTATTGCTCCAATACATTTGTTTTAACCACTGAGCTTCCTTGTAACAGAAGACCCTGGTTGGGTTGCCTCTATTAACTAAGAATAACTGTCAATGAAATTACATCCTAAAGGCCTCTTTCATTAGTTTCTTTTGAACTTCTGAATGCTTTCCCAGGGATTTGATTGCTTTTAGACTGGCACTTCCTAACAAGGCTTTTGATGTAAACTTTCATGCCACTGTTACTATGACAATAGTGTAATGCTGCAGCAGCATTAATTGGAATTTTGATTATTTCTTTGGCTCAGAAGACTCTATGTTTTAATAACTGGTTCAACTGTGCTTCGGATCAATGCTGCAAGGCAAAGCTGAAATCTTTATTTCCAGTAAATTTTGAATTAACAGACCTGCTGAAGAGGAAGAAATGGAAGATGGAAGTGGCATCATAACATCAACACATCTGATATTCCTCACTGTTGTTTATATGATTCATGACAATTAGTCCTTGTCTAGAGAAGACGCAAATTTTCTTCCATGCTAGGAAATTCTTACATAGGTTTCCATATTCTTCTACCTAAATTAACTTGGGTTCAGATGGTAGAAATGGTGAAAAAGCATAAATGTGAATTCCTTGTAAGAAAGTATAGTATGTTCATGTTTGATCTGGAATGGACTGGAGGAACTTTGCAAAGGCACCAGTTACCATCTCTGCCAGCTATTAACATTCCTCATTCCTCAGAATTTGAAGGTGCAGCATAGAAAAATGCAAGCCATAAAAGTTTGATGAAAAATATTTAACTTTCCCTGTTCCAGCTTTGTATCAAATCCCCAATTAGATACTGCCAGAGACAAAAATGAACAGTATCACAAAATTAATCTCATTCAATGCTTTTTTCACCAAAATTAATCTCCAGTGCTAGTTCTCAATAATTCATTGTATTAAGACTATATGTGTGTGTGTGTGTGTGTGTGTGTGTATGTATACATCTCTCTACTGAAACCAACCTGGACATCTTTGAAGCCAAATTTGATATCTTTTTAGGTCATTGCATAGCTCTTTTCAATTCCTTCTATTTTTTCATTTATGTTTCCAGATTCCAGCAAATATCCTGTTAGAAAGTTCAGTCTAATTCCTGGAGTTGGAATGCAGCAGGACCAGAAAGAAGTGATTTCCCCTCAGAGATTTCCAGCTAAATTGTGCAGGTTCAATTTTGGTTTTTCTTTTTTTTTTTTTTTTTTAGGTAAAGATAACAGTTGGAGAATCTCCCAGCAAAATTCTTAAATTTTGGAGATTTTTCTTCCCTGATGAAGAGAACATGTTGTCAGGAGAAAACCACACCTATTTGTGTCACGATCTAGCCATATAATGTACAAATCTTCATAGACATAGAGGTTGATGACTTATATAGCCTGTTTACCCAGATCATTGAGTCAACCTATTTGCACCATTACGGTAAAACGATGGAAGCTTCTTTCTTCTTTGGAAGCTTCTTTTCAGACATAAAAACAGTCATCTAAATTCTTCACTTACTGACAAAAGTTATAGTCACTATTCTGTTCAGTCTTTTTTTACCCACAATTAAAATGCTCCTAGCAGTCTAGTGCCCAGAACTTACTGATATCAACGTAACCACTAAAACAAACCACAATACGCACATACAATGTTATAAAATTTTCTACCTTCTAAGCAAAATCCAAACACATGGGATTTTATTTTTATTTTTTTGTATTGCAAAACCCATTCCCATATTATTGCAGACATGTAGGGATGCATATCTTCAAGAAATCGATGGGAACTGTCTTGAGCAGTTTGATCAATGACTACCCCCACCCATTTCAGCCTGGACATTCGTCTCCTGTTGTTCTGCAGACAGTTTACAGATTAATAATGAAGCATAAAACCAAGTTAGTGGTAACATATGAGCAGGGGAGATGCAAAGCTAAACATCTCACATTAAGGGCACTCTACACCAGCAATCCATCAGGCTGGTTTACACTACAGCATTTGTATAGTTTCTTGTGCCTCCCCACAAACACCCACAAATAAAGAAATACAGCTGCTTCTTAGGAATCCCTCTATTTTCCTCATGAAAATGAAACCACAGGCCTTTTAAAGTGCAAGTGCAATTGGCCTGATTCTCCCATCAGTCACGCAAAGTAAATCAGAAGTCACTATATTGAATCAAGAATCTGTGATGATTTACATTGGTTATTAAAAGTAATTATTCTCTGTCAAATCCAAGAGAGCTTTTACTTCTTTTTTAATTTTGAGGCTTTTTCCGAGATACAGGAGCAACAATACTACTGGGAAGAAAGTGGATTATTCAGGGTGGTAAGGTAAATAGTCTGCTGGGATGACCTGTATCAGTTATATGAATTTGATATGAGCTTAGCTGGAACAATAAATATAAAATTTATCCTGTGAAGGCTCAGGCCATTATAGCTAGATGGACACCCATTTTGCTTTAGTCATTGATTGTGTATAATTTCAATGACCTTTCTTCCTCGATCTCATCCTTAAAAGAATGTCTAGAAACTATAAGAGTAGACCTATTTTTTTTCTCCTTGAAGACAGAGATAAGCTATCAATCTGTGATTCCTCAACTCTGATGTTATTTCTTGTGTTCACACATCAGCTGTTCATTTTGGCTATCAACTTTACAAGTTTTTCAAGCAAGGCCACGTGCATCAAGCCTTTCTCTAAAGCAGCTGACACACTATCACTGCACAGCAGATGCTAATGAAGACAAGAATAAAACATTTAAAAATTCAACATTTCACCTCCAATATCAAAATTAGAAATAGGAAAACAGAGAAGGTCACTAACAACAACAATTTATTTTAAAAAGTTTTCCAGAAGAGCTACTCAAGCAATTTTATTCTTTTTTATATACATAATTTATATGAAAAATCAGGGTTGAAGTCTTTAGCAAAAAAGAGAAAATCAATCCAGTGGCACATTAAAATAACGTACTTAGATGTGGCCACTGCCTGCATATTCCATCATCTGCTAAGACTGCATTTTTGCTGAATATGAAATAATTGTCACAGTAAGGATATTCCAGGTTGTAGGGTAAAAATAGCAGGGATACCTTTCCAGTTATCTCCAAATCAACCAATTATTTCTATTTCTAATTTCCCTGGGGTTCCCTAAAGTTTTCCTGGAAATCTATTGTTTTGGACCAGTAAGGGCGGCAAAAAAAGAAGGCTGAAATTTTCTTTTAAAAAATATTCACATCTGCTCGAATGAATTTGCCTTGCATTTTCATCTGCCTGGCAAAGCTAATAAACTGCAGTCAGAAATCATAAGTGAACCAGACTCTATTAAACATATGCAAACAGCCGGGAAAAGCAGGCTGCAAGAATCCTTGTGACATTTCGCTTGCACAACGCTGTGGAAGAAGCCAGAAAGAGCAGACTACAGCAGCCCACACTGTACAACCCAACAAAGACTTAATCCACTCGAACCAGTGAATTGATACCTCTTAAAAAGACTGAAATGCAAATAGTGATTATTTAGGGGATTACATATGGATTTGGGTTTAGTGTTTATGTTGGCCTCCCTATTTTGGTAATGCAGGGTGAATGTCATTAGCGAAATTAGCAGTCAAATACAGAGATCATCTTAATAATTGCAAAGAAGCTTTCTGACAAGATTAGTTGCCTTGCATGACCTGTGTGGGAGATTCACCATCCCATCTGCTCACTGTATTCATTGGTCTTTTTGTTTCTTGGCCCACCACTGCAACCCCACCGCGTTCAATAACTGCTGGCCATCTCAACGTCTCGACTCGCCTGCTAGATGAAATGCTAGTAAACTGCACGATTGGTTCCTATATAAACTGATTTTTGCCTAAAGGTTTAATAACCATTGCCAAATATAAATCAAAATGAACAGATGAGGCTTGCAGAAAATGTAAGAAAGGAAATATAAGTGAAAATGTAATGCATAAGCTGTCACACATAAAGTAATCTTATCTTGTATGTATATAGAGGATTACAAAGGGATGGCTGATCACGTCAGGATGTTCCAGAGGCCGGTATATCTGGTGCATCTTGAAGGAATATGCAAACAGACAGTAATTAATCAACTTTACTTAGATAACTTTGAAACAGACTCAGCAGTACTGTGGAGTTAAGTTACCCTTTAAAGAACTGGCTCATTAGAATCACACCCATGAACCTAGAAGCCCCTTCCTCACAGAAGCCCCTTCCTCTCTGAGCATGCGTGGTAGAAAAAGGAAACTCTGTACCTTTAAATGAAACCGAAGACTACTGGGACCAATAAGAATCTTGAAAGATTATATGTAAAGAGTATTGTCCTGAAAACGAATGGTCAAACAGTATAAAATGTCCACGGTGTCTTAACCGGGTGCGCTGGCTTTGTGGAATTACCACCTAGCACCCATCTTTGCGCAAACATGAAATAAATATCTCGGCTCTGTGTGTGAGATTGGATTATTGCACGCCAGGTAGAAGAACCCTGATTTTGGGACAACAGAAAGATGACGAAGGCTTTTATTTCTGTTACCCTTGCAGCTCCTGCTGATGGGATGAATTCAGTGATGGGTTTGGTATGATGGGTATGAGTAGTCTGGGCATTTCCTCTCCTTTTTTTTTTTTTGACTTTGAACCAGAAAGACAAGAAATAGGCAATTTCAGTGTAGTTTGACCATAAGAGAATAATATAGCCATGAAGTGTATGAATATTTCAACTGCCTATTTTGTCCTTATAAGGCCCTTTGTTAGGCATTTATAAGGGGTGGCAGAAGGCTGGTCAGTCCCGTATAGCATCACCTGACAATTGAGGCCTGATTTGGCTTGCATTTTACCTGTGGGCATGCAAAAGTCTGTGCCGTCTGTATACTGGGACTGGGTTGGAGGATTTCAAGTTTAAAAACAAAACAATACAAAAAGAAAGAAAAACCCCAAACTCTCCATTCCAAAAGGGAAAGAGGAAAAACAGCCCAAGCTGAAAAGGGAAAGGAGATTTCCAGGTTTCAACTTCTTGTGAAGTACATGGTCATAGAAAAATTGTATAGCAACTAATTCTCTTTCTCTTTTCTGAAGATTAAACAATTTTTTTTGTCATTTTTGGTTAAATATCTTGAGTTACTGGTATTGCATTCCATAATGGATGTTTTAAATGGCTCCAGGCTGATTAGTGAAGAGTGGCTCTGCTCAGAGCTGCGTCTTTCTAGAGCATGCTGCTCAAACCGTACTTCATAGCACTTCACACAGGTTTGGGGTGCTTTTGTAGCACTAAGACATCACTTTTGTTGTTGCTTAACAGCAACAAAGTTTAAACAACCGTTATCAAAATGAAATGTAACTGAAAACAAACAGCTGTCAGTTTAAAACTTTTGAAACGGTGATATATAAATCATGTCATGACACTGAAAGTATTCTCTTCACTTACTGGCTCAGCTTCAGAAGAAAGTCTCGTAGATAATAAAACATAGTCACACTTGTTGAGAAGTCCTAATGCAATACTCACGAAAGCTAGTCCAAATGTGGTTTTATTAGACTGTTCATCAAAAGAGGTTAAGGCCACTATCCACAAACATATATGAATGGTCAACAGCATCACTGGCCAATTAATAAGGAAACATCCTCCAGATCCACTCACGTATCTCTATAGCAATGTGGATTTTCAGCTGAATTGCATGATTTTTTTTGGATTTGGAAACTTCAGTTAGAAAGCTAAGTAGAAATAATGATGGGGTTTTCCTGTTCCTATTAGAAAGTGTCTTAACTGGCATTTAATATGGTATTTTGGCTTTTCTTGTCACAGAACCATGTCCCTACTTGAGGAAAAAAAACCCCATAATTAAATGGATAATTAAAAGTGATGTTTTTACAATTATACAAAGTGATGTGAATATGTCAAAGCCTCAGCAGAATCTGCTTTCTATCTTGGGGAAAGATAGGATGAAAGATACTATGTTCAGAGACGTTCTGCATCCCTGAGCCTTAATGATTCTGTAAAGTATCATGGAACAGAATTGTAGTGAGAATACTGTTTTCTGTCACTTGGTTTTACAGATAAAAGAAAAAAATTCATCTGATTGCAATTTTATCCTCTCTTTTCACTGAATTCAGTCCAAATGTAGCCTTTCCTTTCTGTAGCCATGTCTGTGACCCCCCAAGTAAGTCCCACCGTACTTTAATATATTAACCTCTTGCTATTTTGCTCATAGGTATCCTCAGTAATATTACGTTGAGCACTTATGAGGCACACTTCAAAGAGAATGGAGTATGTAGGAAATAGCTAGCTTGTGAGCCTAAGTTCAGCTATATGAAAGAAATAAGAATTACCAGCAAGAGAAGAGAGTACAAAACATCTAGAAATATATTAAAGACAATCAAAGTGGACTCATAAAAAAGTGATCACAGCTGAGAAATGTACTAGAACTGCTCAACATGTTCATTTTCAAGTTGTTACATGTGAGAAACCACTGATGAAAATTGCCTAAATTTTGAGAAAGCACATACTACAAGATTTACACATTGAAGAACCGAAATATAAATACAGAAATTTACTGAATGGACTAGAGAAGACATAAGAAATGAAGGTGGGGAAAAAGAAGTATAATTAAAACAATATATAAATAAAATGTACAAGAAACCTTTGAGTTTGGTCCTGTGCAATTTGTTCTTGAAGACTGGGGTTTTTTTGATCAGAAATTCCTAAACTTTTTAGTATTACTAGGCTGTCTCTGATACAACCAGACACATCATTAAGTGTTTAAAGACTTGTTTTATATACCTGGTACAGTTGTGGGTTTTGGACAAAACAGTATCTCTTATAAATGCTTAGAAAACTAGATCTCCATCTATCAATAAACAGAAACAGTTCAGGTTACAGACAGTGGAAAACTTTGGCTATAAAAATCAGGATTAGCTAGAGCGTGCTGCACTAGCAGCTTTACTCTTCTGTCAGGTGAATCATTGTTAGTGCTTTGCTTACTTGTCAGTATATTGGATATTTAGGGTAAATACCTGGGGTGCCAATACAATGTCAGGAGAAGCTTCCACAAAGCTACTGAATCATAAAGTCCCTATTCCAATATTCGCCAACTGTTGGTATTGGTCTCTGTGGATATCTGGTTTAGAAACTGCGTCTAAACCTATTGTTCCTCTTCCCTCAAATTTAATGGGTGGAAAAGAAAACAAACTTTGTCATTCCCTTCCTCCTTAGTTTTGGTTTATTAGTATCATAAAGGATGAGTTATTAGGGAAACAGTTCTGAGAGACTCCGACTTCTCTAGACAGTTACTTCTTTATCTTTTTTTACGTAGTTATTTATTTTGCTTAATTCGCACAGGTTGAAATGTAAATCACTCCTTGGGTTGTGATGGGGTAGGAAAATCTTTCCATGTTGCTCCCTGAAAACTCAAATAAACAGTAGAGACTATTTGTAAGAGATATTCCTGGCTTTCTTCTTATCTATTACCATGGTTTACAGTGTATTAGGCTATAGATTATTGCAACTATTTACTAAGGCAGATAACACCTTTGACTCTAATAGCACCTGACTTACAGTACATCACATGAATTGGTTTCTATTATCTGATGCTTTATATTTATGGAGGAGGTACAGGAGAAGAGATGTCTAACGCCATGATTTTTCTGTGTATATTGTACTACATCCATTTTTTCTCTCATGGTTTCTTGATGACAAAAACAAATGCCTTCATAAAAATATAAACAAAGATTTCAACATTGAAAAAGAGCTACATTGTTTGTAGCTCAGATATTGTGTTTGGAACATCTTACCAGTGTCTAGTTTGACACCATTTCTGGGCTTATTTTTAACAAGAATACGGCTGACTTTGGTTAACAGAGTTCCTCAATTCACCATAATTTATTAAGAGGCCCAATAAACTTGGTTCTGTTCTTGATTATCTGTCTGAAAATGCTAGCTTAAATTTAACCTTGTTTAAATAACGCTAAATCAATGGAAGATCAATGTTGAATATAGCACTGCCTTTTGGAGAGATTTTGATCAATGGAGAATTTGGTGGGTTTTATCTGATTGAGACTTTGTCTGAGACCAGACAATTACACGAAAATAACTATTTGAAAGTTAATATATTTTCCTTTTCCTTTGCTTTGTGCTCTGACTACAGTACAAGGGACCTGTGCCAAATGCTGTATGGCGTATGTTATAAAATACGTGCAAAATATATGGTCTTTGATTGTTTCCATAGGCTGCAACATATTTCTTTTCCTGGCCCCACATCAATATATCTCTGTGTCTGTGAGGATGGGAGAAGCTGGGAATGTTAATGCTATCCCTGTCACTAGTTTTTGCCGTATCTTTTGACTAAGGGATCTCTTTCAGCTGTTAAATTGCCCTGTGGGCCCCAAATGTCAGCATATGAAACCCCCAATTTGTAATTTTAAAAAATTATATTCATAGATAACTGAATATGCCCTTATAAGCTACATTTTCAGTAAAATCAGTTCTATCCCTGGCTATTTACAGATATATTGATCTCTCTCTAAGCTCATGTGTCTACAGAACCACTTTAGGGGCATTCAGGCAAAGGAAGAGAGGTGCTGTGAGAGACCAAGGCTTTGTACTGCCAGAAAGCTTCTTCCTCCCTGGAGATTCTCCCTCCCATGGTTCATGGAAAGATGAGCATCCAATCTACAATCGCTGCAGGAAACAGTACAAGGAGATCTCACTTGGTAAATATAAAGAGCTTTTTTTTAAACCATGGCTTTTTAAATTTTTTTACACACTGTATCCTCTGTCCTCCTAATCCTTTGAGTAGCTGCGTTTAAGAGACAGCTACTTACAATTTATGGCAGAAAGTTTAGAAATACTTCTTCAGGCCAGTGTGCAGTTTCCCAAACTGCAAATTGGCCAGGATGCAGAACGAGTCCCTTATTGGACCTCAGAGGGATAAATACTGTTTATCCCACTTTCATATCGGACTAGGGATAGCATTGTTCAAGAGAAGTGATTGCACTTTTGCTCATCACACAGAGAATCATCTACTAGCCAGATTTTCACACTGCAGCTTTGCAGGTTTCTACACTCTGCATCGTACAGAGCACCGTTGTGGTGAGCTCTTCAGCTTACTGCCAGTAGAAATCTCAGAGCTCCTGTAACACCATTGAGTTCCCTTCCTGGAAATAGCCTATATTGTTACTTATCTTCTACATTTTTAGTATTGTCTTAGAATTTCAGACTCTCTTTGCACATTTCAATGATCATTTTATCCCTTCTGAAATGATGAAGTCTGCATTATCCATTTAACATTTTCAGAAATTAACTTTGGAAGTAAGTAGCCCTTATATCTGCATCTGCATTTTTGCAGTTCTATCTCAACAGCTATAGTGTTAGGTCATTATGATGTAAACACTTCTCCAAATTTCCATGTGCCCCACTTTTAGACACTTTAAGGAGGCTACCTACGTTCTCCACAGAAATAAAGCTAAAAAGTAAACTGGATGCCCTTTATTGTACTAAAAAAATAGAAATATAGTCAAAAGTCACAGAAAAGTCCCAAAAGCAGAAGTCTGGAAGCTGGTCTTCTAAGAGTAGACTTCCTGGTTTAATTGACAGCAGAAAAATTTGAGGTTCTTAAATAGGTTTCATCCTTCAAGTCTTGCTCAGCCCAAAAGTCAACACAGACTTCTTTGCTTACAAACACCAATACAGGGTGTGCAGTTAACCTTTGGAGCTTCCAGTGTATTGCACTGTCCTAAAATGCTCCATTTTCCTGTATGACAATCTGTTATATCCCAGTGCAATTGCCAGCTGGCAGGTAATTTTCCTGCAGAAGACTTTTCCTCCCAGTAAGCACTGTCGTGGTAATATTCAACCACATCAATGTAGTTAAAGGAAATTGAAAGGAATAGGCACTTCCCGAGGGTGACTCAACCCATCCGGAGACAGGCATGCAAGGTGGGATAAATCGCTTTTGGAGGTGCTTCCATCTCTCTGTCAATTAGAAATTAGACTACACACCAGACTTTTATGTGCATAAAGCTTGTTGGGATAAATCTTACTCTAAACGTCTGACTTTTGTGACAGGCAATTCTAGTAACAATAACTATCAGGTTGTCTGAGATAGAGATACATTGGAAACCAGACCTTGTTGCTCACAGTATTATGTGGAAAGGAAGAGAGGAACATGGTCAGATTTAACTCTATGGTCAGATTTAACTCTACATATGATGAGCTTATAGAAGGAAAGACAGGGGATTCAAACTCTCATAGGCAAGATGAAGGAACAAAGACACAGCTTGAATCTCCTGGATGTGTCCAGACAAAGTGTAACACTACTGATCAAACAAGTCATGTAGCTGGCCATGGGTATTTAAAGTAAATCCCCAAATGCCAGCATCCCACCTTTTAGAACAGCCTAATCAGGATCCAGTAGGAGGGCATTATCTGTGGGTGTAATTTTACTGATGCATCAGGAGCTTTTGAAAAATATGCTTTTAATATCCCTCCAAGTCATTATAGATCATGGAAAAAAAAAGGAGACATTTCAAATGAAAAATCAGACTGTAACAAAAAATAGCAATGAATTCTCCTCCATACAAAGAAAAAAAAAATTGAATACTGTATGAATTGCTTTGTGGTAAAATACCTGACATTACCACTAGTGAGTAAATGCTAAGGTCTGCCTTGTCCTACTTTTACCCATAGAGTATTTGTATGTCAATCCATATATATGGGACCAGTAGCAGACAACATTTAATTTCCTGTCACTATTTTCAGGCACAGTGTGTTCCATTTTCAATATCGTTAGAAATTTCCAAAACTACCTACTTGATAGTAAATATGAAAAAATATCTCATCCCCCAACTCCCTCTGGCATTTCTCTTCACCCCAGACTTGACGCTGAAAGACTATTCAGTACAGGGTAAAAAAGGAATTTGGTTTTCATGTTAAACCACCCAGTTCCTTTTGCTTTATTTTTTGTTCTTGTCATTTGTTCAGACAAAAGCTGGAGATGTTTGATGTGTATTTTTTATTCAGCCTTTATGAATGAAATAGGGAAATGTTTAAAATAAGCTGGAATAGTATTTCTTGTTGTACACTCTCCCATTTAAATAATGTTCAAATTTTGTCTTAAACTCCTATCTGCTTTCCAAAGCAATTAATATGTTTTTCTCCCTAGGTTTCATACCTGTCTTTAAACCTGCTGTCACTTAGTCATTAGTTATCCCCTTTCTCTGTCTATTTTACATCTGATTCCAGGCCTTTTGCCAATCTTTTGGGTTTTTTGCATCCTCCTGTGTAATTCATTGTTTCAGATCAGTGATTTGTTTATTGCCTGCTACCCAAATAACAATTAACATTTCAAAAAGACACTTCCTAAACCAACTTAAGCTAATACCAGAAGCAACAGTTGTGATTCAGTGGTTCTGGCACCCGTGTCCAAAATGAGATGTCTACTTCTCAGGCAGCTTCAGCTCCTTCTACAGCCGAGGAAAGAAACAGGCACCTCCAGGGAGTGATTTCTCTTTCCTGATTCCTGTGGTAAAATGAACCAAACACGATGAGCACAACTTAAACAATCCCAAAGGTAGGTGAAAAAGTGAACTGAAGTCAGAGCCACCGGACTAGACTACGGGGCTGATCATGCCATGTCAAAAGTGGAAATGGACACAAATTCTTGTGAAAAAAGTGAAAGTAGTTTCTCTGCCTCATCTGTTGGAGTAGCAGATCATGGATACTGAGATACAGAATCTACTTTTTGTTTATTGGTTAGAAAAACACTTAGCTGAGCCTCCGTTTAAGCAATTAGGCACCTCAAGTGCATTTCTCAAATACTTAGAACTGGCCTGATTGCAAACAGATGGAGTAGGTGACTCCTTGTAACCTTTTTGATAGACCTATCATTAATTTTCCATGAGGAAATAGACACAAAGGCTGGCAGAGACAGGAAACAAAACAGAATCAAACAGCAACACCACCACACTAATGAAATGCCTTACTTCAAGTTAAAATGCTTATATATGTATATTTATATACATATAGGTGTGCGTAGATAAAACATAGATGGTTACATACAATTCTGCTTCAGTTTGAAATTCAGGTTCTGTGATTAATTATTCATGTTACTTGGCTCTGATAATCTATTTTAGTAGCAATTTAACTAAGATGGCAATCATATATTTAACAAGTCTTGAAATCTATCGTAGGTCTTCATTTTGTTTCTTCCTTTTCTTTAACTTTGCTCTTTTCCACAGATGATATTGCTGGAATATTGCTGCCAAAAGTTGGATTCCTTAAGAGAGAGCTCTCCCCCAAAGCTGAGTGCTTATCTAGTTGTTAGTCATCTTTGAAGCTGATTATAACTTTGACACCTTGAATCAAGGTCAGAGCACAATGCTTGGTTCCAACTCAAGAGCAAATGATGAATATGTCTGAGGAAAATAAGGATTAGTCTCAAATTACTATTGCATACAATGAACTCTGCTTCCAGACAACATCATTAGTTCACATGAGGAGTGGAAGAGATGTATCTGACAAACAAACACATTTATCTGCCTTGGTTATAAGAGTGCCTTTCCTTTTTTTAATTAGTATAAAACCTCCACCTTTGCAGATCATCAGGGTGCACTGTGGTAACAGTAGGTAGATTCATGCTTTTTGTCCTTTCCCACAATGATGATTATAATTCATAATGACTTTGCCTTTGATTTACAAGGACCATACAAGCCTGACAGGGTATTGATTGTGTCATGACGGTTATGCTGTCAAGGTGTTCACATTTGTTCAGATGCCAACATTTTCACTGGTAATATTATTTATGGATTAAACTTTTTCCAGTTTTCACTTTTCTAGTCCTTCTCATCGCTCCTCCAAGCAAAAGGAAAAGGTAATTAATACTTTCGGTGAATAATTATGAAGTTTGTGAAATTTACAGCATTAATATTGTTGGAAATGCCTTATGCTACCAAAAGGATTTATCTCAAGATACTAAAGGATGTGATACACTATACACGCTATGATACTCATTAAATGTCACAGGTTTTGCTTCAGAAGTCTGTGCGTTCAAGTGCATTGTTTTAGATACTGGATTTAATAGACTTTCTCCATAAACTACAGCTTCTTTATCTTTTCCATAGTAGTGTCTGGCCTGCTTCACTGTCAATTAGAAGAAGGTAAATACAGAAGTGATGATGTGACCAGTTCAGGGTAATACACAGAGTTTATCATCATAGTTTTGAGGAAGTCTACTTTGAAGGTAGGACAAAGAAGCTGCTTTTGTTTCATATAAAGCAGTAAGAACGCAAAACTTATAGAATATAAAGGTTTTAGATGCTGATAAGCAACCAGACTAAGATATCAGCATAAGAAGGGGGGGGGGGGGGGGGGGGGGGAAGAAAGTGGGATTAATCGCATTATTCTGAAAAAGGTGCAAAGCAGTCAAATCCTCTTCTCACACTTAGGTCTTGTTCTCACTAAGTTACCAGGAATTTGGCCTAAGCACTGAGGGCTTTTATATTAACCACTGCCACTTCATCATATAGTCAGGTAACAAAGACAAATCACTGTCTTCTTGTCAAGTATACTGGAAAAAAAGGATTAAGAGCTATAGTTTAAATGATAAGATTGAAATAGTCTTGAAAATGCAAACATTTGCTGGCAGAAAGACAGATATAAAGCAAACAGTACATGATCTCAGTCTCATTTCAGAGGTTTTACAACATGTAGTGGAAGTCAAGGACTCCATTTTTTTCTGTGTAATGTCTCAATAATTTCTGCTTTGTTTTTCATCTTAATAGACTTGTTTAACACTGTATCAGTTGCTCTCCTAGCTTCAATAACACAAAGCTTTAGGCAAACCTTTTCTTCAGCTTTGATTCACAGTCATCTGAACATATTTCTCTTGGAAATATGGTTTTGAATGCCACCAAAACCCAGACAGGAGACTAAAAATCCATGTTTAATTTTCACCTTGCTTACAATTTCAGTGTTCAACGTTTTTTGACTGCTATTTTGACTGCTGGGAAAAGCACAAATTGACCCAAAGCAAATGCTCATGTGCCATTGAACATACAAAAGATACAAGGTATTTGATGTGAATTCACATAGAAATATGAAACTCTCATTAACAAGAAAACAATATTTCCCTCCTGTTTCTTGTAATTGTAGAAGAGTAACTCTTTCTAGAATGCCATTAGTCAGCAAGCAAAGTCCTGCGTTAAAAAAAAATAGAAGGGGAAAGAATATACAACAGCATCAGCCTGAAAACAAAATAAAAGAAACTGAGTCAACTTTGAAAGTCTGACTGAGTTACCACATACCATTTTTATACTTTTCTTCAGACTGACTGAAGTATATATCTTGGTAATATACAAAATTAGAGCCTTGTTCTAACAATCTTATTTGGTCAAAATTACCTTTGAAACTGAGGAAAGAGAGAACTAAGATTTACGGGGGTCAGCCTTGAAAAAAGGAATTAACTGTGTAAGAATTGATTTATAGTATCCGAACTCGTATCTTACAGTATTGTCTCGTCAGCAGACACCAAGAGCAGTTACAGCAGGGAAAGCATAAAAACTCAGGAGGAAGAACTGGGAGAATTGATCCCGCCTGCTAACACCCTGATCACTAGCAATGATCAGCTTAAGGCTGCCTTCAACAAATCTAATAGATTTTCAAAGAGCCACTATTAACAACAATATGTTTAGATAGATGTGGAGATTTGGTTCCACTGGAGATACCTTATACTTCCAGCATTTTTCTAAGCCAGAACAAAAGAACAAAAGGTTTTAAAACTTAGCTCAGTACTTCCATGTATGACTGACTGACACTGCAGCCCAGAACTTCAGAGCTGCAGCCCATGAAAACACAAATACTTCAGCAAAACAAAATAACTCCTTTCCAATAATAGTCCAGTAAGAGTTAGACTCGGTGAATATTGAAAGCAATTCTTAGTTTGCATGAAGAGACTGTATCAGTTTACCAGATAATCTCCGTGCATGTGCTTGTTTGGGTTTTTTTTTTTAGCAGGAAACTTAAGAAGAGCTGAAGAGGCACGCTAGTGCATACAAATCTGCAAAACAGTTTAAAGGGTAAAGTGCTTAAAGAGATAAGGGCATGAACTGAAGCAAAAGAAAGGTCAGGCTCCTAGAGAGTTTAGCAGAGAAAAGTCTATGCATAGAGGGTAACTGATGTCTTAAATGGGACTCTGACAAAGACGTTACTGAAATCTGCATGACAACATCCCCACACTCCTTTTTTTGAACAGGGGAGTAAACAAGCCCTTTGGGAAGGGCAAGTGAAGATGAAGGTCCAGAGGGATGCTCAGATCCTACAGTGACAGGTAATTTATAGGTAGATTCAGGGAAAAGAGAAGTCTAAATTTAAATGGCATCAATACCATTCCTGTGCTTTAGTTAATAATGCTATTTTCTAGCAAGGACAATACCATCTAAAAGTTCAAACTCCACTTTTCCTGCAGGACTAAATTCTCTTGAAGACAAACAATACTTTACACTTCTATACGCCTTTGTGTATTCATAAGTGAAGCTATACATGTTAAATAATCAGTTGCCCCATTAGAAAAGTAAAACTATCAATCATCAGAATTTTTCCTGACCGGCGTGTCTCCTCCACAGCTCCGTGAAGCTGAGGACACGGGTGTTATGTGTGCTCCCTGGGGACATAAGGAGCATCACGTTCACATCATGAAAGCAAAATGCGCTCTTGCTCATTAGATTACATATCTGTCACAACACACTGGTCAATCTTTCAGTGTGACACTTTCAGCCTGCCCAGAACAAAGAATATAAATGCCATCAAAGCACACCACAGAGCAGCAAAAAGCTTTGTTTGGGGAAAAAAACCCACAAAGTGACCAAAAATACCCCCAGCAATGGAACAGAGATCCTGTCAGCACCATCCCCTCCTCCACCCCGGTGTCCTCTGCTTCTGATGTTCACACACAAAGATGGCTACAAACAGTTGGCACAGTGCTTGCCATAAAGAATTGGCATTGGCATTCGCCGTATTTTTGGAAATGTAGTCAGAGAGCTAAATCTAAATTTTAACCTACAGAAAAATCAGACAGGTTTGCAGGTCTCAGCTCACCAGATTTGCTCTCCCCAAAATTCCCAATCCTAATGAATGTACTTGGAAATTATTTTCCACAGAATAACTACCCTGTAGAGGAGGGAAACACAGGCTTGCTGCAGCTTTCCTTAGGGTATGTGAACATTCAATGAAATCCTCCTACTTGATTAAAACCCACCAAACACAGGACAGGAAGAGTTAGTGAGCCTAATGCTGTGTTATCTCATGCACCTCCTCAAAATTTATGTTTCTGCTAAAATGTTGGTGATTCTTATCTTTATTTTTTCACTCTCTTGCTGGTCTGATGTTAAGCAGAGAGATAACAAGGGGTTTAAGGCAAGAGATTGTCTTTTATGCTGCAGAACCTCATTGCTATAGAATATATAATAGGACCTTCTAAATGTATTGATTTTGACCTACCTACCTATTGAACAAATTGCACCACTAGTATCGCTGAGCTGCACCAAACCCCAGGAGGGTCTTGCCCTGTAAGGGCAGAGGCACTTGGTCCCCAGCCTTACATTAGGGACCCCAGCCGAGGAGCAAGGCAGATAGATAGTCGGAGCTGCCCACCCTGCCATCCATTCACCTTTTCTACTGACTCTCACGATGTGGGCCTCCACTCAACACGTCCCCTTTCTGGATTGCTCCCTTTGGGGCAGTTGATCCATCACCATTCACAGCACAGGAATCCTATGGATGGGATTTGTCTTATCTCACTTGAGATATCTAAAGGTTAGACATCTAAATCTGAGCCAGTCACCCCAGGCTCTTTTTCGTCAATGGAGAGAAATAGGTCAGAGGGATGAGTCTCTGGAGCTGCTTATCTCATAATGGTGTGAATCGTCCTTTAAATTAAGCCTTTTCTATGATGTTAGAGATCAAGTTTATGCTGTATTGCCTTATAGCTAATCCTTACACTAAGGTACCTAATAAAGTCTCAGGCATGACCTGTGACCATGGTATGACTACAGTTCTATGCTTTATTCAAAGTGGATCCTTGTAGTTTCTCCTGATGGAAATTTCCTGTATTTTTAACTCTAGTTTGAGGCTGAAATGGAGAAATGGTCACTATTTATATTTCAAATGGTATTTTCTAGGGTTTATCTATAGCAAAAACCTTGTAAGCCTTTCAGAATTTGAAATTTCCACAAAAACGTCACATATAAAAAAATTACGAGATGTTCTAGAGACTGAAAAGAATTAATTTTAAAATAAAAAATAGAACTGATCAATAAAATGTATCATATTCTGGTGTGGTTTATTTTCCTAGGCAGTGTTTCAATACAAATATTTCCTCCATAATGTGTTGAATGGAATAAGAGAGGTTAAAAAAAACAAAGCACAGCAAAATCTCACAGCACTAAATTCTAATGAATGCAAAGACCTTGAAAACATCAGTGGCTCTGCAAGCCAAATGCTGATCTCTTTGATAAAATATGCAGGAATAAAATGGTTAGCAGTTGAAATGCTGTGGCACAATGATAATTACTTTGCACCTGTAATTCTATTTCTCATTTCCCTATTTACTGTCTGATGTTTTTGTTTATCACAGAGTCATATTCCAGTCTCTTCATTTGTAGTCTGTTTCTGGAAATAACTTATGCTGAATGCTGAAAGACACAAAAGACCATGATGATACATTAAACAATATTTCTTTCTCTCTCTCTCTCTTTTTTTTTTTCCTAAGCAGGAAAGGTTCTGGTCCTCTCATTTTTTTCTTTTTGTCTTTGTATTTTTTTTTTAAATAATTAATTCCTGTGTGGAATCTCAGGATTTGTTCCTATCTCATTTATATACAATCTCAACTACTTTTGGCAATTGTTAACATTATTATTTTACCATCACCATTGTTGTTAGGCTTCAAATTAAATTGTGTAAATTAATAAGCTTGTATGGAACTTATCTGAATGGAAACAAAAACATAATTGAGGTTTGGAAAATTAGTATTTCTGCTCTGGATGGCAGAAAGGGGTTTGCTCCACACAAGTCACAGAAGAGAAGATGTTCTGGAGGCAAAGGGAGTTCTCAGTTGTTTTTTAGTGAGGACTAAATTTTGACTGAACCACTAAAGTTGGAGGCACAAAAAATTAGCAGTTTTAAGAACTGAAAGAAGTCTGAAGAGGAAAACTGAAAAATTTCACTTCTCCAGAATAAGTGTAGATTCAGTTTTGTATGTAGAGATGAAAATCAGGCTTAAATGCAGGCATCAGAGCTTGCTGTCCTGAATGCTTCTGATCTTTGCTGGCCATTGTAGCTCACACTCAAAAGTTAAAAATGTTTTCATGACATGCTCAGGAGCTCTGCAGTGGACCTTGATCAGGACCTGGGGACATGTCTTCGTCGCAGGTAAAGTTGTCGCCAACAGGACAAGATAACAGTGATGAAGGAAGTGTTGGAGCAAATGACAAAAAAAAAAAAAAAGAAAAAGAAAAAAAAAGAAAACAAAAAGAAAAGGCAATTTGGAGATGTCTTAGCCAGGAGGCACCCCACGTGCTGTTGACACTACCCTTGAGGAGGAGGGAGGAGTACATAGGGTCAGCTCAGGATGGGTGGCTACTGCAGAGCAAGAAAGCAGCCTTTGAAGGTGAACCTCCTGGCAGCAGAGCAACACTAGGCTGACTTTTCATTTTCTGCATGTCACAGGCTGAGAGGAGTCCCATAATGTCGATTAGTGAGCACTTGTCAATTGTTTATTATATAATGATGCTCCTATGCATTCAGCATAGTCTGTCGACTGTCCATGGGTAGTAGAGGGAGGAAAGCTTGAAGGGAGAAGAGATCCCCAAGCACAAGATAGATAGAAATATGAATACTTATAAGCAGACTTTGACTGAAGACGATAGTGGTATCTAAACCACTGAGCATTGCTCACTGAGTTAATAGACACCTATGGAAGCAAATTACAGTCAGGACCAGTAATGAGAGGTTCAGGATGTGTCTTGAATGAAGGATGAGATATGTTGCTTTCATGAAGAAGAAAGAAGAAAAAATTCTCAGCCTTCTCCTCATCATACATGTCTTCCCTTCCTATTAGATATACTTTGTATATTTATATATGTTGAAAGTTAATTTGTTGTCTCCAGATTCTTGAAAAAGTTTCTATATGAATAGTACCAGTTAGGCAAACTATAGGTGTACTCTTTTTGCTTTCAATATTTCAGGCAACAAAGTTTGTGCTCTCTGTTTTCTGTATTCTTACCTCCATTTACCGCTATTCTTCAGCAAACTTCTTCACTGTAATCTATTCGTCATTTTTGTGGCTTGCTCACTCTTCTACCAGAAGATAATGTTGACAGATCACCACCACCGAATCTTTTAGAGCCATCAGTGTCACTTCTGAAGTGGCTGAAAGTTATTGCAAAGTCTTCTCCCTTGGTGACTGTTGGGCTCCCATCTAACTATTCAGCTGATGACTGAAAGAATTAAATTTTAGTTTCTTGTATGACTGAATTCAGTACTAAGCTGTATCACCCAGTAAGACAGTATGGGCTACACAGCAATTTTCAGAAGGAAATAAAGGCTTAATGGTTGGTAACATATGTACACACTCAAGGAAGAAGAGGGGGGGAAAAAAAACCCAACGTAGAGAAAGGACCACAGGAAGAAGGGAGCTTATACAAAAGGGCAACCTAAGACAAGGAGAAAGAGCACGTGAACCAGAGAGTAAAGCAAAACAAACAAAAAATAGGGTAAAGAGTAAAAGACCAGGCTTCAGAAGGAACATTTTTGAGCACTACTGCAGCCAGTATACATACTGAGAAACAGTAAGAAAGAGCTACTACAATTCCCATATATATAAGCTGGGTAATCAACCACCAGTTATGCTCACAGGCCACCCTTAGCTGGTGAACGTCATTAGCACTAAATAAAGGCCCTGCCTTCCAGGAGACCCCCTGATAGTCTTGTAACACCTAAGCATGGCACCACTGAGATGTTAGCTTATTTCATCTTCAGAAAGTAATATATATTTTTTCAGAAATATCTGAGTCTTTGGAAACTTGCTAGACTCTCACCTCTTCTCTTGCCTTTGTACACCTGGATGTTTAAATCACTAACTGACTCAGTAATAGGCAGAGAACAAAGTTAAGTAATTTGTGCCTACCTTTTGTAAATAAGGGCAGAATTGCTATAGTAACAGCAGAAGGCACTCAGTCACTGTGACAAAAATGTGGCAACCTGCTAGAAAAGGCTAATGAGGGAATTCAATTTCAGCTGAATTTCATTAAACTCAGCCTCTCCCCACTGCAAGGGGGGAAAAAAAAGATGTGGTCAGTTAGGTAAAGACTAGGCTAACGTTATCCTAATTTGGAAGTGAAATTTGTCTGAAAGAGGTGAGAAAGGCTATAAAATAGATGGACAAGGAGAGAACCCTAGATAAAGGAAAAAAAGGCATTGGTCTATTCTGTTATGTCCCCACCTGACTTCTCCACTGTGAAGGTAAGCTCCCTGCTTTCACTGGACCAATATATTTGATAAGAGTGCTATAAATTTCTGTATTGTGGCTTTCTCTTTGCGTCCTATGCCTAAACTATCAATTTTACTCAATTCCTCCTTCCCTTCTTCTTTCTGTTGGTGTGGTGGGTTGACCCTGGCTGGATGCCGGGTACCCACCAAAGCCGCTCTATCACTCCCCTCCTCAAATGGGCAGGAGAGAGAAAATATAATGAAAGGCTCGTGGGTCGAGATAAGGACAGGGAGATCACTCAGCAGTTACTGTCATGGGCAAAACAGACTCGGTTTGGGGAAAAAAAAAATAATTTATTACTAGTCAAATCAGAGTAGGACAATGAAAAATAAAACCAAATCTTAAAAGCACCTTCCCCCCCACCCCTCCCTTCTTCCCTGGCTTAACTTTACTCCTGAATTCTCTACCTCCTCCCCGCCAGTGGTGCAGGGGGACAGGGAATGGAGGTTGGGGTCAGTTCATCACACGCTGTTTCTGCCGCTCCTTCCTCCTCGGGGGGAGGACTCCTCACACTCTGCCCCTGCTCCAGCGTGGGGTCCCTCCCACGGCAGACAGTTCTCCACGAACTTCTCCAATGTGAGTCCTTCCCACGGGCTGCAGTTCTTCACGAACTGCTCCAGCGTGAGTCCCTTCCACAGGGCGCAGTCCTTCAGGAACAGACTGCTCCAGCGTGGGTCCCCCGCGGGGTCACAAGCCCTGCCAGCAAACCTGCTCCAGCATGGGCTCCTCTCTCCGTGGGGCCACAGGTCCTGCCAGGACCCTGCTCCAGCATGGGCTTCCCACGGGGTCACAGCCTCCTTCAGGCATCTGCGTACTCCAGCATGGGGTCCTCCATGAGCTGCAGGTGGATATCTGCTCCACCGTGGACCTCCATGGGCTGCAGGGGGACAGCCTGCCTCACCATGGTCTTCATTCACCAGGGGCTGCAGGGGAATCTCTCTGCTCTGGTGCCTGGAGCACCTCCTCCCCCTCCTTCTTCCCTGACCTTGGTGTCTGCAGAGTTGTTTCTCTCACATAACCTCACTCCTTTCTCCTGCTGCAATTTCTACTCCCTGTAAGTTCTTTTCCCCTTCTTAAATATGCTATTACAGAGCTGCTACCACTGTCATTGATGGGCTTGGCCCTGGCCAGTGGTGGGTCTGTCTTGGAGCTGGCTGGCATTCGCTCTATTGGACATAGGGGAAGCTTCTAGCAGCTTCTCACAGAAGCCACCCCTGTAGCCCCCCCACTATCAAAACCTTGCCATGCAAACCCGATAGAGTTGGAAAGACTGGGGTTTGTAGCAGAGCCTCAGCCATCAGGGGCACCAGTCATGGTCAGAAATGGGCTGATAATTCAGGAAAAGGCCAGTAGGACCTAGTATGGAGTCTATAATTATTAACAATAGCATTGCTGAGGTAAAGAGACTCAGATACACATCAGAGAGTAAGTAGATTGACGTGCACCATGCAGCACCTAGTAGCCACGTTGAGTCTTGGCCACAGTGTTCGTCTTGGAGACACCTTTGAAGTCATTCCCCTGGCAATGCCTTCAAGTCCCTCTGAAATTCAGGTTGATTTGCAAACACGTATGAGTACAGGCTTAGGTGTGTGAGTTCAAATACTCAAGTTTGACACTTTGGGTATAAATAGCTTTAGGGGACGATTATATACAAATGCTTTCAGAAGTGCTTTGTTATCTCTGGCTATAAAACACTTAGAAGAAACAAAGTGTTTCCATTAAGAATGCATTTTCTTTGACCAATGTTGAAATACAGGAAAAGAAATAAAACTCCAAATCACCCTGTTGCAATTACTTAGGCAACGTGCTTTAAACCTCAGTCCAAGTGTGGTCTGTTCCTACAGTTGCTGAAAGTGGAAGGTTGTCACCTGGATTTATGAGCCTGCCTATTACAAAACATTTATGGGCAACTATAACTGCTGGCCGCTAAAGCAAGTAAAAACTGATATTTAGCTCAAGTAGTCTGTCCCCTACTTTCTGTTGAAATGCAAGCATTGTTTTGTAGCTCCAGGCCATGAAAGAATAGAAATACATGACATGAAAAGTTCCTATACACTTTTTTTATCTTCTTTCTTTGTCTTTTTCTTTTCTGTTCCCAGGAGAATTTATCTTTCAGTCATGCTCAGCGTCATTTTTCACAACTGAGTAGCTTTAGCCTGGTTATAAGAAATGCTCTTTCTGGCTATAAAAATGAGTAATACTTTAGCGTTTTTTTTTGTTCTTGGGGGGGCGGGAATAGAATCCAACCCCTTGCTATCACTAGGGGCAGGAGGTCAGGTGTAATTTGTACATTTTAGATTTCTAGCCATATAAATATTGTTTTCCAAGAAGGTGCCACTTCAAAATGAAAAATTAGAAGAAAGCAGTTGCTGTATTGGAAGAAACAAAGCCAAAAATAATCTTGGGGGGGGGGAATCTTTTCCATTTAGGGGGGGTTTGTGACTATCTAGGAATATGTTGATAAAAACCACATGAAATATTAACTGAAAAAAATATTTCAAATTCTAATTCAGACAATGAAATAACTTCATATTTTAATATAGGCAACCATGCCATTAGAGGGTGAGGTAACAGCAATACTACAGTGTTTTACTAAAATTGGAATGAACATTTATTCATATTAACAACCTTACACAGAAGTCTCTGATTAAAAATCCTTGGAAATTTGGGCGTTTGCTGTCCAGTCACACTGCAACAGTACGTAAACTTCTCAGTTCCTGACATACTTGTTCTTCTGTGCTGGGAAAGCATTATTAGCCCCATTTAATAGGTGAGGGCCTCTCTTGCAGTGAGGCATAAGCATTGTAAGAGATACAAATGACAAAGCAATATGCAGAGTGAGGAATCAAGCTCAGGTTTTCCTAGTAGAGATAATGAAAGACTATCTGCTTAGTCATGTACTTGGTTTGGTTTACTAGTACCATTTATTGAATTGTTACTACTAGCAAAAACACAAAGGACCTTTTTTGGTGTTTTTTTCCAGATTTGGAAAAAACCCAAGTGACTCACTTTATCAATGACAAAAATCTGAACTGCAGATTATCCACTTATTATTTTTTCTCCATTTTGAAACAGTGCTTATTTTGAAATGTCCCAATGTCTAATGTAATGAAATGTTTTTGAAGAGGTGAGACCCTGAAAATGAGTTGAAATACTAACTTTTACTCAGAAGCAAAGTGGAAAAAGCACCATCAAAGCAAAGGCTTCCTTGTTCACCAATTCTTCTCCCTGGCATTTTAAAGTCCCAAACCATTGTCTTTATCAGACAGCAACAGAATAAGTTTTTAAGATCATATCTTGTTTTTCTACAATTATGAAAAATCCTATTTAATTAGGGCTATGTGTAATACTTCAGTTTCTCATTCCAGCGTATCTTTCAATTCACTTCAGGCTAAAAAGAAAAATAACATATGTTTTCACAGAGGATCATTTATGGATAAGAAAACATTTGAGTTTGGTTGTTTTAGCTTTGCAGTACCATCAGTTATATCAGGGAAAACATGGGAGTTAAGTAAATGACAAAACTACTCACTCTAGACTCCTTTGGCGATATATGAGGATCATTGGACTTGGTCTGAAAATGATTCAGATGGCTTAAGATCTGGAAGCATCCCTCTCTAGTATCAACTGTAAAGAGTCCTTTGGGTGACTGAAGTGGGAAGATTAAAGTTAAGGAAGATCAATCAAGATTGAGCTAATATTGATTCCAAATTGGTTCCTGTTTTATCTTCTGCAAAATGGAAAGCACAGAGTGCTTGCACAGCTTTTGCTGCTTAGAGGCTGGTTTGTGGTGTTCAGATTGACACCTTGTTTGTTTGTTTTTTGGTTTGGTTTTTTTTCTCCCCATGCAGGATTTTTTTTGTTTTGTTTCATTTTAATGAGCACAAAGGAAATTCAAGGCTCTTGATTGCTGGATACTCCCTTTACCCTGGGGAGCCTTCATTCACATGAGGAAATTCATTATTGCTAAAAGGATTGCTGTTGTAAACACTCAGTCAACATAATGAGGGTTGCACAGCCTCCTCCCCAGCACTTCCAACAACAGTTTAAATAGCACTAAATATGTATTTTATGGTAGTTAGTATAATGCAAGGGAGAATGCGGTGCTTCATCTTATGAAGTGAGATCAGATGACCCCAGTGAGCTTGGCTGAGTACCTTGGGAACTGGTACTGGCTTTTTGGGAGGGACCCAGTTAGTGCTCTGGGTTGCAGCTCAAGTGGAAAGTAAAATAAAATCAGGTCCAGCCACAGAAACATGTACACCCAGCTCTCTGGTATTTCAACACGGCTGTACATGCCACCTCTTATTGGCAAAGTACAAATTGAGGGAAAGTCCTGTGACCACTGTTTGAGTGCTTCTGGTGTGCAACAATGTGTTTGTAAAACACTACTGCCTCATTCAAAGAGCGTACTTGGTTGTGGGCAGACTCAAACATGAGGAAGATGCTGATCAAAAGCACCTCCTCTATTTCAGGTAGCAAGGAGATAGATGTTATTTTTATTTTGTTATTACCCTCCCCTCTTAACCCTGTCCCATCCCCTTAACTTGGCCAGTATCTAACTTTTTCTGTGCTTTCAATTATCGACACAGAAAGACTATTTCACACAAGGAAGCTAGCTTGTCTCTAACCCACAGTTACAAAAAGATGTTACAAGGCCTGGAAAGGAAAGCTCACGGGAACAGAAGTTTCAACAGGCACGGATGTCATTGTATACAAGAGTGACAAGATCTCTTGCTGAATAGTAACAGAAAAAAGAAGATAAAGAAATAGCAGGGAGTTTACAGAAACAGTGTTAAATGCAGCCACTTGGTTATACTTCCAACTGGAAAGAATTGCTCTTCTATTCTTGTTTTCAGATCTGATCATAATGACTGTCACTATTATGCAGTGTCCCATTTTCTTTTAATAACTGCAAAACCATAATGAGATTTATTTTACAACATTGATAAATTCTTAAGAAAATGAAAACACAATTAACCTAAGCTGGTTAATCTCTTATACATCTTAATTTAGTGTATTTTCCTTTCTCAGAGTGAGCTTGACCCTCGCATAAGAGCCAGTGATTGCAGGGCCTGTGATGAAGAGAGAGACAGATCCTTTCAGAGAGAGATAAGTGAATCCTGGAGAGCTGGAGGATTTGTAAAATCAGTTCAACACTGAACCTTTCACCTAGTCCTCCAAAAAAACAACTCCTGTTAATGCAAAAATAATTTCTCACAAACAAATGAGAACCCACCCTCTGCCCAAAAAATCCAACACATTTTTAGCTAGAAATAAACAGAAGCACAGCCTGTCTTGTGTTCTCATTCACAGCTTCTTTATTCTGCCTTAATGTAAATGACAGTCAGGTCTTCGCATTTATCTTCCATCCAGCTCATGCTGTGTCTCTTTTTTCCTTTTTAACCTTGTTTTTAATGGATTTTCTTTACCTTTTTGTACATTGGTGGAGATAAATCAGGAATGAATTTGGACCTGGTCTTCCTCTGCATAGGTGATGATTTGTATCATGCAAACCGAGCAAAATCACTTGGAGAAATAGGAGATGTCAGTCAGGAATATAAATAGGAATTTTCTCAAGAAGGTGACTGGACTAAGACTATAATTTTCCAAAGAGTGTGCTTGTCCTGAAATAGAATAAGTATAATCAGATCATGAAACATAATAGCTTTCATAATATCTTTTTAATGGCTTTTTGTTTGTATGTTTTGAGAGATGTGCACTCCTATAAACCTCTCTGAGAAAGGAAATAATAAAAGGTATTGGAAATGTAGTGCTGCAAGTGCTTCCTGCAAGATATGTCCAGACTAAATATTTTTATAAACCCATCCAATTTAGTAATACTTTAGTAATATTAATCAAAATTAACAGGGTAGCAACCTAAAAGTGTATATCCTTTTTAAAAAATGTTTAAACTTCTGCTCGTCCCTGACACAAGTACATACGTGCCTTTGCAGAGTCAGGCCCAAGTACATGAGGAAAATCTGACTGTTGTGTCTTCTCTCCAGTCTCGCCCACAGTTTTCCAGCTTCCCTCTTTGGCTACATTGTGTCTGGAAGTCAAATTATCTCATACTTTGAAAATATTTCAGTTGATGCAGTTCGAGTGTCTACTGCAATGTTTCACTAGAACGAAACTTCAGCATTCAAATCATCCTGTGAAATGGAGGATTGCTTAGAGTAAAAAGCATGAGATGAACACTTCAGTTAGACTTCCAGCCTCCTGTAGTGTGGGACCTTCTTACCAGCTTGAACTGGGCTTTTACAGGAGCTAGAGAGGCTTGGAGAAACTGGAGCTGCAAGTGCTTAAACATATACATATATATATATATATATATATATGTATTTTGGATTCCAGTGGGGAGAATTGATAATTTCACAGGAGCTCTTGGGAACTCAGGTTGACTTGCAGATGTAATGTTCTACATCTACTGACTATAAGCTATAGTAACAAGTACATCCTACAAAAAACTTGCTGCCACTCTTGGTCTTTCCAGGAAGCTCTCCCTATTGCTATTTCCTTATTCCCCTTTCTCTGATCTACTTGTCTTCATCTCCATAAATTTGAGGTGCAGACTTTGCCATAATCCTTGTGCCTCCCTCAGAACGGTTTGATCTTTACACCCCACCTTGCATTGCACTGGCCCAGACCTTGGAAACACTTGAAATCTTACATGAAAGCTTGATTATTTCTTTTAAAGACTCAGCCCAGAGTGAGCATTGCCTTATTCAAGTCTCTTGTGATTCAGGCACCGGACTAGGAGGTGAGGGGGAAAAAAAAAAAATCTCTAAACCAGAGAAGGGCTTCACCACCAATGTAGTCAACATGGTGACACGCTGGTGCATTCTTCAATTCATTGGAGGCACATCCATGGTGGGCAGGAGGCTTTGGGTGGTTCACCTGGCCCTCTACTTGCTGACCCATGTTTCTGATGAAAGGGTAATCCCAGCACCTGCCCGTCTTCTGTAAAGCACATTGAAATCCTGTTTTATGCTTTGAACAAACGCTGTTATTGACTCAAAGGGACGGTTCCACCTGAGTGGCAGGTGATGGTGGGGGCCCTGCGCTGGGTCCCCAAGGCTTGGGCTGCCTGTCACTCCACCGTGCACAATGGGCAGAGTGGCAGGCCCTTAACGAGAACGGCTGTAGCAGGCAGCAGTCTAATAAAAGTAATCCTATTTACAGCCTGCCTTGAGATGTTGCTGTGAGTTGAAAAGTTCACCTCTGGCGGTTTCCTGGGCTTGTCACCTTTTCTGCCATTTCTCTTGCATATAGCTCAAAGGCGCGGGTTTTTATTAAATGGGAAATAGAAATAATAAAGGAAAAAAATACAAACTAAAGCATCTTCTTGAATATGGCAGGAGTCCCATCTCTTGGAGTTTAATGGAAGCACATTTTTGTCTCCCTGTCAGAGAGACAAAGCAGTTCTTATAAACCTAATCTACAATATCACATATCCTTTGTATGTGGCTGATATTATTATCTCCTATCCATGGGCGTTCAATCCTAACTTAATTAACTTGGCAAGCAGAACTATTGTGCTGTGGCACAGTCAGTGTCTGTTACGCTCACAAACCATCCTACCCAGCTGGGTATCAAGACTCTTTAGCTGCCTACACTTACTTTTGATCTGTGTGACATACAATAAATCCAGTCAGCAACCCCATAGAGCTTGGCTCTATATCACCACTTTGAGGAATGGGCAGACTGCTTTTTTTTTTTTTTGCCTTTTCTGTAAAATTAAAAGCCTTCTCTGCTCACCGGATGAACCCAAATGAGGCCTTATTGTTCACTATTTGATTATATTTCTTAAACCATTGTGCAGAAGATCAGAACTTAGGGACTATGAATAACCACTGGAATGGCACATTAACATTCATACAGTGGTGGATTCAGATTTCAATTACGTAGCTGTAAAAACAGAGAAGAATCTGGTCTGACATGGTTTGGCACTCTAATGTGAATGAGAAGGACATGGGGATTGATTGACTAGATTTTTAATTAAGGAAATGAACCTGACCCTTTTTTGAGGTTTGAATGATTTCCAGGAATCAGCATCTCCTCTGTTCCCTCTCCATTGATGTTTGTTCATCCTCATCATATTCTGATCTGCCAAATTTTAAATGGAGAGAGAGAAGTGCTAAAATATGATAAAGATCTTGCAGCATGTCTGGAAGACTAAACTCTCATAAAAATAACATCTTACTGTAGTCTTCTAGGCTATAGTAAATGAAGAAAAGGATCTTGTTAGATTGTCAAAACTCTTTACTAATTTACCTTATCTTCAATAAATTTAAAGTCATTCTTTGATATTTTGGAAACACTTTAATGGTAAAATCTTCCTAATTAAAAAAATTAGTTTCCTCACAAAAGTCACTTCAGCAACCAAAATTTGACAATGTTCAGGTAATAAAGTAAACATTTTCAATTGCAATCTCTGCCACCGCATATACATACAAATTATGGGCAAGATGAACAGTACGTAAAATTTAGATATTGTTTTAGGAGTGCAGTATTTTTGCTACAAAAATCAAGAATAATAAAAAATTGTTAACACTTTTCATTAAAAATGTATTTGTAGCTTTATATATGTATCTCAAATTAATTGTCAACAGATGAAGTTAAAGAACAGCACTAAGAATCAGTGACATTAGGCTTTTTGTGGCATGTGTGTCGAATAGTCACTACTTAAATCTGAAAGCTCTATTCCAGGAGAGAGAGAGGAAAGACTGGAGAAATCTGAACAGCTACCACGTCGGGGAAAGGAGGAATTTATTTCAAAATCTTCTGTAGGACTTTGTTATGGGACAAATTAAAATCAATACTTCTCATTCTCTGTGGGTAATGATAGCTGTGTATCATAGGTTAACTAAAGTTAAAAACCAAGAGCCATTTTTCTGTTTAGTCATTTCTGCAGGGAAAATATGTTGCACTTTAAGTGAAAGTGAATGGGTATGTTTAGATACAGAGTTACTTTGAGATGTTAAGCTCTGCTTGGTAAAGCTACATCTAAATGTTGGAAGCAGAAAAGAAAGGCTAGTCTGGCTTAGAGAGAGAACGCATTACAAAAACTGCTCTTTAAACTTTTGACACCACAACAGTTTTACAAGCTAGTATTTTTAACTGAACTTTTATGGGTTCAAATTTGACTAGAGGATGTACATGTAACCTTATATCAAACTAAGATCACTAATTCCTGCAACAAAATAATTTGATTGTAAAACTTGAATATAATTTCAGACATTGTAACACCTATCTGATGTAAGCCAGGTGTTTCTTAAAGCTGCTTCTGGTGTCATTTTGAGCTATAAGGTCTTCTAAATATTAAAGACAAGGATGGCCTGGGGAGGGGAGCAATCTCCCATTGTTGAATGACCAAAATAGGGAATATATGTGCTAAAAGCAGAAAGAAAATGTGATTAAAATAGTAGATTCGAAATCGGGCTATTGTAATTAGAAATGGATTTGAACCAAACTCCAGACAAAAAGCCATTTGCACATCGTTCACTTTGGAATTTATGCATTAAGAATGCAGTGGACCAAACTTTCCTAATAGCGACAAATTTATGTAAATACATACTTAGCAGCTTCTCAGACACAATTATCTTTACTTTGTTACAACATCTGGCAGCTGAAAGCTAAAGATTAGGAAGTATGTTGGGAGTTCGCTGGGGACTTGGCCACTCATGCATTCCACCAAAACTGGGGTGAGTTGGGAATAACTGTGATTACCCAAAGGTAATAGTGGTGCTAAAAATGAAACAGACTAAGCTGGTCCTTTTTTATTTTACTTTTTTTCTTACAGAAATTGATTATTTCACAGAAATATATTAACTTACAATTTTTAAAAAAGTATTTATTTTATGAAACCAAAACACTGAGAACAGGATCATCTTGGTTGTATTTACCTCAAGGTATCCAGCCTAAGTAGTTGTTTAAGCTCCTTTCAATAGTCCGTGCTGAAAAATAAATGTTCCCAAACACACTTCATCCTATCCTAATACGGATGTCTGAGGCCACTAATAACGCCTTGAAGGTGTTGATAGCTCTCATTTGAGGACACAAATAACCTAGATGATGACCTTAGGTCAAATTGAAAGAGTGATTCACTGCGTGTCTATTAATTGTGCGTTCTGCTGAGTGTCCAGCTCCCTCTTCAAGTGGTTTTGGTTTTTTTTTTATAAGACCTGTGTTGTATCTGCCAGCTATGTCTCAATCGGAAGATATTTCTAATGGTACTTAGATTTCTATCTGTGAGAAGGTGAATCCTGCTCTTACAGTGGGACTTAGATGCAGGTATCTCCATTGTAAACTTCTGAAAATAGATGACTGAACCTACAGTTGAAGCCGCCTCCTTCCTTCTTTATACTTCGGGTGAGATGACTCTTACTTAGATGTTACATGAGGAGGGCAATAAGATGTAAGAGATTTCAGGTGGAATCCTTCATGTGTGCTGAATGTTTGAGGATGAGAGCATGACTGAGAGGCTCCCCTAATCAGATGAACGAAGGATTTAGGGTTTTTTTCCCTCAAATCCCTCAACTAGAGGGCTGTAGAAAGTTTCCTTTTCAGTTAACTTCTAAAGTGAGCTTGTAGCCTGAAGAGGTATGAAGACAGGTACTGGTACAAAACTGTTCCTTTCTATTCAGCCCAGCTGATAATCAATCTCACGCTCATTTGCTGTACATTTCTCCATAGATCTGTCTTGTATCTAGGACACTACAGCTGTCTTAGCGCACATCTGTGCGGCAGGTATAGGGACAACTGAGCAGGACTGGGTCATGATGAACCTGGAACGAGAGGTTATTTCCAAACACAATGGCAACTTCATCACACTTTCTGCTCTAAGTTGGCTGTATGTGAACTGCTGGGGATACGAAAGTTGTACAGATACTTCCCTCTCTTTGGTGCAGGTCCTCTTTGCCTTGCTCTGTCTGTGATAAAGACATGCCCCAAGGCTCTTACAAATGTTCTTCACACCACATCACGTACTGTGTTCAGCTGAGAAAGCTCAATGAGCATTGGATTAGGGCCAAGCAGTCACCAGGAAAGCACTTAATTTGACTGTCATTATCTCATAGCAGTGGAGATATGGTAAGCCTGACAGCTGATTTCCTACAGGATTCTGCATTTCATTTTTTCCTAGTAAGAAACAAAGCCAAAACTGCTCTCTGTTTCATCCCCCCTTATAAAAAAATAGTTGACATGGTTTTCTTTGGCTTACAGATTTGCCCTTACAGCCATGGGTTTCACCTACACAAACTTTAAGAAGTGAAAAGAAGCAAATGCAACCCTGCTGCATCTAATACAGTTATGATCTAGTCCCTCCATTGCTGCATTGGAGAAAATTAGTGTCATGGTGATGAAATCCAGCTATATCACAATTTCAAGTGATGCACTAGTAGCCATGGCAACAAGGTATTCCCTTCCAGTAAATGCCTGTAATGGTGCTTTTAAGATTGTACATCAAAGCCAAAGCATAGCGTTGAATCACCCTGGAGCAAATACTGACTTCAAAGCAAAAAGGTCAGAACAATAGGTTATTCATAAATAGAGAATAATTCTTCTCCAATTTACAAGTTTTTCTTTAGGATATGCTCTGAGATAAAAGTGGGAGCAATATAGTGGGTCTTGCACTACAGTTGTGTACTCTGAGGTTACTGTAGCACCTCCTATACTCTCCTGGCTTCCTACATGGCTTCTGCTACTCTCCCTGGGCCTGGTGCTCGTTGCTGTCCCTTTGAGCTCTATAACAGTCAATGTGGTTTAGTCTGAAAAGGGAGTTTACAGAACTTATAGGAATTGGAGGCAGGCAAAGAATTTAAATAGATGGTCTGAATGTTCTAGTCTAGCTAGGTGTTCTACTAGCCTTATTGTGAAATTTTAACACTAAATTGAAAAGCTAGGTGGTGAAAAAGCTGTTGAAGGGAAAAATAGTGCTTAGAAATGGCTTTAAAATAAAAAGAAATCTAAAAGATATACATGTCTGAGGATTACTAATGTTTTGCAAGGAATATTAAGCTTATTGCTAATTAATTCCACAAACCGCAAGAAAGTGAGGTGAAGAAAAATTCCTTATTACAGAGGAATTTTTTACGTCATTCATGCAGTACTGAGGCCTGCTACTTTTCCTGAAAACTGAAGCTCCACATTTTTCCTTTGTAAAATGATTTCTGTTAAATATCATTGTTAGAGTTACTCTGTTTTCTCTGAAATATCTTATTTTCATTCCCATACATTTACAATATAGTATCCTTTATTGGGTAGTGAGTGTAATGACCAGGTCAGGACACTGATGCTTGAGAGGATTTTAATTAACAGTAACTATGGAGAATATAATGAACTCACAACAGGTAATATTTGGCCGAATATCTGAAATGGCTTACTAAGAGGTCAAAGTTTCTTTTGTGACTGAATTCTTTATGTGGCAGATATTGCAAATACAGAGGTTGTCCTTTAGCTCTGTGTGCATATTTCTCTGTGTGTGTATGTGTGTGTGAGACAAAACCTACCACAATTCAGAATTAGGGGCATATGAATAATTGGAGGATTTAATAATTATTGTTTTAATCCATGGAGCATGAATTTTAAGATATCTTCCAACATTTGGAAACATTATGCCAACTCTTTAGAAACTGAATAAATTTGGAAAACCCATAAATGTTTAGTCATAGAGGCTACTAGACTATTGGGTTACTTATGTTTCCTGTCAATTTGCTGCAGGAAGCAATTTTGAACTAGCCATGTCTTGGTAAAGACTGTTTTCCTTCTTTGTGTGGGTGATATCGCTATTAAGGCCACTGAAGGGATGATGACAGTTTTGGTGCATGTGGGGAAAAAGTTAAAAATCACACACAAAAAAAGCAAGCCAGTAGCAACAATAGACCTGAACATAAATCTGAAACTTATATCTTTAGACAATGAAAGAATTGAAAATTAAGTTAGAAAGGTGTATATGTTATTGATGAATGTGAGATGGAACTTTCTAACAGGTACATCTCGTACAATCTCAGGTCTCCAAAGCCAATGTACTCAAAAGAAGTGACATGAGAAGCCTGTAGCTCAAGATACAATGAAGAGGAAGTGCTAAGTATCAGCTACTTACTGGTCATGGCAAACAGCTGAAGTCTTTCCCTTCAGCTTTTCAGTGACATTCTTTTCTTATTCAGCTCCACTCTCTAAACTCTCTATGCCATAGCCCATCTACTGCATCACATGGATGCCGAAAGCTTAGTTTAGAGTGAGGGTTGCATTCACCACTGACTAATTCCATCAGGTTTCTGTGGAGTTTTTCTTGCGTGTGTGTGTTTTGCTTAATTAGATGAGATGAGAAGACAATCGATTTTTTCCAAAAGTTCATACTTCTCACTCCTAAGTCACCAAACCTATTTAAACAAAAATAAAAATAACGTACCATTTGAACTATTTAACAAATCTTTTTCAAGATGGCAAATTATATATTGAGAATACAGACGTTCATCTTTGTAAAAGCCTTGATTCAAAGCAAATCATGTGCTGTTCGGTACTACTCAAAATTGTGGTCATTTTGCCCATACGAAGGTTGATAACTATAGTCCAATAATTGTATACTTATACTGCTGTTTGTCTGCTTCTCATTTGAGAAACGCAGCTTAATTAGAATTCCAAGTGTAATCCGTTTGTTTCACGGAAAAAGCTGCCAAGCGCAAGATCTGACATTCAAAACAAAATCAATACTTTTGTAGAACATTTAAACAGCTTGGGTAACATCACAGGACTGAAGTAATTTGCGTCATGTAGTAAAGCTCTAATTAAAGATGCGACAGGAGTAAGAATTGTATTTCTTCATTATTCAGTCTGCGCTTTACTGTTCGGTTCATACAAGGCTATTGATTAAACTTTCATGTTTATTATAGCTCCCCCCTCAATCATGAGTGTGAGAAATGAGAGTTAGGGTAGATGAAAAATATTCATTCCTTGTCAGGTATAAGAGACACTCAAGGTCAGATGCAGATAAGGAGAAGCAAGGAAATGGAAAGGTTTTGTTTAGTTAGTGGTGAGCTATAGATTAATATTTTTTCTTTTTTTTTTTTTTTTCTTTTCTCCAAGAAATATCCCTGAATTTATGTCAAGGGAGTTAGGTCTCAGTATAGTTCTTATCTGTTTAAAAAGTGTTAGATTTGATGAGCTCATAATATCTGAACCTAAAAGTTTCTTTAGCCTCTGAATTGAATTCTTAAGGCCAAACTGTGGAAGCTCATTTAGATGCCAAGATACCTCACTCTAGGCATAAACCTATTTCTCCCAGAGGAGCAATTCATGAGTTAAAATATAATTCGATATTGACTTAAAAGGGCAGCAGAGACTTACAAAAAAGTCATCTTGTCCACCTTCCTGCCTTAACAAGGATGTTTGCCAAACTTCTTAAAGACTTCCAGTGCAGGAATCCTATTCAGTAACCTCTGTAGAGCTCCAGTGATTCATTTGTTGTTAAAAAGACTTTCCTCATGCTTCCTCTCTGTGGTTGAAACCTTATTTTTCAGCTGTTTTACCTTGGACATAGAGCACATATTGTTCCTTTTCTCACTATTGCATTTTTTAATGTATTTGAAGCCAGTTATCCTGTTCTTACCAAACACTTGCTGGAATCCAGCTCTCAGTCCTGGGTTCATACCCTTTGGGTGTCTAATTGAGAGATGTATGTTAGAGGTCTAGTTGCCAAGTGGAGGTGGGTAAACCCATCCACAACAGTTTTGAACCTTAAGTGGAATGAGTCAAGCTAAGCTGGATGAAGCTCAGTTTAAGCATTTTGTTTTAGAAGGCTTTAAAGTCTTTATTCCATGTGGCAATAAGATTCTGAAGAGATAGAGGTAGGAAAAATAGAGAAAGTACAGTTACATAGGTCATCTTCCGGTTGTCTGCAGCTGAAAGTCAAGAAATGAACAAGTAAGCCCTGGGGCATCTTAAATAATTTTGAAGAGGTCAGGTATCAACCTTAGAGCTAAGCTCATTTGTTTCAAAAGGAGCTGAATGGCTATTTCAGAAGGAAGAATTGAAGAGAAGGATAAATACACCATCCAGCAATAAAAGAGAGAAAAAACAGAGCTTCTTTCATTGGACTTTCACAGGATTTAGAGGCTGAAGACTTACCACCCCTGGCTAACACGGAAGAATACCCAAAGAAAAAACTGCAGTAGGATTGGTCCTCTGGTTCCTGTTTTCTAGAATACCTGTCTACATCCATAACAGAAAATACAAGCCACGCCTGAAGTGTAAATGTTAAGGACTTTATTCAGTAGCCCTCACCTAGATGTCTTCTATGATCTGAGGTAGCACAGGCAGTGCTATCTGGTCTCCAGCTGTTGCTCCAGACGTGCCCAATCTCCCTCAGGTCCTGTGTGAGATCTGCCAGCACCATCTGGATTTTGTGGATACCTGAGGATCTCTCAAATGGTCCTAGGTCCCCTGAGTGTGGGCAACCAAAAGAAATCCTAAGTCAGTGGTAAAACTCTGCATGCTTTAAGAGATGGCCAAACGAGTCAAAAAACCATATGAAGATATTAAGGTCCAATCCTAAAAGCAGTATAGCTGCATCAGCATAACATTACAACAAGGATAATCGGCTTTAGCTTGCAGCAAAGAAAGCCTACTTCAGAATAAGTCGTCAGTAGTATCTCTGGGGTTTCTGCACTGGTGGTGGACGCACAGCCAGTAGGGCTAACTACGTTGAGGAAGGCTTGATAGGAATATGTAGAAACTTATTTGGAATAAGAAGAACAAGAAATGTTCTGGAACACATGTATTTATGTACAACTTAATGATGTTTTAAGACATGGAATCCTGCAGAGATGAATCTGTCCCAGTTCTAAAATTCTAGTCATTTAAAATTCAGAAGAATTCCTAAAAAAAATTATTTTGACCTTGAAAAGCCCAATTTTCTGGAATTCCATTATGCTTCCTGATGGGTTTCGACAAGTAAAGCTCATGGATATTAATGCAATTGCTACATGCATATCTGTTATTATACAGACTCAGTGGGGAGAAATCTTCTTGCTAAGCTGTTTCTACAGCACCTTGTACAGCGATGTTCTACTTCAACACCATTTTTTCTAATTGGATTGCAATAAAGATGATAAATTCAAGTATTTATACAGTTTCCATGCTATCGCTGATCTTGTTTTCTTTTACTTTCATTTGAAATGTGAGGATGATAAAGTGTACAGATGAAATTTTCTTTAATATCTTTAAAGAAACTATCCTTAATAGCAGTGTATTTAAGGAAAATGCAGTATTTAAGGAAGGTGCTCTGTCAAAAGAGGCATCTCAGAAAAAGACAAATTTGCTTATGAAATAACTGGGCAAATGGTGATAAAGGCTGCTATTCTTTCAAAGGAAGTGAGGATAAAAAGTGAAATAACAGTAAGATTTTCTTGCTGGCAGAGGTAATATTTAATAATAAAATCAGAGAATATGGACCTTTGGGAGTGATTTTTAGGGTTCTTTTTGTAAAAGATGAAATTATATAAGAACGAATATTATGGAACAGCTTTCTGGAATATATTTGCTGATAATGGAAATAAGGCTAGCTTATTCACTGAGGTTATACACTGAACAGTTCTGTGCTGTATTAAAAATTACTGAGTCTTTCAGAAGTAAGCTAATGCACTACATGTAACCATTCAGGTTCTGTTAACCATTAAACTAAATAGAATACTATTTCATGCATGATTTCATTCAGTTAGATGAAGAATGCAGCAGTGGGTCCGAAGAGGTAATGGGTAAGAGTGGAAGTTTAAATAAATAAATATTCCCTTTTGTTGGGAGGCATTTCCCTGTGATTTCAAATGCCTTATTAAGAGATCTTTATGGATACCCCACTAATGTGTGCCAGAAACATTAACAGATGATTCTGTCCTCTGTGTTGATAACACAGCTGTTTGTGTCCCTTCTGGGAGGAAAGAAACAGATTTTAATTGGCTACTGATGAACCTGAATTCTTTCTCACAGTAAATTCTTTGTTTCCCTGAAAACACTAGGTTGGGACATCCAGTCAGGCTAGCAAACTCCTGCAACAAATAGCAAACTTAAAATGTGGTTCACCTGAAGTTAGCTGTCATCTTTCCATTTTATTGATACCTCTTTTTGGATACTGAAGGGTGGGATCCATTGCATGCAAATCTAATAGGGCTGCTTCACTACTTCAGTAAGGGGAAAAGTAGTGCCATGCGGAAACACTGTGTAGATCTAGATGATGCCTACTAGTTCTAGTCTGAATTACTATCTCGTTTATGCTGCTCACCTAGATTATGCTGTTTCTCTGTTATACAGCTCTTTCTTCTAATTGCTAGCTTTTTCTGCCACTGAGCTTACAAGCATAGCTGTTCTGCTCAGTGCTTATGGAATAATACACTTTTAAACTATCATGAAGAAACTCCTAAATTTCATTCAGGTTTCTTGCTTATTTTTTCCTCCAGTCAGTATTCCTTATAACTTTCCTTTGTTCTGGGAAAACAGACCTTTTGAATCTCTAAGTACATATATTACTTGTGAATATCGGTTTCTGTTTTTTCATATTAGGAGTAATTCAAATGTTTAATTTTTTCCTGACAGTCATCAACTTCCATACATGCTTAATTTCTCCTTAGTCACCATAATATCTCCCCAGTAGTTATCTCATGAGGGGAGGAAAGTACACTTTTTAGGATGTTTTTGCATTTTGAGCTCTGCTAGAGCTATTGCATCAAGTGCAGTTTGTAAAGATAGAACATATTTAAATTTAAAATAGCTTAGGGAAAGGTAACATGAGAGGTAGGCTGGCACGTAACTCACCAGGTCAACTGCCAGAAATTCCCTTGGCTGATGAATTGTGGGGTTTAGAGTCAAATGACCTATGCTATGTCCCTTTTTCTGGTATCAATACCTAAGTTAATGGTTTATAGTAAGGTTAGATACACCCATGTGCGTTGCACAGGTGATTTCTGGAAGGTTAGGGACAGTCAACTCAGCCTGGGGATTTTAGTGAAAGTTATGCTATGCTAATTCATTCGTTAGTGTCAGGCAAGGAGGCGAGTCAATCCACATGTAGCAATTGCTCTAAATACATGCAGGAAATCATTCCTGTGTTGAACAGTCTGGCTGCAATTATAAAAGCACAAATAATTTTCTGGAGTTACATTCAAATAAGGCATATTGATGTTCAGCAGCAGTAAAAAAAGCTTAGCATAAACACTTACAGAATTTTATGAGACTGACTTTGTATTATAATGCTTTTAAATCTTGTCAGAATAGGAATTTTGAAGTATACTGTAAAGAATCCTTAACAAGAAAGCTTTAATGTATTATACATATGATGGTATTAGTGGTAAGTCCCCGGGTCTTCCCTTGCAAATTTAGAATATCCCAGAGAAGTCTTCAAGAAACTATGCCACCTAAAAGTTTCTCAAGCTATATCAGAATTTTAAGAAACATCATAGTTAACACAAACACCTCTCCCCACTATCTGACTCACAGACTCTTTTTTTTTTTTTTTACCATTTTTACAACTGTACTCTTTATTAGAACCCTATGTATTTTACAGCAATAAACACTGGCATGGTGGTACAAGACTGTGTTGCTGAAATTTGGCAGCATCTTTGATCTTTGTCTTTGTTTTTGATTTGTGGATATACTTATATTTACAGCAGAAACCTTTCTATTTCCTTTAAAGGTCTTGACACAGCATCACTTTATCTTTGTGTACAGTGCAGAATTTATAGCTTACTGAGATTGGTCAAGGTTTTCTGCTCTCATTTCCTTTTGTACATGAGGTATTAACCAATCATTTAAGCAAAATGCCCATGCAGCATTCATGCACTTTACAAAGCAGTAGGACAATATAACAGAGCAATACTATTGAAGATAGCCCTACAAATTAGAAGCAAATGTGATCAGCTGGCCTTGAGGGTCCATTTAAATGAGGAAAACAAGATGGTCTTTATTTCTTTAGAGAGGCTAATCTACAAATAAATGACTGCAGAAAGAGAGAAACTGTTCAATGTGTGGTTTCTGAGGAGCTGCTGGAATATGTATGAGCTGACAGTGGAAGATCACTATGTGATGGCTGATAGGGAATGAGCAAGACAATAAGACAAGAAGAAGACGGATTGCGAAGTCTATTGAACGGTAACATGTAGAGTTGTGCTGGCCCTGCAGCACTGACTGTCTTGCACCATTTACAGGTCTGTGTAAGAGTTGGGTAAGAATGGGAGATACTTAGTTCCTCTGAGTCCATTAAGCCAGGTCCTCTGGAAAAGGAGGAAGACCAGACTGGCAGGATGTTTGAGGATCATCTTTGAATCCTAATCCCTGGCTACAAAGAAGTACCACTTCTATAAGGCACTAGCCCTTAATAAGGAAAGGAAGGTCTTCTAGATATCAGTGGGAGCAGGAGATTAGAGGCTGGATTCTGAGCAGGTACAAATCTCTCCCAAACTCCCTCTGGGTATGTTTGCCAAAAGATAGATTGATTTAAAAAAAAACAACAGCCAACTGATACAACTGCTTTTAATGCTGACCAATGATTTCTTTACTCAGAAGCCTAAGTAGACGCAGGTACAAAATATTAAATTGTACTTTCCGCTGCACTTGTACAAAGGTTATTTAATGCACAGTAAGAGTATTTATTCTCTGCTAAATCAGTTTCATCCACTGACTGTATTTCTGATAGTGTGCCTCCTTCCTTTTTTACATACCAAGTTGCCTGTAGTAATCTTTTACCCTTGATCTTGTAAACTTCTGGGCAGAGAACATCTTGCTCTTCTGAGCTGTACAGCATCTGTCACCAGAAGGCCCAGGACAACTGCTATGTTTGCTTTGTGTTGTATGCAATCTTGAACCAGTTACCCTCAGTCTTGTCTAGGGAAAAGGAAAACACCTTATGTATAAATCCAGCAATTTATTCTTGGTATAACTGAAATCTTAACAGTCTAATCCAAATTATTATTAGTCCAGATGTGATTATAACAGAAAGGAATAATACTACAGAAAGAGTCTCAGTATGAACAAAACTGCCTTTTGCATCTATCTACTTAAAAACTATGATTGTACCATACAAATATAAAGTAAAACAAATTAGCCAGTGACCTGTTCTTAGAAAACACACTGTTTCAGCTAAAGTAGATAAGACAAAGCCCCAGGCAAGTGAACACAAATTCAGACAAAGTGAGCCTGACAAGCCTTGCTCCTGAGGCCCTGCAAACTCAGTACAAAACCTCTTAGTAGCAATAACAATACTGTCTGTACTGGGCTGCAGCACTACAAACTGATATTCATAACAACTCCATGAACTATTTTTAGATCTAGCTTTCAGGAGGACAGCAGCAAAAATTGCAGTCTACAGTTTAAAAATTTTTATGACTTCTGAAATGGACATGCGAAATCCTGGGAAAACCCCATCTGTCAGAAGGAAGAAAGAAAAAACTGGAGCCATCTAGCTCAGTAAATCTGACCTGATCAAGGACATTCCCCAGTTCTGTCCCATGGTCAACTCTTCCTATTTTCTTCTCTGGACAGCTGTTCCTTAGCATGTGATTGCCTGCAGCATTTTCCTCCAGGCTTTTGCCCAGAGGTTACTTGTCTTGCGCAACTTTGTTCATGTAGCTGTTGCCTCAGGGACACTATGAGGACAAATTTATTGAGACTTGTAAAGCATTCAGATGATCTAATAAGAAAGGCCAGATAAAAGTCTTACCAAAAAAATGGAAGCAGGATACATCAGGGCTATGGAATCAACTTTCTAGAACATATTTGTGAGAGACAGAGCTTGTGTTTCCCTGAATTACTCACCGTTAAAATTTGCCACTTTATAATCAGTTCCGTAGACTGTCAATTGAGTAGTTAAATGCTTTGGGGAGAGTATCATAACTAATCAGTGAATCATTTATTTACAAATAGTTTTCTCCTCTTGAGCAGCTGCAATGTTGATTGATCTGAGGCTCTCCATCAGATAGTGAGATAAACCTACATTCATTATGTGTTGCTCCAAAGGCTGTTGAAGTCAATGAATCTCTTAATTGACTTCCTTGGGCTTTGGAATAGCCTCTATTTCTGTAATCTCTAGAAGCTGTCCAGAGACACTGTTTCTAACTTTTTGCCTCTATTACTGATCAACAAGAAAGAGGAGAATTGCTGAGAAACTTTTCATTTTCTCATTGTACACCAACCCAACTGAGACATAATATTGTCTGGGGAATACTGGAGACAAGTGGAGATGAAAACATGTACATCTCGAGGGGCAATGGAAGAACAAGTCCAGTGTGAGTTATCAAGGATGAAACAGCAGATAACTTGGCGAAGCTGAGGAACAAAATTATTTTTATGAAAACATGTACAGCCCTAGACGGTCAAACAGGTGTGTACCAGATATGACACAAAGGACAGCACACATTGGAAAGACTGACTTTTTAAATTATTTATCTTTTTCTGATCTAATAATCACACAAAGATCCTTTCTCTCTCTGTGTCCTCTAATTTCTTTGCTTTGAGCCATATTTTATCCTTATCTTGTAAGTTTATTATTATTTTATTCCTTTTTTTTAGGGATGAAGGAGTTGCTATTTTTTTTCCTACTTCTTATCTGAATTTTTATAGATATTTCTATTAATGAAATGGGGACTTTCCAGAGGAGATGACTACTTGATATTAACAAGTTGCATAATGAAAAGTATTTACAGAATATCACAGCAAAGTGAAGAAATGTTAGGTAGGAAAATGTGGGCCCTCTCTGGAAGGAAATGGGAGACCTGGTTACTCGGGATATAGAGAAGGCTGAGGTACTCAAGGACTTTTTTGCCTCAGTCTTCACTGGCAAGTGCTCCGGCCGCACTGCCCAAGTCACAGAAGGCACAGGCAGGGACTGGGAGAGTGAAGAACTGCCCACTGTAGGAGAAGATCAGGTTCGAGACCATCTAAGGAACCTGAAGGTGCACAAGTCCACGGGACCTGATGAGATGCATCTGTGGGTCCTGAGAGAACTGGCGGATGAAGTGGCTAAGCCACTATCCATCATATTTGAGAAGTCATGGCAGTCCAGAGAAGTTCCCACTGACTGGGAAAGGGGAAACATAACCCCCATTTTTAAAAAGGGAAAAAAGGAAGACCCGAGGAACTACAGGCCAGTCAGTCTGACCTCTGTGCCCAGCAAGATCATGGAGCGGATCCTCCTGGAAACTATGCTAAGGCACATGGACAATGAGGAGGTGATTGGTGACAGCCAACATGGTTTCACTAAGGGCAAATCGTACCTGACAAACTTGGTGGCCTTTTACGGCAGGGTTACAGCATTGGTGGATAAGGGAAGAGCAATGGACTTCATCTACCTGGACTTGTGCAAAGCATTTGATGCTGTCCTGCATGACATCCTTGTCTCTAAATTAGAGAGACATGGATTTGATGGATGGACCACTCGGTGGATAAGGAATTGCCTGGATGGTTGCAGTCAATGGCTCTATGTCCGAGTGGAGAGCAGTAATGAGTGATGTTCCTCAGGGGCTGGTATCGGGACCAGCACTGTTTAACATCTTTGTCGGCGACACGGACAGTGGGATTGAGTGCACCCTCAGCAAGTTTGCCAACGACACCAAGCTGTCTGGTGTGGTTGACACGCTGGAGGGAAGGGATGCCATCCAGAGGGACCTTGACAAGCTTGAGAGGTGGGCCTGTGCGAACCTCATGGAGTTCAATAAGGCCAAGTGCAAGGCCCTGCGCATGGGTTGGGGCAATCCCAAGCACAAATACAGGCTGGGCGATGAGCGGATTGAGAGCAGCCCTGAGGAGAAGGACTTGGGGGTATTAGTGGATGAAAAACTGAATATGAGCCAGCAATGTGTGCTTGCATCCCAGAAAGCCAATCACATCTGGCAGCAGGTCGAGGGAGGTGATTCTCCCCCTCTACTCTGCTCTCGTGAGACCCCACTTGGAGTACTGCGTTCAGCTCTGGGATCCCCAACATAAGGAGGACATGGACGTGTTGGAGCGAGTCTGGGGGAGGGCCATGAAGATGATCAGGGGGCTGGAGCACCTCTCCTATGAAGGTAAGCTGAAAGAGTTGGGGTTGTTCAGCCTAGAGAAGAGAAGGCTCAAGGGAGACCTTCTAGCAGCCTTCCAGTACCTAAAGGGGGCCTACAAGAAAGATGGGGAGGGACTCTTTATCAGGGAGTGTAGTGGTAGGATGAGGGGTAATGGCTTTAAACTGAAAGAGGGTAGATTTAGATTAGATGTAAGGAAGTAGTTGTTCACTGTGAGGGTGGTGAGGCACTGGAACAGGTTGCCCAGAGAAAGTTGTGGATGCCCCCTCCCTGGCAGTGTTCAAGGACAGGTTGGATGGGGCTTTGAGCAACCTGGTCTAGTGGAAGGTGTCCCTACCCATGGCAGGGGAGATGGAACTAGGTGATCTTTAAGGTCCCTTCCAACCCAAACCATTCTATGATTCTATGAAAATTTGATCCTGGAACAGATGCAAGTTCTAAAAGGTTATAGCACTTCGGAAATCAAGTAGATGGACTCATGCCATCATGCACAATGAATGGATCAGGGTCATGATGGAAAAGTTATTTTCTCAAAAAAGAAAGAAGCTCTGTGAGCATTGGCTTAGATGTATAGATAATCTTTAACCTCACAGACCTTGAAAGCACATTTTGCAACCTAATTTCCCTTCTGCTTTGTATGCATAAGATGTTTTGATAGGTTATTCAGTGCTGGTCATTGTCTTTATTCTTTGAAATTAAACCTTACGCTTTCAATATTACATGTCATTACTGGATGGGACAGATCTTCTCAGGTCTTATATAGCTGATGGTTGAAGCCTAAAATTTTTCCAGGCATGGAAGAAATTAATCCTGTGAGCTACCTTATAACTTCCCAGCGATTCTGCTCATAGACCTCAATTGCTACAAATGAGAAGGAAGGATTTTTCACTCAGTTCGGTGGAATGATATATGTGCCTGCAGAGAAGAAAAATTGCTGGCTTGGTGTTGGCGGACATTAATGAGGAAGAAGATATCTAAAACATTAGGTGCTTATTAGTCTCAGAACTGTAAGATCCAGCTGTATTAAGTCCTGGTGACCACTACTAATTATGCTATTACTTAATTCCAGTAGCATCACAGTGACTACTCCCATTTGACATTTTGTGATATGCAGCTGGGTGAACTGTTTACTTAAAAGAAGTTTATTAATCATAAGCTATTCAGAGCAGTTTCAATTTTGCTTTTAGTTGATCATGTCTAATCCTTACTAAACTTAATAAAAGACGGACTTTGTAACAGGAAAAAAAAAAGGCTTTAAGAATTGCAACCTCAGTAAAAAAATATCAGTACAATTAGGATAACCTGAATCTTCTGTGATATTTGAAGTGTTCTAAAGTTAAAAGTGCTAAAAGAGTTTGAGGAAGAAGAGAGTGCAGAAAAAGGGGCTCTGAACTTCTTTAATATATTATTAGATCTTAAGTGAGGATGACGGAAGAAGAGGCAGAAAGCATCAGTCAAAACCCTTATATTTTGAGGTTAGACAGATCAAATAAAATGAAATCCAGTAATACTTCAAATCAAGATGCTATGGGCTACGAGCTCTTGGCAAAACATTTTTTCTTAATAACCAACTATGTGGGAGGTCCTAAAGAAGTAAAGGCCCCACCCCCACCCTTTTTTTTTTTTTAGACCAGCTATTCAATCATGTAGGCTAAACACACTTTAGCTTGTATAAGAAATGCTCACTTTTATGTTGCACCAACCGATTTATTCATTAGCATTTGTTCATATCTTAGTATTTGGGAATGCATTGAGAGATGTGCAAGATCTGAAGGAATGAATTTTTTTTCCTGGGCAGCTATACACTGAAACATGCAAGATCCTTCCTCATATTTCATCATTTTGTTGCATATGTATCCAAATCTTCTCATCTCAAAGCTAGGTATAAACTTTACTGAAATACTGTTGCTATGTGGATCCAAACAAAGCATTTACAAAGGTTTTGTATTTAGCACTCAGTAATTATGAAATCATTGTGTATTTGGTGCTGCTATTATGCTGCTGTTGATTACTACACATTGTTATTTAAATTCAGTTAATCTTAGAAGCTGTAACTTTGAAGATCCTGTTAACTTTGGAGAAAACATCTCTATTCAGCACCTGAAGGAAAATATCTCCAAAATTTAAGGTTCTCAGCTCTCATACAGATTGCTTACTTCATGTATTTTTAAATAAATTTGTCAAAAGATTTGAGCAAACAATTTAATATGTGATCTCCTATTTAAGTAGGAAAAAAGGCTGATCATGAGTCGTTGATTTTGAATTCACTTTATGTGAGGTTGTCCAGGTTTTAAGTTCAGTTGATACTTAAATGTACTTGAAACTCGATTGAAACATGTACCTGAGAAGGTAGGGTTGAGTATGCATGGTGTAGCTTTGTATGATCTGAAGTACCCTTTGGTCCATCTCCCTCCATTGGCTTAGAGAGGAAGGAAATAGTGAGCATAATCCCAGACTGAGCATTTCAATCAGGTATTTTAAATTATTAGATGAAGTAACGGAAAAAATGTTTTGAGTCATGCTTGGCTACAAGGGAGAGCAATTTGTTAAGAATTCTTTCTTGTTAGGAAGCAGGAGATTGGGAATGCTTATGTATTAAGTACCAAAGCAATCTTCATCACAAAGATCACTCTGTTATGATAAATGGACCTGATACATAGATGGAAATCCAGATACCTGGTTAGCTCTAACAGGTATGAGACCTTTCATATGAGCTGAATTAACTTCCACGTCTTCATAGAAGGTCTTTTCAGAGTCGTCATTTTTATTCCAGTCAGGATTCATTTAACCTAATTTTAGCCATATGAAGAAGGTTTAGCTAAATATCTGGTCTCCCTCTATAGTTAGTGGAAAGACAGAGAGGTATTTCTAGGATACAATTCATCAAGCTTGACATGATTTGTCCACTTGTGTTACCTATCTCTAGAAAACCTATTACATGGTTTATTTACGTGACAAAGCTAGACTGATTCTCAAAGATTTATAAAGCCAAATAAATTCCCCTTAAGTTAACATGACCACTTATCAAGACATGTTAAAAGTGGTATTTTTTAAAGAATGGAGATAAAACAATTGTGGTATGGAGATACTTGTGATATTATGAAACTGAATTAAAAAGTCCATTGCATTCTCACATAAACCCACATTGTCTTCCTTATGAAAACCCATTTATCTGCCTCCTGTTATTTGTTCTTATTTGTTACACTTCAGATTCTCAAGGGCAAGATTGCCATTTGTCTTTTGTTTATAAAGTAGCTACCGCAATTCACTCATGATTTAAAACTTCCCATGGTGTCATCATCAAAATAATGATACCTCTAGAAATCATAATCTCTGAAAATTTTTCTGGTATTGGTTTCCTTTTCCTTTGTTTCTTGCAACTAAAGCTAAATCTATGCTTTTACACATGATAATTTATTCATATCTGATGCATTTTCAGTCTGTTATATAGCCTGTACTCCTTTTTTTCTGATGAGAATGACAAAGGCTGTGAATAGAAAGTTGTACAGGAACTGGTGTGATAGAAGGGAAACATTTCTGAAGTCTAGGTGGGGAGGAAGTATTAGTGATAAACTGCCAGTTTCATGCTTTCTCTGGCAACCTACGTTACCTTTTTCCTCCTAATACTACAACACCATTGAGTAGGTCTCTGACACGACTGCATTATCCACTGATGGAATAAGCAGCTATTATTGGCCCATGTTGCTGCATTTGACAAGGGGCAGCTATAATTTTACTTTGTGTGTGCATTTCACCTGCAGCTTTTCTGAAAGCACTCATCTGTATGCAGCAAGGCTGAGAGCCAGGCAAGCACATGTTCTGCCCCCGTCCACGGCATGTCACAATGGCAGCACCTAGGAAATGCATTAATATTTATGGGAAGGGAACAAAGAAATCAAAGCATCTCTGTCTGCCTCTCTCTCAATTTATTCCACTTTTTATAAATTTAATTTTGGAACAACTTCTGGAGGGATAAACCCTGCACCAGTTACAGCGAGACAGGAATGCACATGTATGATATTCAATCGTAAATGAGAAACTTCATGCTGATTTTTCTTCAGTGAGTTTGTGATTCCCTCCACCTTTTTAAAATTTAACACTTTTTAATCTCTCTTCTAATGAAAAGGCATTTAATAAGCACTTGCTCCTCATTAAGCACCTCTGTCTGTTTCTTATTTAGGAGGTCCAAGGATGCCCTCTTTCTCCTATAATCCAGAGATCAGCTGGGCAGAACCAGAACATCAGGGTCCATATGTACGCAGTGCCACCTTCCCACGTGAAACCATCCCAGAGGTTCACAGTAACTCATCTTTCCCCTTCCCACACCAAGAAGTACAGAACGACCAAGAGGTGAGTGTATTTGTTAGTGCTCTGGGTACTTCCTCCAGCACCCTATTCACTTCGGTGCTCTCTGCAGGAGAGGCTGGAGGTGACATGCCTCCTGGGGGGAGATGGAATTAATACAATTCCTAGTATGGGATGTCTGAGGCATCATCTGACAACTAAACTCTGCAGTGCTGTAGCTTTTCCCATCTGAGCACTTTCAAGTACTATTTTTTTTGTAAACTAATCTGTCACACAGTTAAGGCTTTGACCTCCTTGTGCTCTCTGGGATCTGAGTGGCTAATGAATCACCAAAACTCTTGAAAGCGGGCAAACAGTCTCCTGTAGACAGCTGTACTGCCATAAGAGGCAAAGTGATGTTTCCTGCAAGGAATGACTTGCCCACCCAGTCAATGGATTGAGGTTTTAGAAATTGGGTTTAAGTAAGTCCTTTGCCACATCTCTGTGTCACTGAGTCCCCTTGTGTTGGTTTTGGCTGGGATAGAGTTAATTTTCTTCATAGTAGCTGGTATGGGGCTATGTTTTGGATTTGTGCTGGAAACAGTGTTGGTAATTCAGGGATGTTTTAGTTACTGCTGAGCAGTGCTGACACAGAGTCAAGGCCTTTTCTGCTTCTCACCCCACCCCACCAGCCAGGAGGCCGGGGGTGCACAAGAAGTTGGGAGGGGACACAGCCGGGACAGCTGACCCCAACTGACCAAAGGGATATTCCAGACCATATGATGTCATGCTCAGCATATAAAGCTGGGGGAAGAAGAAGGAAGCGGGGGGACATTCGGGGTGATGGCGTTTGTCTTCCCAAGTAACCATTATGCGTGATGGAGGCCTGCTTTCCTGGAGATGGCTGAACACCTGCCTGCCGATGGGAAGAGGTGAATGTTTTGCTCTGCTTGTGTGCACGGCTTTTGCTTTCCCTATTAAACTGTCTTTATCTCAACCCACGAGTTTTCTCACTTTTACTCTTCTGATTCTCTCCCCATCCCACCGGGGTCGGGGGGAGTGAGCGAGCGGCTGTGTGGTGCTTGGTTGCCTGCTGGGGTTAAACCATGACACCCATTCTGCCCTGTGTCTAGTCAATGGTAAA